>NW_027527441.1:790321-1143210 GCF_008692635.1 Crocuta crocuta
ACCCCCCACCCCCCTGCTGCCTGCCTGCTCACTCTCAAAATAAAGAAACTTTAAAAAAAAAAAAAAGAAAAGAAAAAGAAAAATATATATAAACTATCTTACAATTACTTAATTCTTCCTCTGGCAATTAAATTGTCCTGAGTATTTCATCACAGTATCAAATAAGTTTTAGAAAGTTTAGTCTCAATAATATTCCTTACCATAATAAGGCTGGAGTAAAACGTACTAGTTGGTAGGAGCCTGGGTGGCTCAGTCAATTAAACATCCAACTCTTGGTTTTGGTTCAGGTCATGATCTCATAGTTTGTGAGTTCGAGCCCCTCATCAGGCTCTGTGCTGATGGTATGGAGTCAGCTTGAGGTTCTCTCTCCCTCCTTCTCTCTCTACCCCTTCCCCACTTGTGCTCACTCGTGCTCTCTCTCTTTCTCTCTCAAAATAAACAAACTTCTTAAAAAGTCTGTTTCTTAAAAAAAAAAATACTAGTTGGCATATGCTATTGGACAAGGACTATCAGGGGCTGGGTAAGAGTGGACAGTAAGCACAATGGATCCTGTCAAGTGGAGAGAACGATCTTGCAGCAGATACAGACAGACCCCAACACCAGCTCATACACCATGTGACAGCCACAGTCTAGCAGGCTGGGGAGCCTCCTGTGTCCTATATGACAAGTTTTTCTGAACCAACTGGTTTTGCACTACCTCTTACTTAACAGTAGCTCCGTTCTCTCATTATCCCGAATCCCACATCATAAGTGCAGGTGCAGTCGAGAGATACAATGAAAGGAGTGATCAAGAGGAGTAGAAAAGCTTTAGTTAAAAATCTGAATTTGGGCAAACTGTTCAAGTTCCTGGGGACTCCATTTCATCTGTATTACCTGCAATTAACTAGATGCAAACCTAAGTCCTCAATCACTTTGCAACAGACTTTTCAAATATTGCATCCATCTTTACATATGTTAGAAGCAAGACACTGTCTCATCTCCGAGCAGTGCTCCTGAATGTGTTAGTTTTATGACTAGCTGCATGTTTGCCTGAGTTTAAACTGACATTTGTGTTTACCTATTCTTCTACTGGCATTTTAAAAATAGCCTCACGCTGAATTCCACTTCATATTGGCTTGCAAGTGAAAAACAATATTACAAATAAAAAACCTGAATTACACTCACAGGTGGCCCTGCTCCTTGAAGTGTGGTCCATGGATAGGGTCATCCGGAAGCCTGGCAGAAATGCACAATCCCAGTCCCCTCCCCAGATTTACTAGATCAAAAGGTGTTTAACAAGACCTGCAGTGATTGAAATGCACATTAACATCTGAAGAGCACTGATTTGTGAGTTTCAAAGACATTACCAGCTTAGCTTCCTGTATCCTATGATCATTTGGTTTCCCCTCCTCTCCTGGTGGTAGATTTTATTAAATTAAATTGAAATAAAGATGGTAACTCCCGAATAAGAGCTGCTGCTAGCAGAAGCCACCAATCACTTTCACACTACTCCCAGCAACACACGCACAAATATATTCAGAGGCAAATCTCTCATCCAATATTTAGAAAATAAATTTGCTTTTATAGTAAGTTATCAGAATCTGTGAATGGTATTACACAAAACATAGCGCTGCCAGTGTTAGTTGAGCCTTTGACGAATTCAGGATGATTGTTCCCTATGCCATCCCACCAATTACCTACCTTCTGGAATTTCTGCAGTATCGTTTTCCCTTGGACTTACCTGATGGAGAAATTACAACACTGAGATAACAACAAAGCACCTGCCAAATTCATTCTCCACACGTCGCTGCAGGGACGGTTTCCCACGATTCCTCTTAACCTTACAGGGCCAGGTTGGGCCAGTGGAATACAATACTGCCAAGGTCTCTCATTCTGGAAAGGAAGGCTCTTGTACACTTTATGAACCAGAAATTTGGGGACAGAGAGTCGATATCTCCATTAAGTGAGGCTGTCATTGACCTCGCTTGAAAGACAGCTTTTGGCTTTCCAATGTCCTTATTTATGAAGGAAGGAACCAGTCACAGGGGAAGAATTCAGGCCTCACCTTACTCTTGCCTTTTAGAAACACTATTAGGAAACACTTTTCAGTCCTGCAGTGGTCTGACGTAGCTGAGAAGCATAATATAGGAGTGTTATTTCTCCTCTAGTGCCAGAAACACAACCCAGTACTTCTGGCCCCTAACTTCTGGGTTGGTGAAGTCAATGGGGAGGGGCAGGTGTGAAGCACAAAATCCGTGGGACACCCTGTGTTGCGCGCGCGCGCGCACACACACACACATTCAGGAGAAATAGTCCAAAAGCACAACAGAGTTCACAGCGGATTTCTAACGCAGTCCAAAGTGGATCCATTAACATCCGCCTAATTCTGAAAATTATCTACGTATAGCATGTGTATGCGCACAATGAGACCATACGATGCAATGTGGCCCAAACAATTAGAAGTTCTTTTCAGAGTGGAAATGCAAAATAGAACGAATATCTATTTTCTATAAATGAATCTAGCCATCTGCCTCGAAAGAGCAGCAGCAGGAGTACCCAAAACAGCAGAAACAGCAGCCTCTGGTGTTAACAATCTACTCTCAAATCTCATGCTCCACATTTCCTCGGCAAACAAGGCTAAAAATACAAGACGCGCAACAAATGGTCTCTTGGGATCTGCCATTCCATGGATGGCGTATTCAATCAGAGTAATATTTTCTGTTGAAATTCAAAATTGAAAAAAAAAGCAAGCTATCATATTAGAAAGTGGCGTTCAGAATTTTAAGTGTGAATCCAATCCCAAAGTATATTAAGCTGAATGGTGAGAGGGTGGTTGTTTTCATACAACATAAATCTCTGAGATTTATCTGAATATATTTATAGATTTATTGAAGCTACTCTAAATTCCTCTACAACTCTCACAGTGATAGAGAAATCATTTTAGTGCTTTTATCACCAAAATATCAGGGTCTCTGCATTTTCGGCATAGTTTCGGAAACAGTCCTTGTTGTAGACTCTGGACCAGGACAGTGTAGGTTTGATTCCACGCTCCTCAATATACTACCTCTATGTCCTTGACCAAGTATTTAACCCTTGTTTGCTCTTCTTTTCCTATGTTAAAAATGAGAATCTTACTTACTTCACAATGTTAAGGACTAAAGGAATTAACATACATGAAGCATCTGGAATAATCAATGGCACACGCAAAATACCATAATTAATATTATTTTGCACTCAAACAAGGCTACAAAACACCTTCTCTTAAGGAACAGGTACAATGTAAAGAGCGGTAGCAACACAATCGTAGTTCTCAGGCCAACAGCGGCCACTTAGCAAATGAGGGGGTAAGCTGGTCAGTATCTTCACCTAGAGTTCGCGCCTCTCACCACAGGAAAGTTCCTGCTGGCTATTCAGTCATGTCAGTAGTTCACGAAGGCATCAGAACAAGGAGGAAAGAAGAGAAGACAAGGAGTTGGCAGGTAAACTGGCACTTCCCTGAGTCTGGGACAATCAGGATTAAGGGCCAAAGTGCAATCAAGAAGCATTCCCATCAGGGTTTTCTGCAGATGTGTGTGCCTGTCCATTAAGAGGATGCCTGCACCCCCATTAGAACCTTCCTTCAGGGAATGTTACAGAATAAATCTTTCTTTGGATATACACCAGTCTTTGGGATTCAATTTTAATGCACATAGTCTGAGTCTCTAGCCTTCATTTAAAGAAAGGAGGAAAGGCACAAGGGAGTGCTATCAAATATTCACTATCTCCTCTACAACAAATTTCTTGAGAAACCTTTAGGGTAGGCAATATTTTAAGTTGGGTTCTATAAATGGTAGAAGGAAGATAGTAAAGTCATTGAGGCAACACAGACAGAAAAGAGCTTCCCTAACTCTTAAGACAGAAAGGTCTGGAACGCAGTCCTAGAATTCAAAGACCTCACAGAGGATTCCTGGCCACCATAACTTCTCCCGCCCTATGGGGAACCACTTACACCACCACGCACAGGTCACTGTGAGGAAGGATGTTTATTTTTCATAGTAAGCCAATGAAAAAAAAGGACAAATGCTTTCCTCAAGGGCCATATCAGAACAACGACCTCTTCTCAAGAACTGAGATTCTTGAGCACAGTTTGTCAGGCAGGAGAAGAAGTTGCCAGTGGACTGCTCGAGCTAAGAGCACAACCCAAGAGTCAGAATAAGACAAACCTGGCAGGAAATTGGGCGAAAACACTCTTTCCTCATAGCCCTACAGAGAGACAGTTTTTTGAGGAAAAGGAACAGAATGAGAAGGGGGAGGCATATAACGTTTATTAGGGAGGAAATGACTATAGGTTTTAAAACATATAAACTAGATAGATAAATGGATGTAAGTATGTGTACACCATCTGACCCTATTATGCCTAGATAATAAACACGTACCTCTTACACCCTTATTGCATTACTATAGCTATTAGTACAATGATTTCGTTGTCCAGGCAGTTTTTTAAAGCAAGGAACTGTGTGCAAATGTAGCCTATCCAAGAGCATCGCCCTCCCCGCTTTAGATGAGGAGGTCTTCGGTACAGTACCTAATACAAGAATCACAACCGCTTCTACAGCACCTCTCCAGCTTTTCAAAGAACAAAACAGATCAACATGACAACATGATGTGGATTCAATTAGCACTTGGCAGGTCACGAATAACTTTTAAACTGCCTTCTTTTAAGTCGGAAAGTGTTAAAACATACAGTAATCATCGTGGCACCAAAGTGCCTTCCTTACAGTATGCCAGCAGTCAGGAACACAAATCTGAAGTCTTGTTTGCAGAGGAAGGAGCCAGAACATTGCTCCATGGGCCATACTAGTTTCTACAGGCAAGTGTCTTTGCCCCTAGTGTCTGTCTTCCTTTGAGTACATTCATTTAAAGCCAATCACCTGAAACCCTGCTCTTGATTTTTAGAGGGTTTTATATTAGGTATGGAGGAGAAGAAAAGGAAAGGGGAAAAAAAGTTGGTGAAATCATCTTGGAAACAAGGGATAAATCATTGTAAAGAAAACGCTATTGAACTGTTAAATATTCTTAATTCATCAAAGCAAGTGGCATAATTGTAGATACCCTGCTGTTTAGGGAAGGGGGAATACCTTGGTTCACATCAAGATGGAAAGGCGTGCAGAAAAAAACACTATTTCTTTGGATAAAGAAGAACCGCCTAGGGCCAATCCTACAGAGTCTGTTAGACTACTCTGAACACAGGACCCAAGAGTGCACCTCCTCTTACTTTTAAGAATAGGGTGCCTGCCCAAGCAGGGAGAACTTAAGTAACATCGAAACCCACCCTCTGTTCCGAAAACAATCGCTCCCACCCATCCAAAGCCAGGTGCATGGAATCTGTGATATCTTCACAGATTTCAGAGCCCGGCTTACGAAGCATTTCTTACGGAATCTCTGACAGATGCGAAGGGTAATGGGCTTCACACCCCAAAATGTAACTTACTACAAGGGTAATATTATTCAGATTTACTGCTCCGCTCTGTGTGCCTTGAACATTACTATGATCCATGCAAGACATTTTGTTGTAAATAAGCCTGCAGAGTATACAGTATGTTTTCTGGGAGACCTTTAAAGAACAGCTTGCAGACAAGAGGTGCTAGCCTTAGTTTTACAGCCAGCAGAACTCCATCCAAAAGGCTTATGGCATCCCNCCGAGACGAGCGGGTCCCGGAGGTCCTCGGCGAGTGACTGATCCACGGCGGCTCCCTACAGCCTTGGGGCAGGGCGCTGCGAGCCACCGCTGGCTGCGCACCNGCGCCCGCGGGCCCCTCGGAGGCGCACTCGGAGCAGGAAGATGCGGGCAACTCCGGAGACGGCCGCTTCCCGGAAACCTCTGCTTCGTTCAACTTTGAGCCCTTTCTCAGTCCTGCCTCTCCTTCTTCCATTTTTTAACATCAGATCAGACAGCACGCCTAAAATATTCAGAGAAAAAGGGGAAAAGACGTAAAAGCCGAGTGGGGAAAAATAACGCCGGAGTAAATCCATTACTGTAACTAGGCTAAATATGCATGCCTATAAATAAAGAGGTGGGGAAATCACAGCCAAGGGTGCATTAAGGGGTAGGTGATAGATTTTTTTCTGCTTTTTTTTTTTTTAACTTTTCTGAAAGCTTCCTTATTTCCGATGCCTCCTGGTTTTGTTTGTTTTAATCTGGGACCTGGGAATTGCCTTTCTTTTAAGTATCAGGGAAAGGGAGTCGTGCTGGCCTTTGTAACAAGAAGGAAAGGAGACTTTCTCTTAAACGTGTGGTTTATTTTGAATAAACTGTCAAATCGTTATTTAACTGCTCTTGAAAGTAGAGCGTAGTTACCTCTCATTCTTCCCTCTGCAGTAGTAACTTAAGAGAGATTGCCTTAGGCCACACAGTTTAAGAGCAAAGAAGGCACCTGAGGAATTGGTCCCGAGTCCAAGACTACACAATGAGAGTGCGCAGCATCTCACAATATTGAGGCCCCGAAATGGTGCCAGAACTCAACTGTTTAGAGTAGGTGCCCCCTTCGGCCTAGTTGACCTCAACAGGCCTTAGCTTGAAGGAAAACCTTCCCAACAGTCCCCCACTGCCCACAGTCGATATCGATACAAGCGCTTCTAAAAAAATCCATCTCTGTCTTGCCAAAGTGCTCCCTGCTCCCAAACACCTTTCTCCAGAGAATAAACTGTTTAGTGTGGTAATTGTTCTGGATCAGGTAATTGCGTTAACTCGGTTTCTTCTGAAGAAAAAGACGATGGTAGGCAGAAAGATTGATTCCCTGATACACACATGCGCAGTCCCTCTCCCGACTGCCCCCAGAGGGGTGAATGGGGGAGGTGGGGAAGAGAAGGAACCAATTGTTTCCTCCAGTCTGTTCTCAGCTCAATAAAAGGTTTGGGTCCTGGTCAAGACACCCAAGCTCTGGGGAATGAATGCTTCAAAGCAAAGACTAATGTGGGGCTGGCTAGGACCTTGCCTGAAAATCTCTTTAGAATCTTGGTAAATGAGTGTTTTGTCCTTTTCCTCTGAGAAGGTGAATTGAGAATTAATCTACCAAATATGCTTTACCTGTCTTCTGGAAAATAGTCATTCATCCTCTGACTTTCCTTATTCTTCAAGACTATGTGGCAGCTCTGTCACAAATTAGTATTTTCTAAAAAAAGAAAAAAAAAGAGAAAAGAATTACTATGGTTCCAAGATAGTATTGAAGTACTACTACTGTCCCCAGAGGAGAGCAATAGTAAAAACAATTTTATTTTTTTAAGTGTGTAGGAAATAAATGGGCTAATATCAGTTAATAATTAAAGTAAAATTGCAATGACAAATGAGACAGACGGAGAGAAAACAAGAAGCTCTAAGTGCATACCCTGTTTAAGGACTGGATCTTTCACATATATATTTTGTTTTCACAGCAGAGCCAAACCCTAGAATATGAGTACTATTATCCCCGTTTGGGAGATCAAGAAAGTCAGGCTGAGTGTGGAAGTGATTTTCCCAAGATCACATAGGTAAGTCAGTAAACATCAAAAATGAGACACCAGTTTGTGACTGTAAACCCAAAACGAAGGTTGAGGTACTGTCCTTTCTTTCTTTCTTTTTTTTTTTTTAAAGGAAATGCTTTTATTTATTTCTTTTTGTTTTTTTTTTTTTTTTGAGAGACAGAGAGAGAGAGACAGAATGAGTAGGGGAGGGTCAGAGAGAGAGGGGGACACAGAATCTGAAGACAGGCTCCAGGCTCTGAGCTGTCAGCACAGAGCTAGACGCAGGGCTCAAACCCACAAACCGTGAGATCATGACCTGAGCTAAAGTCGGACACTTAACCAACTGAGCCACCCAGGTGCCCCGAGGTACTGTCCTTTCAACAGGTGTTCCAGAAATAGACATTCTACCTCAGCTTCCCCAGTCAACACCGCCTGGGGTCAGTTTCCTGATCTGAAAAATGAGAGTATTTGACTAGATGACTTTAAGATCAATCCTTCTTAAGATCCATCATTTTCAACTGTACCACATTATGATTTTGAATACTCAGTACAAACAAATCAGAAATTAAGCCACCTATTCTGGAATTGGGGCAATTATGTAACACATGCAAAGTAAGTTCCAGACAGGTTGTTTGGGATTCTAGCCACTGTCAAGGTATTAGATGTAACTAGGAAATAGTCCATGAACAGACTTGGTAAAGATTTTTTTTTCTCCATTCTTTGTTGTTTGAATGAACTATCTTTATGTGTAAAGAGGTAGAACATTTCTACTTCCATTGCCTTTTGGTCATCTTTAGCCCAACCAGTCTAAAAATAGAAAATGTTTGAGTGAAGTCAAACTTGGAGGAGGGGAAATCGAGACTGAGCATACATCCTTCCAAATATAATGAATTTTTTTTAACAATGGCTTATTATAATTCCTTAGGAAAATTTCTGTCTTTGTCTGGAAAAAAATAGTTAAGGATATTTAACCAACATACTTGGTTGGTGTAATAATAGTAAACCTCAAAGGGAAGTTAAAGAAAGTAGAAATATTCTACATGAGTAAGGAAGAATGTGCTGTTCTAGGGTTTGAGGAAGGAAGAGAGGAGCCCAGGAGCTGGTGGAAAGCCATGCCTGTTAAGGTGTGGCCTTTCTCCTGGGGGTTCCAAATTATCACTAAGGATAATGGAGACAAGCGACTTTATGAAAAAAAATGGCAAAGGAACTGTAGTTTGCATCTAGATTACTACACACAAAACAAACACTCAGGAGAGAGAAAAAGGACCTCCGATGTGGAAGCTTTTGAAATGTATGGAGATATTTTTGGACTGTCCTAAACCACAGACCTGGACTCTTTTAGGAGTGGGAGTGCATCATTTAAAATCTGAACAAAAGCAAGGTGTCAGAAGTCAGTAAGATCCAGTCCCTTGGGAACGGAACACAGCTGCAGCTGAAACTGAGAGGAAATGGACTTAGGAACGTTGCTCAATGACTAAGGGAGAGAAGAGCTAGAAAGAATTCTACAGTATAGTTATGCATCATACTTTTATCTAATTTTCTGAACTAAATAGGCAATTTTAGTTATAACTGCTCTCAGAATTTCTCTTAATGTTTTTAGGGCCTGTCTACGCTGCACACAGATCCTTTCCAAAGCATGGATTAGATAGAGAGCAGTCTTCCCATCCTTTCATAGGCATGGGTTATAGAGAGAGGGCAGTCTTCCCACGTTTGGATATTAACATTTTAGCTTCTTCCATCCTCCCAAACATGACTACTGTTTCTGAAGACCCAACTCACTTCTGGCTCTGACACTGCCGGACGTTTCTGATATAAGCCACTGCTTCTATTAATCACAGAATTATGATAATAAATACGGAAGACCAAAATCAACTGGACTAAAGGGCAACAGCTGCCAACTTCAATGGGTGAACTTGGCAATGCAAGTAAATGAGATATTCTACAAGTGATATTTCCATTGGGAATACTCTATGCCAGTCATTTCCCCAGGAAGGTCTTGTTCAATCAGAGCAGCACATTTTAGAAATGCATGCGACTTTCAGAGAGCATGTTGGATTTTATTCAGCACTGTGTGCTCACGGTCCAGCTCTTGATTCATGAACCTGCTAGAAGCATGGGGAGAAAAGCATGTTCAAAGCCAGGGAGCCGGGAGTTCTTCACACATCATGTTTTATCTGTGCACAATAATCCAGGTTAACAGTCCATCCTGCTAAAAGCAATATGGGATCGTTTGTTAAGTAAACCCTCTCACACAAAATTAGAGAAGTCCATTTTAGATATTGGGCTATGAAGCAGCAATAAAGTGCAAAATCCAATACATTTGTTTAAAAAGGGCAGCAGGGCACCAAGATAAGAGTCTAACTAAACAAGTTTTTCCTGACATTGTAAGTGTGCCTTCCCCATTTGGTACCCAGGGAGTTCTTCCTGGAATCACGCATCCTGGAGTTTCAGCTTCAGCTGCTGACACAGACGCATGAAAGAACTTAAAAATAATAACAAGAAACACTATTCTTTGGCAGTAAAATTAATGTGTTAGCACTTAAAAAAATCATAAACTGGGGAGGAAAGATGAGATGTGTTAACTCATAAAAGATGTAGCCTCAGATGACAGCGCAACACGCAGCCCCTGAGTTACCTGACCTTGGCAGTTAGCATCAGGAATGTGACAATTTCCACATCCTGGCACTTTGTGGTAGTGGAGGGGTAGCCTGGTATCTTTCCATATTGGAAGAAAATGCCATGGCTCTTACTGTCAAATGGAAGGTGCTGCCGAACCTTTGCGGGGTGTGTATTTGGGACAGATTTTTTTTCCTGCTTAGTTTCATCTCTATTTATTCCTTTCACACCCTGCCTTGGGACATTATTTAGCTATTCTTTCATTTGTTCCTCTTTATCTAGAATCTAGGAGGCCATGTACCTGCTGGAGGAGGCAAGGAAAGAGACATCCAAAGATAAAGTAAGTTTATAGTTCAAAGTCCAGTAACTGCCATATAGCCTTGACTAGAACACACAAGTTAACCACACATCTACCTCCAAACAGAAGGCTTGAGGCTGGAGGAGATGGTTGCCCTGCAGGTTCTGGTCAAGAATAGGGTCAAGAGTCAAAAATGTAACAGGTTGAACAAACTCACACTCCAACCTTCCCATCCCCTCATGAACACTATGCAATCCAGGGGTGTTTTGATTTCCCTGGTTCTGGGATACCACCCAGAGCATATTGTTCTGGGAAGGTAGGGTTAGATACAGATTCCAGTATCCAGACATGACTAGGGTCAGTAGATATTCTTTTAAACTGAAGCTACCCATTTTTCTCCCAGTCAAGGGCTAAGGAATAGATGGACACAGTCAGGAGAATATCTGTATGTCAAAATTGGAGAGTAGAAGGGAATATGCACCTGTTCAGAGTACTGGGACCAAAAGAGGTTTCTGGCCTCTGGAATAAAACCTGACAAACAGAATGTTAGTGTACACATTTAGGGAGTAACCTGTACCATCAAAGGAATTGATCTAAGACTCAGAAACATAATAAGCCTTTTGTACAAGTGCTAACTAGAAATCACTAAGAAAGGAAAGGAATGGGTCTGTGAAAGGTAAAAGAAGAAGGAGGAGGAGGAGGAGAGAAAGAAGAAGAAGAGGAAAAAGGAGAAGAAAGGCAACATAAATTTTCTTCCATTTTAGTTTATATTTTCTGTTTGCCTTCTCCTTTTTCCTTCACTTTCCTTGACTACTCATCTGGAGTAAGACATTTTAAATTATTCCCTGTCACTAGGAGAAGGATGACAACTCTAGTAGATTCTTTAAAGCAAGACTTAAGTAACTGTTACATGATTCCAATTGAAGGTGTGCAAAGAGAAAATGCTAGCTTCACAAACAGAATTGTTTCCAATTTTCAAATAGCTTTGACTCTCATGGCCCAACTCTACCATACCTGCTTCCTTTCTCCATCTTTAAAGCCCAACCCCCCCCCCAAAACCCTATGAATTTATAATTTGTTATATCTTAAGGCTCAGGCAGTAGATTTAAAAGCATTCATTAGTAAATGACTGTCATGCATTTTGAAGGAGAAAAGATCTGCTTTACATGTTAAGTAGTATTTTACTGAAAATAAAATTTAAGAGAGTACCATTTGCAATTTAATTCAACCACATATTCCACTCATCTTGTCAGGTATAAGGATGACTTCATCCCAATTCAAGTACCAATTTCTCTAGAGACAGACAACCTAGTTCTAGAGTAGATTTGGGGGGATCACTAGAAGACCATGGTCATTATTACTGCTTTGGCAAGAAACTAATCCAAACAGAAAATCAAGCTAGAACTCCTTTGATTATCCTGCACTCAACCTACTGATAATATACTTCTCTACTGAGAGGAGAAAACAAATTACACACACTCACATACACACATATGTATACATACATAAATAGATACACACAAATATAGATACATACTCTGGGTAGATGTGCCATTTCATTTACATATATATGAATAAATATGTTTATAAATATGTATACATGAACTTTGTGCATATAGATGAATGCATTCTGTCTCTACACATATGGGTATATATCACATACCCATACATATATATATATACATACCCATACATATACCCATACATATATACCTACATGTGTATGTGTGTATATGAATGGACTGGCACATCTACCTAGAATGTAGGGTATATGTGTGTGTGTGAAAACAGAGCTGGTATATTTCAAAGTATTTTTTAAGACTCTTTAAGAAAAGGAGGTGGCTTCTTACCAAGATGACCTCATAATTGTTTTTTAATGTTTATTTTTGAGAGAGAAAGAGAGCACGAGCAGGGCAGGGCGGGGGGCAGGGGCCAGAGAATCCGAAGTAGGCTCTGGAATGATAGCAGAGAGCCCCATGCAGGGTTTGAACTCACGAACTATGACCTGAGTCAAAGTCAGACACTTAAACAACTGAGCCACCCAGGCACCCCTCATAATTTTACTTAACCCTTCTCTGCTCTAGACACATAAGAATGAAGCTACATATCAAAAAGAAAACTGAAGACACGTAGCCTGGCTCAAAATCTGGATAAATATCTGTGTGGACCATCAATAGAACAAAATTGCTAAATTCTGAGTGAGGTTAAATCCACGTAGTTTCCAAATCCTGGTTCTAGAAACAGGCAGTGGTATCTGGAAGTCTAAATAATGTAGTCATAGGGAATAAATGGCTCCATGATAAACGAGGTATCAGAGCCAGTTGCACACCTCAAAGAAGAGATTGGCATGGAATTCCCCAGCTTGACGGGACTGGCTGAGAAAAAAAAAACCTCATTCAGTCTAAGACTCCTCCTTAGGGAAGCAAGAATTACAAAGACACAGCTTCTTTACTGGGAACAGAATGGAACCTAAGTCTATTCTGCCTCAAGGGCTGACTATGATATTTCTCAATAATACTACAACTCAGAGGTCCTGAATGACTTTTATAAGACTTAGATTTCCTTGGGTTTAGGTGGAAGTAGCCACAAATCGGCAATTCAAAGAATGGTAATCCCAGAAGGAGAGAGATGATGGTGGGGAGGGGAGAGAAAAACAATTCATTCCCTTAAAATAAGCATACTAACTAGTGTCCTAACACACTTGCGGATAACATAAGGTTAAAAAATACAGAAAAATTAAAACAATATTTGAGCATCAGTTTATACTTCATAGTAAAAAAGCATTGGATAACCTAAAATGTATTTATTTGGAATGCTCCAAGTAATAGAGAACTTCATTTATTACAAAATTATAAAAAGGAATAATAATTGAATTCAAACAAACAAAATGAAACAAATATGGGTAGCTAAGAAAAAATGTAAATCTAGGAATTAGATATTATGGTCAAGTAATGGAAAAATAATAAACACAAGGCTAAAGAATGGCAAAAATTGAAGAGATGATTAGTTATTATTTGAAAATAATACTGAAGAGACGTCAAATATAAAAGAAAATGCAAGTCTAATTTCAAATTTAAGCAAAATTAGAGACTTTGAGGCTAGATTGAGATACTCTGACAATTATCTAATAAGAGTTACAGAAAACTGAAGCACCTGTGTGGCTCAGTTGGTTAATCATCATTCTTGATTTTGGTGGTTTAGGTCATGATCCCAGAGTCATGGGATAGAAACCTGCTTCATGCTCTGAACTGAGTATGGAAGCTCCTTAAGATAATTTCTCTCTCTCCCTCTGCTTGCACATGCTCTTTCTCTCTCCCTCTCTCTCTCTAAAATAAAAAAAAAATTAAGTTACAGAAAATTATCATAAAGGAAATGGTGGAGAAATATCTTTTTCAGGATACAGAAAATGAAAATTTTCTGGGACAAAAAATCTTTAAAAAATATATATTACATAGAAAGAAACAGATTTAACATCAGCCATTGTGGGTGGCCAAAAGCCATGGAATGATATCATCAGAATATCAGACTGAAATAAGTATCTATATAAAACGTAATTAATTTAATCTATAGTATAGAATATTTTAAGTGATTTTTTTACACATAAAAGATTAAGAGGCACAGATCAATATGTTAATATGATTGATATTTTTAGCAAATTACATGAAAATGGAAAATTTAATCAGTGAACTAGAACAGTTAAAATAATTCATTAGAAATTCTAGATCTAAGGAATATAGTAATTGAAATAAAGAATTTCTCAGATGGGTAACATTATAATAGACACAGAGAAAGAGATAATTAGTGATGTGAAACAGTAATCATAAGAAAATATCCAGAATGAATAACTGAGAAACAAACAAAAATAAGTGGAGAAAAGAGCACAGGCACATGTTACATTCTAGAAAGCTCGAATTTGGAATTTCAGTAGCAGAAGTACAAAGAAAGGGCAGATGCAATATTGAAAAGATAATGCATGGAAATTTGATAAAACCAATGAAACCCACTAAGAAAAAGATTCAAAACTGTCAAAATGCTGCAGCAAAAAACAAAATAAATAAATACAAAACAAATCTGAAGCAAAATACAAAATAAATAAATACAAAATAAAACCACACCATAGCAAGGAAAACTCTTCGAAGAAGGAAGAAAAAGAATGACTAAAAATTCTTTTAGAAGGAAGCAGTAAAAACAAAAGAATGGCAGAGTCATGATAATAATCATTGCTCCTATCTCAAAATGGTGGAAGTTATAAAACAGTGGAAGAGTATCATCAAAGGAATGAAAAATAGGCCAACTTAAATTCTATATTCAGTGAAAATGCCCCTGCAAAATGAAAGTAAAGCGGGTAAACTTTTTTAAACAAATAATAAATGAGACAATTTATCATCAGTGCATACAATTCAGTAGAAGTACTAAAAAGCAGAGCTCTTCATGCAGAAGGAAAAAGATACCATATGAAAGGACAAATATAAAACAGAGAAGAAAAGCAATAAAAAGATGAAATTTTTAGTAAAATGAAAATTGTAACAAACAATGAAATTATAACATGTTTAAAATATGTGTACATATGTTTATGTGCCCTACTCTTGGTGTCAGCTCAGGTCATGATCTCACGGTTTGCGGGATTGAGCCCCACAGATAATTCTGTGCTTACAGTGTGGAGCCTGCTTGAGATTCTCTCTCTCTCTTTCTCTCTCTCTCTCTCTCCTTGCCCCTCTGCTGCTTGCTCTCTCTCTCCCTTTCTCAAAATAAATAAATAAACTTAAAATAACATGGGTAAGTATATATATTTTGATAAGAGGCAAAACTAAATAGTGGTGTTAAAAGTGAGGGATGAGGGAGAACATGATGAATAAATAGACATGGAAGTATTTTGGGTGCTGATGTTGTCCAGTTTCTCAACCTGGGTGATGGCTTCATGGCTGCACTCACTTCGTGATAAATTATTCAGCTATACAATTATGAATTTTTCATTTTTCTCTATGTAAGTTATACATAAAATGACTTTAAAAATTATGTCCAAACATTGTACCTTCAAATCATCAAAAAACAAACAGTAAAATGGGAAATATTTTTGCAATTTAATGACAAAAATAGTTACTATTTCTAAGAATGACATGCTTCTGTATATTGATAGCTAAAAGAAATTTGCTAATATTATAGTCCAAGAAAGGCAATTATCTAAGGGAGAAAATCCAGTGGAAAATAAATACATGAAGTGATAAACCTCAGTAGTAGTTTGGTAAAAGCCAATTAAATATACAATGTTATGGTACTGTTCACCTAGAACATAAGATACTATACAAAATGATGATATGAAGAAGAAATGCTCACTCATATTTTACTGATGAGTGTCAATTACTAAACCTTTTGGGAAACTTTTCTGAGAATATATATTGCAATGTAGTGGCACTTTGATATATTTATCTTATAAACTTGAAAATACTTGTATATAACATATATACAAAGATGTTTATTTTTTATAGTGGCAAATAATAACAAAGCAATAACAAATTCTTTGTAAATCCTATGTGGATATTCATCAACCAGAGGAAAATGTGAATAAATTGCAGTTCATCCATATTATGAAATATTATGTAACAATTAAAAAACATGTGATATATCTGGATATGTAGATATGAAGAAATACCTGATATATCCAAAGTCATCAATTGAAGAAAGTAAGTCATGAGTAATATGGATTCCATTTTAATAAGAACAATAAAGCACCAAAACAAATAAATTAAATATGTAAAGTATTTATGCATTTTTATAAACTGAAAAATGTACAGATAAAGTAGGGAAAGCTTTGAGAGTGGGAAGAGATTGCTAACTTTATTTTATGCATCTTTACATTATTCCACCTGACAAAATGCTCATGTTTGTATTTCTTTATTTTCTTTATTATTTAAATGGTTTTATTTTTTAGAGAGAGAGAAAGCACCAGCTGGGGAGGGACAGGGAGAGGGAGACACAGAATCCAAAGCAGGGCTCCAGGCTCTGAGCTGTCAGCACAGAGCCCCATGCAGGACCCCAACTCCTGAACTGTGACATCATGACCTTAGTGGATGTGAGACATTCAACCCACTGAGCAACCCAGGCACCATGAATGTCTTTTGAAATTCAAAATTTGACACAGAAAATTTAAGAAAAAATTCCTTTCTAATTATGAAACTAGCATAATTCACTGAAATGTACAGTATGTATCAGAAACAGAAAACTACATATAAAATATATTCTATATGAATATACCTACAAAGTTCTAAATTAAAGCAAGTGTATTATACATGTCTATGTGTGTATATATAATAAATAAAATATATATTTAAAATATATACACTTACACATATACCCATATAATGTAAAATATGACCAAATAGGGATTTTTCAGGAATGCAAAGAGGTTCAATACAAGAAAATTGTTTGGAAAGGCAGTTTGTTTCCCTTCATGCATGCAGTCTTTCCACCCTGCATGGCTGTTTAAGAGTAGCCTTGGGCCTAAGCATTTCCTTATAGAACCATATAATACAGCTTGTACTAGGCATATCTCCTTGTTTGAGAATATTCTTACCTGTTGGAGAACATTCTTCCCTGTTTAGGGCTGGGCTTGTGCTTCTTTGTTGGGATTAAGGGTGTGTATCATGTAGATACACATGCCTAAGCCACTCCCCCCTCCCCCCCCCCCAGCTTTCTGAATTTCAGACTCCATGGGGAAGGGGTCAGCATCCTTTGCTTGCAGTAGAGGGGTGCATGCAGACCATCACTCTTTGTCACTATGGGAAGAGACCTACTGGGTGTGGGGGCCAAGAGCCGTTACTGAAACTGATGTGCTCTGTGTCTTGCATTTGGGAGTAAATCTTGTTCCATCTAATATTTGTGTGACTCACGTGTTTCTTGCCACACCAAACCATGGAGTGAGTTGACATTCTGGGACTAGGTACTGGCAGAGTGAGATTCCTCTCCTGAAGGTGATGTCACCCATCACTTGCTGAACAAAAATATTCTAGTACTTGAATACTTGAAATCTTGTGGTCATCTCAACAGGTGCTAAAAAGATATTTGCTACACTTTGAATACATATTCTGACTAAAAGTAATTAAAAAGAGAAAGACACTCTTATGATTGATTATCCCAAACCCAGAGCCAAATTTATAAAGCAAAATAGGCTTATTCTCATTAAAACTGAGAATGAACTACAATGCTATCTTCTAATTTTTTAACAAGGTTCAGGATGATTGAGCCACTGTAATGCATTACAGTTGACCTTGGAACAATGCTGGGGTTGGAAGTACAGAATGTCCACACAGTCACAAGTCCATGTATTACTTTTGATTACCCCCAAACTCATCTACCAGGAGTCGACTATTGACCAGAAGCCTCACTGATAACATAAGCAGTTGATTAAAACATATTTTAATGTTATATGTATTATATATCATATACTTACAATTTAAGAAGCTATAGAAAAGAAAATGTTATTAAGAAAATCATACAGAAGAGAAAAATACAGTTATAGTCCTATAGTATATTTATCAATACTATAAGTTTATATCACCTGTTTACAAGATGAATTGTCTGTCAGTGCCTACACCAATATTGTCAAAAAGGTGTAGATGTTATACATGTTACTAACACTAGACATAAAAATGAAAAGATAATGTGAAAAAGAAATTTATATTTATTTATAGGTATAATAACGATTCACGCACCAATAAAGAAATAGCTTATGATTACTCTATGGCAGCTTTATACAATCGATATAATTGCTTCATGGTAGCTTAGCCAATACATTAAGGAAATTATCATTATAAAATTTTAGGAAATACAGTAATACAGTCATATTCATAATACAGTCTTAGAAAAATAGTTATTGTTTAAAACCACTTATGTATGGTGATAGGATGATACATAATTTCTCTGATAAGGAGAGAGAGACATATACTTCAGGAGTATAATTCTTTGAAAGCAAAGTTATAAAACAATAAAAATTAACACATACAATAAATATCACTCACCGTATGCCTATGTAAAGACAGGCTATCTGCTTCCATGTGAGTCTTCTACATAATATTTTACACAATGAATACTTTGATGATGATGATGGCACAAAATGTCTCATAGTTCCTGCTGTACAGTTAGATTGTCACAAAAGACATACACATATATACAACAGATACATTTTTTAGCCATATGACATGATCATTATTTACTGTTCACTAAATAGAAGTTGGATTATCATGAAGGTCTTCGTCCCCATTGTCCTCACATTGAACGTATTTTGGAGGAAGAAAGGGAGGAGGGGTTGTCTTGCTGTCTCAGGGGTGGCAAAGGCAGAAGGCGAGGTGAGAGAGGCACACACTCTTGGTGTTAACGTTACAGAAACATGTCAATTTCTGCCTGGGTTTTCTGCGTTTTCATTTCTCTAAAAATTTTTCTTGTTTAAAAAAATTTTAATGGTTATTTATTTTTGAGAGAGAGAGAAAGACGGAACATGAGCAGGGGAGGGGCAGAGAGAGAAGGAGACACAAAATCTGAAGCAGACTCCAGGCTCTGAGCTGTCAGCACCGAACCTGATGTGAAGCTCAAACTCATGAACCACAAGATCATGACCTGAGCCAAAGCCGGACACCCAACCTATTGAGCCACCCAGGCACCCCTACAAATATTTCTATATGGTACCTATCCTTCCACTATTTGCCTTAGTTTCAGTGCCCATATCATAGAAGGGTCCCATGTTCTAAAAGAACACAAAAAGAATCTTGAACAATCAGAACCTTTCTGCTATGTTGTCTAATGTCAATTTGATTTTTTGGCATTGCCTTTGTCTTCCTCATTGTCTGGCACTAATCCAGAAGCACTCATCTCCATCAAGTTGTCTTCAGCTAGTTCCTTCAGTGTAGTGTCTCTTACCTCTTAAATTCCTCCAAGATCCATGTCTTGAGACCCTTCATCTCCCACCTTTTATGCCACATCCACAATTTATGTCATGATTTCCTTGACTGGTTCTTTTGCAAATCCTGTAAGGTCATGTACAACACTGGGATGCATCTCTCCAGCAGGAGTCTATTGTTTCGGGCTTGATGGCT
Source organism: Crocuta crocuta (assembly GCF_008692635.1). Classification (NCBI taxonomy): domain Eukaryota; kingdom Metazoa; phylum Chordata; class Mammalia; order Carnivora; family Hyaenidae; genus Crocuta; species Crocuta crocuta. The sequence goes on from NW_027527441.1 coordinate 809,780, forward strand.
TTCATGGCTTTTTTTAAATAACACTGATGGCATTTTCAATTGTGTCATCCTTCCAGACTTCCATGATATTCTCTCCATCAAGGTTCGCTTCCATAGGGTTGACAATCCATCCTTTCCTTAGAGTACTTACTGTGTGTAATATGCCTTAAAGGTCCTTGTGACCCCAGATCTAGAGGCTGAACTAGAGACATGGTGTTTTGCAGCAAGTAGATCACTTTGATACCTTTGGTGTTGAATTCATGGTGTTCTGGATGACAGGAGCATCCCCTAATAGCAAAAGACCTTCAAAAGGCAGTTCCTTACTGGCAAGGTACTTCCTGAGTTCAGGGACAAAGCATCACCATAACTAATCCAGGAAAAAGTTCTCATTGTCCAAGCCTCTTTATTGTAAAGCCAAAAGACAGGCAGCTGGTGTTTATCTTTTCCCTTCAAGGCTGGAGGGTTAGCAGCTTTATAGATTGTAGATAAGGGCTGTCCTGATCATAAACCTAACTGCATTTGCACAAAATATTGGATGTAGCCTATTTATCCCTGCCTTAAATGCTTGTGCTCATTTCTCTCCGTATTAATAAATGTCCTTTGTGACATTATTTTTTCCAGAATAGGACACTTTCCTCTGCATCAAAAACCTGTTCAGGGAGATACCCTTTGTCCTCAATGATTTCCTTAATGGCACCCACGAATGTGTTGGCTGCCTCTTGGTTGGCAGAAGCTACTGCTACTGTTACCTTGCTATTTATTTATTTTTTTTTTAATTTTTTTAAATGTTTTTTTCTATTTATTTCTAGGAGAGAGAGAGAGACAGCGTGAACAGGGGAGGGTCAGAGAGAGAGGGAGTCACAGACTGAAACAGGCTCCAGGCTCTGAGCTGTCAGCACAGAGCCCAACGCGGGGCTCGAACCCGCGCAGCGCGAGGTCATGACCCAAGCGAAAGTCGGATGCTTAACCGACTAAGCCACCCAGGCGCCCCTATTTTCTATTTTAGAGAGAGAGAGCATGGGAAGGAGAGAGGGGCAGAGGTAGACAATCTTAAGCAGGCTCCCAGCTCAGCATGGAGCCCAAAGCAGGGCTCAACCCCATGATACTGGGATCATGACCTGAGTGGAAATCAAGAGTCGGGGCTCAACCAACTGAGCCATCTAGGCACCCCTGTTATCTTGCATTTTTAAGCCAAACTGTTAGAGTAGGCAGTTAGTTAGGGTTTAACAGGTTGTCTGGGGGCCAGCAAAGGAAGAGTCATGGCCTACTATAGGGAAAGTTAGAAACCCACCCTCACAGGACTCCAGAATCAGAGCCACAAGAAGCTGGATCAAACCAGACAGGCCCAAGACAAAGAAGGGAAGGAACCCTGATCAAGTAAGGGGAAAAACAGGTGTGAACTCTGTTCTCAAAGAAATCTCCTCTCCGAATAGTAAATATCCCATATCCTAGTTAACAACTGTCAATAAGAAATATAGACCCAAACCCTGGGCCTATCTCTGTAGCTCGCCTGCTCTCACATCTTGATAATGGATCTACTCTTCTGTTAATTAGTTTTCCTACTTGCACTGCTCACTGTTGCATCTGGTCTGTCCTTGAATTCTTTCTTGCTATGTGACCAAGGGCCTCTGGCAACATCCAGGGGACAAGCTGGGTAGAAGCTTCAGGACCCAGGGTCACCTCAGTCAACCTGGCCACAAAACTTCTTTCTAAAATTATCAAACCATCTTTTGCTGCCAGTAAATTCTCCAGCTTTAGATCCCTCACCTTCCTTTTGCTTTCAATGGTCATATAATGACTTTGCTTTTTCTCAGATGATATTAGAGTCTACATGTATGCCTTCCTCATAGCAATCCCACAGGCCACATAAATGCTGCATTTTCAGTAAGTGATAAAAAGACATGAAAAGCCCCATATTTTCATGCCAGTTGACTTACTATAGCTATGGCTTCACAAATTTCCCTTTCTTTTCTTTTTTTTTACAGTGGTCTTTACACTGGATCTGTTTTCTTGAAATGATGGGCAACTGCAGCTGTAGACCTCAATCTAGGGTACCTATCAAGCAATTCAACTTCTTCTAATGGTGCAACTTTCCTTTGCTTCTTGGGAACACCTCCAGAATTGCCCTTGGCACTCTGTGTGGGTCCCATGATGTTATTCAAAATTTACAGAATTGTGCTTAACATGAGGAAAAATACACAACAATGTAAGAGATCACTTTTTTTTCTGTGACACACATTTACTGGAGAGATGATTAGGACCACGTGGCATTCTAAGAGGATACTCACAATACTTGAGCTCACTGTAATAGCAATAAGAGGTGGTCACATGATTACAATAGTACAGTATGTAGTACACTTGTGTATTACATGTAGTTATGTACACTTGTGTACTACATGTAGTTATGATTTAATAGTGAATCCTTATATTTGTTTACATTTATCTCAGCTATGAATGGTGCTATGTATGGTCTTTAAATATGTGCGTAAGTTTTGGTAAATTTTAACATTTTATAATAGATTTGTGTATATTTTATGGTGGTACCACTATCTACATATATTTTCTGGATTCATGACATAAGTTTTTATTAGTGTTTCAACATTTCTAGGCTATCTGGTTTCTCTGCAAGTTTTTTCAAATACTGCACATCTCCAAAAATTTAAAAAGTATGTTTATTGAAAATATGTCCACATGTAATTAGATCCAAACAGTTCAAGCCCGTACTGTTCAAAGGTTAGCTGTATTTTTAAAATGATACTTCCCCGAATGGAGACTAGCGAACAAACATTATGTATACATGTATGATTCTCTAAGTAGAAACTAAACTTTAAAAATTACTCAAAGCCTCTATGGTGATTTCTCCTTGAGGTACCTGGAAAAAAGAAAAGAAAACTAGAAATGACAGATAAAATATCACAAATTTTTCTATTGTGCATGGTCAAATCCCTTCTAAGTAAGGGGGGAATGCAGAGGCCAAAAATAAAGACCTGGAAATCAAAATGATAGGCTGACTTTGAGGCTGTGGTTGCTTCTCAGACTTTAAGGAAGTCTACAGCCTTTGGACTTGAATTTTAATGCTAATTCCAAGGACAAGAGGCTAAATCTTGGGTCTTCCAAAAGGAAGGAATCAGATTTGAGATCTGCATACAAATCAGAGACCCATCAAGTACTTCAACAAAACTGAAAATGTGGAGCAGAAATATCCACTTATCAACAAAGAGAGGCCACAAAAAGACTCATCTGTCTTGACCTAAGATCTAGGGTAAGAAAAAAGTGTCTAAGAATTTTAAATGAGGCCTTTGCTAACTGTAGGTTTGAGGGTCAAAATTATATTATTTAGGTGGTTGCAGAAAATTGAAACCATGAAACTAACTTGTGCTAGATGGGTACTATCCCAGGGTATGTGGAAGAAGAAAAAGGATGTCCTCTCTGGAGAGAGAACCTTTGAACACTGGGATTTTTTCCTGTAAAATCCAGACAAATATAAACTTACAATATGTGTCACAAATACCATTGATAAGAGTCCATCACCAGAATCAGCAAACGTAAAAATCACATTATGGAAAAATTCAGATATTGCAATTTAATTTATACAATTTAAATAAGGCTTTTTATAATATTCAGTGCAATAAGATAATTGAAAACATGGGCAAGAAACAAGATGTCCTACAAAAAGACTAAATAGATTATTTCCCTCGGGAAGACTACAGGGAATGTGTCATTCTTCTCCATATGTTTTTAATCCAGCACACAGTTAGTAGATAGGTATGTTCAGTAAGAGTTTGGTTGATATAACTCCCCCAAAATAGCTGATGACAGATGTTTGTAAGATAGAATTTATGAAAATAGAATTAAGAAGCGAAACAGAATACACTCCATAGAGATATTGTTTTATCTAACTTACTTTGGCGGGCTGTAGAGTACAACTATTTCATAGTATTCAAAATTGATAAAGAAGACAAACCTATGCCTATGTGCGCATTGACTGCCCATGAATCCTATTTGAAAAAAATGTATTTTGGATTAACTATAAGCCATTTCAAGGATCTAAAAGTGGGGGAAGTGAGACGAACCAAGAAGACAAAATGAGAAGAGTTCAAGGGTAACAACAGCAGGAGTCTATGGTCTTTCTCATCATGGACACTCCTATCCTTCCTTCCTAACTTGACAGGTAAGAACTGTAGCTTTGCCAGAGTAAAAGTAGCAATAATCCCAGCAGTTTTGCTGCCAGAGTGGGAGACTCAATTTTGGGGCTGGGGGTGATATCTTGTAGCTTTGTCAGCTTTAAATGGAAAAGCTCAATGGGAAATGAATTGGAAACATCTGCAACTGTGCTATCCCAAGAGTGAGGTCCCAAGCTGTGGTAAAGGTGAGAGGCACGGAAGTGCTAAGATAAGTTCATTCTATCCAGCTGAGGGACTGGGAAACTACACATAGGAGCAAAGGAGATCAGAGAGAATTGAGCAAAAAGTAAAAGGCAGAGGAGATGCAATAACTGGCTCTAAATTTGAATGTGTTCCCCAAACCACAAAAAGACCTAAATGCATAGAATGGCAGCCTTATGGGCTTCAGGTGTTTGGCTATAAGCTCTTTTCAAATCATTCACTAACCACTAAGCTTTGCAGACATAAGCTTAGTCTGGTTGGGGAACCAGAGTAGAACATAAAATAGAAGAATCAAAATCTGAGAAGAAACATCACTTGCACTGAGTGGGAGACAGAGCCCATGATTTCATTCTAGGCAAGATAGTCAAAACAAAATAATGGAAAACAGAACAGAACCCAGGATGTTGCAACAATATATTATTTTAAAGTCCAATTTAGCTATACTAAAATCAGAGAAAATTGTCAAAAACTGTTACAAGAGACAAAGAAGGAACATTGTATATTGATTAAAGTGTCAATTCATTAAGAAGATAAAACAATTATAAACATATACCTGCCAAACATCAAAGCTCCAAAGTATATGAAGTAAACACTGACAGAATTTAAGGGAGAAAAAGACAGCTCTACAATAATAGGAAAGTTCAAAACCCTATTTACAATAATAGATAGAGCAACCAGATAGAAGATAAATAAGGAAATAGAAGACATGAATACTATAGACCAAGTGAACCTAACAACATATATAGAGTACTCCTCCCCAAAACAGCAAATTATATAGTTTTCTCTTGTGCACATAGAACAGTCACCAGGACAGACCATCTATTAGGCCACAAACACTTTTAATAATTTAAAAATATTAATCTTATACAAAGTATCATTTCTGATTACAGTGGAATAAAACTAGAAATGAATAGAACAAGGAAAACTGCAAAAGTGCAAGTATGTGGAAATTAAAGAGTTCATTCAAACCAGCAATGGGTCAAAGAAAAAAATTCACAAGTGAAATTAGAAAATATCTTGAGACAAAGGGAAATAAAAAACACAATATACCAAAACTTATAGGATGCAGCCAAAGCAGTTCTAAGAGGGAAGTTTATAGTTGTTATGTTAACATAGATTACAGCAGGGAGACACAAAATAAAGAATAAATAAGCATTAGAGAAAATCAGAGAATACAAGAAGTGGTTATTCAAAAAACTCAGCAAAATTGACAAACTTTTAGCTAAAGTGACTAAGAAAAAAAGAGAAAACTCAAATAACTAGAATCAAAAAAGAAAGCAAGTACATTTTAATCAATTATACAGAAATAAAAAAAGATTATAAGAGAGTGCTATGAACTATTGTTCACCAAAATTTTATATAACTTACATGAAATATACATAGTCTTAGACAAACACAATCTACCAAGACTGAATCATGAAGAAATAGAGAATCTAAATAGATAACCTTTTAGTAGGGAAATTGTATCAGTAATGTAAAGCCTCCCAACAAAGAAAAGCCCAGTACCATCTGGCTTTATTGGCAAATTCAGTAAAATATTTAAAGAAAAAGTAACAATGAACGTTTTCTAATACCTCCAAAACAATTCAGGATGAGGGAATGCTTCCTGACTCATTCTGTGAGAGCATTACTCTGTTACTGAAGCCAAACAAAGATGATGTAAGAAAGATATGTTTCTTAGTTTCATGTAGTCTCACTTACTTATGTTTGCTTTTGTTACTTGTGTATTTGCTGTCATAGCTAAAATTTCATTGCTAAGACCAGAGTCAGGGAGGTTTTTCCCCTCTGTTTTCTCCTAGAAGTTTTATAGTTTCAGGTCTTAATTTATCTTTATTCTATTTCAACTTAATTGTGGAAGTGGCATCAGATTGGGTCTACTTTCATTCTCTTGTGTGTGAATATCCAATTTTTTTCAGCACCATTTATTGAAGAGACTCTTTTCTCCATTGAGTATTCTTGGTCCCCTTGTCAAATATTAGTTGACTGTAAATGCTTCAGATTATATCTGGACATATGTCTGCTTTTATACCAATACCTTACTGTTTTGATTCTATGGATTGGTAGTATACTTTGAAATTAGAAAAGTGATTTGTTCATTCTTTTAAAAAATTTTAATGCTTATTTTTGAGAAAGAGAGAGGCAGTTGAGGGGTAGCAGAGAAAGAGGCAGACACAGAATCCAAAGCAGGCTCCAGGCTCTGAGCTGTCAGCACAAAGCCCAATGTGGGATTTGAATCCATGAACTGGGAGATCATGACCTGAGCCAAAGTCAGATGGTTAACTGACTGAGCCATCTAGGCATCCCAGTTCTTTTTTCTGAAGATTGCTTTGGTTATTTGGTGTGTGTGTGTGTGTGTGTGTGTGTGTGTGTGTGGTTCCAAACAAATTTTAAGATTGTTTTTTTCTATCTGTAAAAGATCCTAATGGAATCTTGATTAAGAGTTGCATTGAATCTATACGTGGCTTTGGATAGTATGGACATTTTAATACAATCAATTATTCCAATGCATGAACACAAGATATATTTCCATTTATTTGTGTCTTTTTAAATTTCTTTCATGAGTACTTTGTAGTTTTCTGTGTATAGATCTTATACTCCCTTGTTTAACAAATTAAATAAAATTAAATTTTTAGTTTCATGTAGTCTAAAAAAATTAAATAAAAATAAAATTTTAAGTATGTTAATATTTTGATACTGTTATAAATGGAATTTTTATTTATTTATTTTACATATAATTTATTGTTAGTGTATAGAAATACTACTGATTTTTCTGTGATTTTGCATTCTGAAACATACTGAACTTGTTGATTATATTGAATAATTTTTTGGTAGAATTTCAGGATTTTCTCTAAATAAAATTGTGTCATCTGCTAATGAAGATAACTTTACCTCTTCTGTTACTAGTTAGATACCTTTTATTTCTCTTTATTGCCCAATTTCTCTGGGGACTTCAAGCACTATGTTGAATAAGAATGGCAAGAGTGAACACCCTTAACTTGTTCTTGATCTTAGAGGAAAAGCTTTCAACCTTCTACCATTGAGTATGATGTTGCCCATGAACTTGTCATATATGACCTTTACTGTGTTGAGGTATGTTCCTTCTATACTGAGTTTGTTCAGAGTTTTTATCTTAAATGGGTTTTGAATTTTCTCAAATGTTTTTCTTTCTGTATCTATTAAGAGGATCATATTATTTTTATCTTTAATTCTATGCATTAATATAATGATAGATTAAAATAACACATCAAACTGAAAGTCTTTTGCACTGCAAAAGAAACAACACAATGAAAAGATAACCTATGGAATGGGAGAATATTTTACAATTTCATATCTGATAAGTGTTTAATATTAAAAAATATAAAGAATTTATACAATAGTAAAAAACAAGTAATACAACTAAAAATAGGCAAAAGATCTGTCCAGAGATTTTTCTGAAAAAGATGTTCAAATAGCTAACAGGTACATGAAAATGTGCTCAATATTCTAATCATTAGGGAAATGCGAATCAAAACCACAATAAGATACCACCTCACATCTGTTAGATTGGCCTATTATCAAAAAGACAAGAGATAACAAGTGCTGGCCAGGATAGAAAGAAAAGGAAACACTATGTACTGTTTGTGTGAATGTAAACAGATATAGCAACTGTGGAAAAATAGTGGAGGTTCCTCAAAAAAAATAAAAATTAAGTAATTAATATGATCCAGCAATTCCACTCTTGGGTATTTGAAGGTAAAGAAATCACTATCTCAAAGAGGTATCTGCACTCCACATTCATTGAAATATTATTTACAATAGCTAAGACATGAAAACAACCTAAGATGTTATCAATATTGATGAAAAAATACTCAACAAAACAACAAACTAAATTCAACAACATAATAAAAGGAGTATATGCCATGACCAAGTGAGATGCAAGAATTATTCAACAGCAAAACCATTCAGTTATATACCATATTAACAGAATGGAGGGGGGGAAATGACACACGATCATCTCAATGATTCTGAAAAAGAAATGGACATTTCTCTGAAGGAAATATACAGATAGCCCAAAAGAACATGAAAAGATGCTCAATATCACCAGTTATTAGGATAATGCAAGTCAAAACCACAATGAGGTATTACTTTACACTCATTAGGATGGCTATTACAGAAAATAAAATTAAACAGAAAATAACAAGTATTGGTGAAGATGTGGAGAAACTGGAATCCTTACATATTGCTGGTAGGAATGTAAAATTGTACAGTCTCTAAGGAAAACAGTATAGCGATCCCTCAATAAGTTAAAAAAATTTACCTTATGATCCAGCAATTCTACTTCTGGGTACATATCCAAAAGAATTGAAAGCAGAGACTCAAACAAGCATTTGCTTACTATGTTCATGTTTACATTATTTACAGTAGTGAAAAGGTAGAAGCAACTCAAATGCACACTGACAGATGAATGGATAAAAAATGTGATAAAATGGAATATTTTTTTACTTTAAAAAGGAATGCAATTCTGACGGATGCTATAATGTGGATGAACCTTGAAGACATTTTGCTAAGTGAAATTGGCCAGACCCAAAGGACAAATATTGTATAATTTCACATATATGAGGTTCCCAGAACAGAAAATAGAATAATCGTTGTTAGGGGTTGAGGGGGAGAGGGATTGGGGAGTTATTGTTTAATTGGTCTGGACTTTCAGCTTGGGGAAAATGAAAAAGTTCTGGAGATGGATGGTAGTAACAGTTGTATAACAATATGAATATATTTAATGGTGCTGACTTGTACATGTAAAAATGGCTAAAAGGTAAATTTTATATTTTGTATATTTTACCACAAAAACATTTAAACATTTTAATATCCATTCTTCAGAGGACATTTCAGCACTCTAGGAATGAAAGAGAACTTCTTCAATCTATTAGGGGACAGCTAAAAACACCTACAACTACCATCATAATTATCAGTAAAGAACTCAACTCTTTTCCCTTAAGATAAGGAGCAGTATAAAGATATTTACTTCTACCATTTGTATTCACTGTTGTGATAATGGTTACAGTCAGTGCAATAAAAAGAAAAACAGAAAAAGAAGACAGAGTGGTGCCCGGGTGGCTCACGTGGTTAAGCGTCTACCTCTGGGATTTAGCCCAGGTCATGATCTCATGGCTCATGAGTTCAAGCCCTGCATCTGGCTCTGTGCTGACAGCATGGAGCCTGCTTGGGTTTCTATCTCCCTCTCTCTCTGCCCCTCCCCTGCTTGCTCTCTATCTCTCTCTTCCAAAAATAAATAAATAAAACAGAAAAAAGAAAAAGAAGCATACTGATTGGAATGGATTAATCATTTAGATGCACAAATATGCATGCAAAAATATATGAATTCTACTAAAAATTCTGCTAGAAGTAGTGAGTACAGGAAGATTGCAGGATACAAGACTAATACACCCAAAAAACTGTATTTTTATATGCGATCAATTAACAACATAAAAATAGAACTCTCCTCAAACTGATCCACATATTCAATACAATCCCTATTGTATTGAAATTCCAGTAGGTTTATTTGTAGAAATTAACAAGGTAACCTAAAATATATATGAAAAGAACCTACAAAAATCAAACTATTTTAAAAAGAACAAGCTGGGAGAATTTGAACTTCCAATTTTCAAATTTTATGTAAAGTGATAATAATCAAGGCAACAGTATCGGCATATTGGTTGACATATAAACAGAACAGAATAGAGAGTCCAGAAATATGTCCACACAGGGGTGCCTGGGTGGCTCAGTTGGTTAAATGTCCGACTTTGGCTCAGGTCATGATCTCACGGTTCGTGAGTTCAAGCCCCACGTCAGGTTCTGTGCTGACAATTCGCTCAGAGCCTGGAGACTCTTTATCTCCCTCTGTCTCTGACCCTCCCCTGCTCATGCTGTCTCTCTCTATCTTGGAAATAAATTTTTTAAAAATTAAGAAGAAAAGAAATATGTCCACACAAAAATGATCAAGTCATTTTTGACAAAGGTGCTCAAGAGAATATATAGCAAAAAGATAATAATTTAAATAAATGGTGCTATATTAACTGAATATCCATATGCAACAAACAAACAAAACTTGGTCTATCACCTCACACTTTGTGTAAAATTAACTCAAAATGGACTGAAGAAATAAACATAAGAACTAAAACACTAAAATTTCTTTTTAAAAAATAGAGAAAAAATTTGTGACTGCATTAGGTAAAGATTTCTATATTATAACAGCCAAAGCATCATTCATAAATAAAAATCACCACATTTGGACATTATCAAAATTTAAAACTTTTGATTTTCAAAAGATAACATTTGAAAATAAAGTAAATTACAAAGTGGGATAAAATATTGCAAATTATGTATTTGATAATAGACATATCCAAAATAATCTTCTTAATTTTTTTAATGTTTTATTTATTTCTGAGAAACAGAGACAGAAAGACAGTGTGAGCAGGGGAGGGTCAGTGAGAGAGGGAGACACAGAATCTGAAGCAGGCTCCAGGCTCTGAGCCGTCAGCACAGAGCCCAATGCGGGGCTCGAACCCATGAACAGTGAGATCATGACTTGAGCCAAAGTCGGATGTTTAACTGACTGAGCCACCCAGGTGCCCCAACATATCCAAAATAAATAAAGAAAGATTATAACTTAATAATAAGAGGACAAAACACCCCCTAAGAATGCACAATAATTTGAATTGTCACTTCACCAGTTCAAAAATACATGAAGACAACCCAGAAGAGAACTAATAGAGACTAGTCAGATCTTGTTACTTCAAAGGGTGTTAGCCACCATTATTTGACTTTGGCAGAGACTCAAAGGCAGGCAAGGAGATGGGAAATTTTTACAGTGAAAAATGGCCAAGGTTTCAGACATGCTTTGATGAGAGACTGTTGGCATGGAAAAGCTGGTGGGGGGCTAACTGGAAGTCCGGCAGGCAATGCATTTGGTTTGGGAGACTATTTGGCCTTCTCTCTTTGGTTCTGAGTTGAAAGCGGAGGCATAAATAAGGAAAGCTGGCAATTACTGACTAATTCCTGACAAATTTGGATCCATTGGTACAGCCTTGGTATTTGGCTTCTTGGACTTGTTACAGCAGAAGTTGTGAGTCAGTGCACTGTCATATGTGGTCAGGCCATTGTCCATTTTTAGTTCAGTCCTATACCAAAGAAAATATGGGACTGACTAATAAGCATATGGAAATGGATTAAACATTATTAGTCATTAGGAAACTGCAAGCTGAAACTACACAAGATAACACTATGTAACCATTAGAGGGCTAATGTGAAAGAGATTGACAACATCAACAGAGCAGCTAGAACCGTCATACATTCCTGGTGGGTACAGCTAGTTTTGGAAAACGGTTTGGCAGTTTTCTAAAACATTTAGTCTTCACTTACCCATCCAATCTGGCAATTTTCCTCTCAGGTAGCTTTGTTTTAGGGCCGCAGAGGGTGGTGACAGCGTGGATTGTCTGTCAACTTGTACGAGGTAACATTTTGAGGTCATAGGATTGTCCTAAAACTGAATCATCATGGTGATTGCACCACTCCACAAGTGTTCCCCAAATCTTTGAATTGTACACTTAACGTAAGTGGAGACTGTCTTATATAAATTATAAATTAAAATGACTAAATCAAATTTCTGGAAATTCATATTTAGTAATAAGAGTTTTTTTAACTTCTATTTTTTAAATTTTTAATTATTTATTTTTTTATTTGAGAAAGAGTGAACATGAGTAGGGGAGAGGGTCAAAGAGAGAGAGAGAGAGAGAGTATCTTTAGCAGGCTTCACACTCAATGTGGAACCTGATGCAGGGCTTCCTCTCATGACCCTGGGATCATCACCTGAGCAAAATCAACAATTGGACGCTTAATGGACTGAGCCACCTAGGTATCTCAGTAAAGAAAATTAAAAAAAAAAATAATGTTTATTTTTGAAAGAGAGAGAGACAGAGAGACAGAGTGTTAATGGGAGAGGGGCAGAGACAGAGGGAGACACAGAATCTGAAGCAGGCTCCGGTCTCTGAGCCATCAGCACAGAGCCCAACATGGGACTCAAACCCACAAACTGTGAGATCATATCTGAGCCAAAGTTGGATGCTCAACTGACTGAGACACCCAGGCTCCCAAAGAAAATTTAAAACTCCACAAATCGCTTAAATCATAGCTAGTGATTTCCTTGATTTTACAGCTCATATCCTTAACCATTATCTTATATCCTATATTCTGAACGTGCTTTAATTTTTTACATTTCTGAATTTTTCATATTTTATGCCTGAATAAAGACTCCTTTTAAAATTTTCAGTAAAAGGTGCACAAATAATTATCGGTGCCTCCTTTATTTTTGCTTTCACAAACAACACAATGCTCATGGGAGAGCTTTTGTGTCTTCTTAGTATGATTTTGCCCACAGTTGCTCTCCACTCCCCTCTATCCTACACACTACTCGGCAGGTAAATCTTTGTAAGTTTTGTTTACAGTCCTACTTTCTGGTCTCAGAATATACAAGGGTTTCTTGATTCTTATCTGGTGGAAATAATTCAAGTTGGTATTTTAATAATTTCTGCAGCGCTCCAGGTTCTCAAAGATTAATAATAGACTATTATGTCAAATAACATAGAAAACATTTATTAAGCTCCAGCTCCCCAAACCTGTAAATTTATAAATTTGAATGGTAAGCATATTCACATTCTCCTTTTCTCTTAAATGGTTGCCTTTTCTAAGTTCTTTCCCATGGGTTAATATTTAGAGATGAAACCTTTTTTTACTGTTTAAATCTTTAATACAACAACTGACATATTTCTTTCAAGCCCTACGAAGCATCTATGTCTTTCCTGACAGGGGAAAGAGGAACTTCATACTTTGATACAGCCAATTATCTAGGTATTTTATTTATTTTATTTTATTTTACTTTAATTTATTTACTTTTGAAGTTTATTTATTTTAAGAGAGAGATAGAGATAGTGTGAGCAGGGGAAGGATAGAGGGAGAGGGAAAGAGAGAATCCCAATCAGGGTCCACATCGCACAGAGCTAGACATGGGACTTGAACTCAAGAACTGTGAGATAAACCTGAGCTAAAATCAAGAGTCCAATGCTTGACTGGTTGAGCCAAGCGGGTGCTCCTAGGTATTTTAAAAGTATGAATATTCACTGAACACAGCATGTGACAAACATTCACAGATAAATTCCGCACTACAAAAATCTTTTCTTTTTTTTTGACAGAAGGAGAGAGAGTGTGCATGCGAGAGAGAGAGAGAGAGAGAGAGAGAGAGAGAGACCAAGCAGGGGAAGGCAGAGTGAGAATCTTAAGCAGGCTCCACACCCAGCACAGAGCCCAGTGCTGGGCTCAGGCTCATGACCATAAGATCATGACCTGAGCTGAAATCAAGAGTCAGATACTTAACTGAATGAGCCATCCAGGTGCCCCCCAAAAATCTTGAACTATGGAGGTCAACTCTCTTAAAATAAGAGTGAATATGTCTGATATATAACTTATATTTTGGTTAAAACTCATTTGAAAAAAATGAATTTTATTTTTTATGTAAATAACATTTTTCTATTGCCAGAAATATAAAGTTTGAGGCTCTGTCAGTGGGTAAATTACCCCAGTGCTTGGACTTGTGGTCATTCTATTAAAGATAAAACAATGCCTTGGTTCCATTGCTGTAAAGGGAAATATATCTTTTATTTTTTAAATATTTTTAATGTTTATTCACTTTTTGAGAGAGAGAGAACGAGCAGGGGAGGGGAAGAGAGACAGGGAGACACAGATCTGATGCAGGCTCCAGGCTCTGAGCTGTTAAGCACACAGCTGGACACAGGGCTCGACCTCAGGAACCACAAGATCATGACCTAAGCTGAAGTCCAATGCTCAACCAGCTGAGCCACCCAAGTGCCTCAAAAGGAGTTACTTCTTTGCAAGTGTCTTCTGTTTGCCTTTGGAATCACGAGATGGTTCTATTGTCTATACAAATGTGAGGATGAAAATTTTGATGTCATTAAGAAATATAGAGTATTAGAGAAATTTCTGAATATTGCTAGTTAAATTTAGAACAAATGAATGAAGGATATAGAAACAATTCTTAGTTTTGCAAAACCCACATTATTTATAAGTATTTCCCTTAACTGCTTACTAATTAATATGTGACAAAAACAATTGGCTACATTGAACAGAAAGAAGTTGGCCTTCACTTTAAAGCATGGCTATAAGGATCATCTGCACTTTATTTCTGTCAATGCAAATCAAAGTCTTGTCTCACCTTGGTGGGTTCAAGAAATTTTTCTCGGTGGTTTGACCTGAAGTGCTTTGGCTGCTTTGTAATTTCAAGTCTATATTAAAACAACAGATGAGAATGCTTGTTTATTACAAAGAATACTAGGAATTCCTAAATAAATAATCCTACCTGTTGCTGTGAGATTCCGGTGTTCCATGTGTATGTTAGAGTTCTGATAAGTGAATTCCATTTTGTAGGCAGGCATAGTACTGAAGTGAGGGAGGAACCTCAGAGGCACCTATAACACATCAGCATAACATCATAAACTACCATTCTTCATTCTAAGGTCTTTCAGTTACATAAGGAGGTCTGGTCAATTGACTCCTCCTCCACAATGGCTAAGTTGGAAAATTAAAAAACAAAAAACAAAACAAACAAAAAACCTCATTTGGCAAATCCTGTAATTCACAGGCTTCTTTTGTTTTTCTGTTGTTTGAGTCATCAAAATATTCTATGGGTCGCTTGGGGAGCTCAGGTGTTTGAGTGTCCAACTCTTGTTTTTGCTCAGGTCACAATCCATGGTTTGTGGGTTCAAGCCCTGTGTCTGATTCTGTGATGCCAGTGCAAAGCTTGCTTGTGATTCTCACTCTCCCTCTCTTTGCCCCTCCCCCAGCTTGTTCATGGGTGCTTGCTCTTTCTCTCTCTCTCTCCCCACCCCCATCATAAAATACTTAAAATAAACTTAAAAAAAAAATACATTAAAGGGGCACCTGGGTAGCTGTCGGTTAAGCATCCGACTTCAGCTCAGGTCATGGTCTTACAGTTTGTGAGTTCGAGCCCTGCATGAGGCTCTGTGCTAACAGCTCAGTGCCTAGAGCTTGCTTAGGATTCTGTGTCTCCCTATCTCTCTCTTTGCCCCTCCTGCACTTGTGCTCTGTCTCTGTCTCTCAAAAATAAATAAACATTAAAAATTTTTAAAAAATTAAAAAGACATTAAAAATATTCTGGCATTATGACACTATGAAATAACATACATGCAAGATGATTTTATATATTTTTTTTATTTTTAGAGACACAAGGAGAGAACAAAGCAGCGAAGGGGGAAAAAGGAGAGAGAAAATTGTAATCAGTCTCCACACTCAGCACAGAGCCAGATGGAAGGCTTGATCCCAAGACCCTGGGATCATGACCTTAGCCAAAATCAAGAGTCAGACACTGAACCAACTGAGCCCCATACAAAATGATTTGGGGAAGATAGCCCAAAGGTCATCACCCGCAGTTAGACTACTCTCTTTTTGAAGATCCTTTGAATATGTTGCATCTTTTGTTAAAAAAAAAAAAAAAAAGTTAGGGTAGAATGTTTTCTAGCTTTACGACTGAATTCCCGAGTGGGGATAGGGATTCCTTTTACTCAGTCTTAAGGGCGCTTATCACTCCCTATAAAAATATACCTACAACAATTAATTCCATTAAAACAAAATACAGTTAGCATTGTACCAAAGCAGTATCTAATGCAATTCCATTATGTTCAATGTCATTTCAGAAATGAATACTTATGTGTTCTTACTGTTTATGTCAGGTCAATGTGCTTATTAAAGCATGTTGTATTGTATGTTGCTGAAGTATTCTGTCAAAGAATAAACACATTGTGCATCACAACATTAACTTGGTCACAGTCAATGTTGCTATTGCTGCATTACAGAAAGGGAGGCTTGACAATTCAACCAGTTGTATTTTATTTTTCTTTAACACGAGGCAGGCAGTGTCCCTATCATCTAGGGGTTCTTCTGATAACCAGGACACAAACAAAATGTACTCAGAAAGATAAATATAAACAAGGCGGGTTTCAAGCACTGAGAGAAACAAGTCAGAGCAAAGCCACCTGGAAAAAATAAATTAAATGAATCATATTATGCATAAGTATCTGTGTAAGAGGATTCTGTTTCTCCAGAAGTGTGAACTGCAAATCACAGAATGAGAGATGGAAGAATGGTTCGGTGTTTGTTGTGAAAATGACCTGCTCATTTCAGATCTTTGCTTATCATGCAACAGACAAGGGAAAACGGGTGATTATTTACTGACGCCTTGGAAGAGGCTTTTAGGATTGAGATAGAAAGATGCTCCTGGCGTAGAGTACATATAGTTGGAGGAAAAGCACAAATACAGCATGGGGAAGACTGCACTAAACATCTATCTACTTTAAATTAATACAATCATTTTTATCTGTAGAACAAATATGACATTCCTTGAGTATACGACATCTGCTTGGTGGTGTTTTTTCTCCCTGAATGTAGTTGTTTAATTACCAGCATGTAATTAAATGATGCAAAGCATTCCAAGGTGCTCAGTTACAGAATCGAGCAATCCAATAAAAATGCAAGTCTATTGACTGGCTATCAGAAAGCCATTATATACATGTTAGATAAATGCACATATGAGTATATATGTACAATTAATATATAGGTAACATGTATATACATATACATAATGAATGTATGTATGTATGTGTATGATTGGGATGTAAAAGTCATATAGATTCATCTATTCTTATATATATATTCTCATGTATGCAAGAGAGAGAAAATTGTATCTAGACTCTTTTTTCTTCCCTCAGAGTTTAGATGCAGAGGAAGGGACAAGTTTTGCCTTATTGGAGTAATACCTAGAGTTAGGAGCTAGGTATAAAAATGTCCACACTGAACCAAACCATCATTTAGCAATGCCTTTCTGCCTTGGTACCAACTAATAATTTGGGTGTATTTCCCCTCACAGTACTATTATCACGATCCACATAAGCAGGAGAACAATGCTCTGCCAAAATAATTCATGAGTGTGCATGACTCTCTAGTGAAGAGTCACAGTTGCTGGGGTAAACTGTGTCAAAAAGTGATAAATAATCCAACTGAGTGAACTCAGTTGAAGGGTAGTATTGCTACTAAAAGATCTACCTCTTGGTTTTGTGGGGGTTTTCCCCAGCTTGGGTTTTAGTGATGTGGGCGTGACTGGGCCTTGTTTGAATTCAGTTCTTCTCCTTGTTAATGCTTTGGAGTCTGGCTGGTCCATAGAAAAATCTTTGTCATATGTCTGGAGAGTGTCATGCTGCAAAACCACAGATACAATAGCTGCCACCATGCTTATTCCACTGTGTGATGGAAGTAGATGGAGTTCAATGGCAATGGACACTCTGCAAAATTTAATTTTTATTTTTAAAAAGTTATTTACCTATTTATTTTAAAGTTTCAGGTTTTTTTTAAGTTTATTTATCTTTGAGAGAGAGAAAGAGTACCAGCAGGTTAGGAGTAGAGAGAGGGAGACTGAGGATCCAAATCAGGCTCTGCACTGCCAGCACAGAGCCTGATTCAGGATTTGAACTCATGAACCATGAAATCAGGACCTGAGCCCAAGTCAGATGCTTAACTGACTGCGCCACCCTGGTGCGCCAACACTTAATTTTTAAACACCAATTTCACACTATTTGTGTCTCCTGAACAGTCAAATAAAAGGGGAGGAATGAAGTCACACCTAATTGGATACCCTAACAGTCAAGAATCTTAGCAGGCTCTTTTTTTTTTTTTTTTTAATGTTTATTCAGTTTTGAGATAGAGACAGAGTGTGAGTGGGAGAGAGGCAGGAGAGGGAGATGCAGAATCCAAAGCAGGCTCCAGGCTCCAGCACAGAGCCCAATGTGGGGCTTGAACTCATGAACTGTGAGACCATGACCTGAGCTCAAGTCAGACGCTTAAGTGACTGAGCCATCCAAGTCCCCCAAGAGTCTTAGCAGACTCTTGAGGAATTGAGGATTCGGTAATTTGATGCTTATTTAATTTTCAAGCTGTTTGAAGCATAAGGTCAAGATCCTCATCTGAATAAATAAGTAAAAAAAAAAAAAAGATGACTACAAGATACAAAATTTAGTGACACCATAATCACAGAGTCTGGTGTGAGGTACTCCAAAGAAACATGGTAAGATGAATGAGAACTTCTTGCAGCCATTATAGGCTAGCTTGATTACTCAACCAATTTTGTAGCTGAGTCAGGTGTATGGGTTAGTGGCACAGGAAAGGAGAAAGAGTAAGTCTGAGTCAAGACATGGAGCTGAAAGGAGAATAAACGTATTTGATCCCTTCAGAAAGTTTTTTTAATTAACTTAAAATATAGTTAACTTAAAATATACGAGGATGAATTTGCACCTGCTAGGCCGGGTTAAAAAAATTAAATTAAGGGCCTGTTAAAAGAAAATACTTTTCATGAACATATATATCTTGTGCCATCAAGAACTTGCCACAGAGGGGCGCCGGGGTGGCTCAGTCAGTTGTGTCTGACCCTGAGTTTCAGCTCAGATCATGATCTCACAGTTCAGGAGACTGAGCCTCTCCTCGCGTTCCGGCTGACAGCATGGAGCCTTGGGATTTTTCTCTCCCTCCCTCTCTCTCTCTGCCGCTCCCCTGATCATGCACAGAACTCTTTTTCTCTCTTTCAAAATAAATAAAGAAATATTGTTGTTGTTTTTTAAATAAACAACTTGCCACAAAGATTTTGCTTAGAAATTAAAAGTCTTTGTTCAGTTGGTTTTGACAGTATAAACAGTACCAGAGGCAATGTTCTAAACGGTCATGCTGTTTCTGTGATTTTTGTGATAATTTTGTTTCCGTAAAGGGTTTACATTTTTGCCGGAAACCCCTACCTGACCAGGAGCTGTTCTGGTTTACGCCAGCAGAGCAGTGGCCAGCTCCTAACGCACAGCGCCCCCTTCCCTCGCTGGTGGCACACTGCAAGTCACCCTGGCATGAAAGGAATGCACTTGGTAATGAAACATTTACATTTTTCCACAGGTCGCAGGCTCTTTTCCTGCTCTCCCTTTCATCTGACCAGTCTGTGTCCTAGGAAACTTCTGCTAACCATCTGAAGGCAGGGCATACCCTCCTGCTGGCAGCGAATACATGGTTTTTCTTTATAGCTTCGATCTGTGGAGCAAATTGGATCTTTATTTCAAGATCTTTCTTCATTTTTGAGCACACTGTTCCTCTTTTCTATATAGAAATGAGAGAGCATTTCATGGCCATATGAATACACACATTTTTTAATTGAGAAGAGACAGTCTTGGGTTACATAAGCATGAGAAATAATAGAGAATTTTAAGTTAGCCCTTTAACTGAATCCATAGGTAAGAAAGCCTGGACGATATCTGCTTATTAAAATATATTTTTCAGTCAGTTTATATTTTTTAGCTGATTGCCAAAAATGTAACATGTTTGGTTTCATGTGCTCAATGTCCCTGCTAACTCACAATGAATTTGAACAGATGTTAGTATTGCTTTTGGGTGAACACAAGAAGCAAGAGTATTTAAAAATGAATATGCAGGGGTGGGGGTGGGAGTACCTGGATGGCTCAGTTGGTCAAGTGTCTGACTTCGCCTCAGTCCATGATCTCAAAGTTGGTGGGTTTGAGCCCCACGTAGGACTCTGTGTTGACAGCTTGGAACCTGGAGCCTGCTTCAGATTCTGTGTCTCCCTCTCTCTCTGCCCCTCCCCCATTCATGCTCTGTTTCTCTCTCTCAAAAGTAAATAAACACATTTAAAAAATAAATAAAAATGAAACCAGGCTTTCTCCAGGTGGTCTGGACAAGGAGCTAGTGGGGAGTCTTTCCCCAAGCTAGAGGGGCTGCATCCCAGGTCAGCTTCCTTTAGGATTCCTACACCAATGAGGGCACAGCCAAAGTTCCAGGTTTGGGCAGCATGCATTTCCAGGCAATCCCTGTAAACTGCTGGCAATCATATCTGTGCTGTCTGGAGTCCAAGCTTTGTAGGTATGCCCTCACTAACCATGTTGCTTGCAAGCTTGCCCTGTAAAGAGAGTAGCAATGAATGGAACAGGCAGATGGTCCTCAGAAATGCCAACCCACGCAGAGTGTCTCTGCCCTGAATGCTTTATTGTGGAATAACGTGGGTGAGGGCCTGTGTCTTTTCTTCCCTTAAATACCCCTGCCTGGTGATGGGGGTCTGATCTTGTATGACAACTTGAAAAAGAAACAATGCAAATCAGCAGTGTGTGTGTATGAACATGAAATACACAGGTCTGAAGTCTGTAGGTACCTACTTTTGTTCCAAAATTGCCTCCTTCCAGGTTCCAAGCACAGTCCCTCCCTTGTAGGCACGTCCATTCCTTCTGAAAGTTGGAGTAATGAGAACAAGCTGTCAGGGTGGTCCAAATTCCCAACAATATGAAAGGATGTTGGCTGGGTTACAGAATAAATGCATTACAAACACGAAGCAGAAGGGGGCTTCAGTGAGGATCTCATCTTGAATTCAGAGAAGGCTACATTTTCAAAGGACAGGCTGATCCTGAAGAGATGAGGTGTAATGAACAAGAAGAACTAATTTGCCAACTGAATTCCCCTGGAAAACCATAGTCAACATGGTCTCCTTCTCTTCCAGATATGTTCCATGTCTTCATTTTTGCCTCTTGTAAAAATTCCCCTGCCAAGAATGCCTTTCATGCTTTTTTTTTTTTTAACTTTAACAACATTTAAAGTACAGACTTAGGTTTTCAAATCCTTGATATTTACAAAGCTTTTTGACATATATTGTTACA
Source organism: Crocuta crocuta (assembly GCF_008692635.1). NCBI lineage: Eukaryota > Metazoa > Chordata > Mammalia > Carnivora > Hyaenidae > Crocuta > Crocuta crocuta. The sequence continues at coordinate 830,955 of NW_027527441.1, forward strand.
TACTAGCACTCATAATAATGTTGCAAAGAGGTTTTAACATTTACATGTTGTAGTGGAGACAGAGTCCCTTCTGCACTGCCTGTAGTATTTAAGTCTTAAGAGAGAATGATACTTACTCTGACATGCGGGTTTGGGGTGGCCTCAACTTAGAGATATCCACTTCAACAAAGTATCCACCCTTGCCCCTGACTCACCATGTACCACCAAGGCTTCATTTGGTTTTATAAACTCTGAAATGCACAGATCAGTCACATGTTAACTCAAATCTTTGGGCAACAAAACCGATGGTCAAAATTCAAAAGTTTCTGCTCATGGATGCATCCATTCATTTACTTATTTGTTCTTCAGTTCTTCCATGCATCCATACATCAATCATACTCCAGAAAATAAACATTGAGTGCCTACCACATGCTGGAGTTTTCAAAGTGAACATGGTGGTGTACTTGTTCTCAAAAGATGAAGTCCTAACAGGGGAGAGACAGGTCCTAAATAAAGATATGTTTCTTATACAGCTCCGTTTTATATATAACATAAAAATAATGAAGTTGCAATTATGATTATCAGGGGCCTAGGATACTGTGAATGTATGAAAGGAAGACATAGTCTAGGATTAGAAAATGCCCAAGAAGAGAAAGAGGGAATTGCTTGTACAAAGTCTTTTAAGGAGGGAAAGAGATTGACCAAAACAAACAACACCAAACCATGATTTGGAGCACATGCGTGTATGTGTGTATATATGTACACATTTTAAAATTTTTTAAAATTTATTTCTGAGAGAGAGAGAGAGGGCATGAGCAAGGGAGGGTCAGAGAGAGAAGGAGACACAGAATCCGAAGCAGGCTCCAGGCTCTGAGCTAGCTGTCAGCACAGAGCCTGACGCAGGGCTCAAACCCACAAACCATGAGATCATGACCTGAGCTGAAGATGGACGCTTAACTGACTGAACCACCCAGGTGCCCCTATGTACACATTTTTTAAAGATCTCATTTTTAAGTAATAGCTACACCCAAGATGGGGCTCAAACTTACAACTCTGAGATCAAGAACTGTATACTCCATCAACTGAGCCAGCCAGGCACCCGTTTGGAGCTTACTGAGCCAAAGTATAAAGAGCTAAAACTTGAGAGATGGATATGGACTATCCTGTAGGGACTTTTAGGACATGCCAAAGATTTTAGTCTTTATATTTATACCAATGGCTATATATGAAGTGTTTTAAGAAGTGAGAGTCTCACTGCTTTTCACTTTCTCTTCTCAACTCTGTAGTTTTAATATTATAGAACATTTTTTTGAAAATGTAATACTGTTTCATAGTCAAAATTTAAAAGATTAAAAAAATTAGACGGTGAAAAGAATCTCCCTTCCACTATATTTTCCCACTTCCTGGTGATCTGTGACTAGAAGCAACCGATTTTGTATTTTCTTTGAATCTTTCCAGGGATGCCATTAATATGGACTTAATCTGATAAAACTTTTTATTACATGAAATATTAAACATCTCTAAAAGTAGTTATAACAGTACAATAAACCTCCATACACCCACTGTATAACTTTACCAATGATCAATTCACAGGGGATCTTGTATGTCTGTAACTCCACCTTCTTTGCCAGCAATTCATAAATTAATTTGAAACAAATTAAGACATCATATAATTTTATCTATCAGTTTTCGAAAGCATCTCTAGAAGGACCTCTTTTTAAAATATGTCAACCTTATAGTCATACTCCTGAAAAATAAGAAATTATTTCTATAAAATTCCCAGTGCCTTAGCCTAAGGTTCCCCAATTCAGCAAACACCAAGATTGACATTTGGATGCCATTATAAACTACCTTGGGAGGTGATACCAGGAAGCGTCTTCCAAGTGGGAGGCAGTGGCCAAGTTGAGGGAGTGAAAGTGAATAAGGAGTGTGCTATTGGAGAGGTTCTGTTGTGTGTAAGTGGGATCCAATCCTGTTGGACATCCTTGGAGACACTGTTTGGGGCACATGTCAGAATTGTCCCACAGAAGGTCAAGAAGCCTGGCCATTTATCCTTTGTCACATATCACTGGTTGAGGGTTATGTCCTGGGACTGTAAATGTTTCCAGGCCCAGAAAAATGTCCTCAGAGACATGTAGGAAGAGTCTGGCAGGCCTGAGGACTACTGCTTCTGACGTCTGGAATAGACTGAGGGAATGTTCCTGAAGTACAGTCAGCATCAGATATATCACTCACTTGTCACAAATTCCACTCTTTGTTTATGAACTGGGATTCAGACAAGGTCCATGCATTATGATTAATATGTTCCTTAAGTGTCTTCTCCATCTTGCTTTTCTTGCATTTTTTTTTTTTTTTTTGTTCTTGTTGGAATGGAAGCCAGCTGTTTTTCCTGTAGAATTTGTTATAGACTGTGTTGTGGAGTTTATATTCAGACTGCTAACATGCTCTATTTTCTGTATTTCATTTACACTGGTAATCATCGTGCTCAAGTTAGAATTTTTTTTTTCCAGAGTACTTCCCAGGTGGTGGTGTGTTCTCCCCATAGGAGGTACCTAATTTCTAGTTTTCTCTGTCGTTATGGTAGTGGTAGCAATTGAAAATCACTAATTAGTTGAATTAATTCATTTGAGGTTATGGAAGAGTAATATTCCATCATTCCTTCTTCAATCATTACTGCTAATACTTCTATATACAGAAGTCTGTTTTCATCAAGTCTTTGGTTGCCCTAAGGTAGAGTTCTTAAAGGTTAAATGCTTGGTTATTTTCTTCCATTTATGAGTTTTCAAAATAGTGAGTCTTAATATTTTCCAAAGGTGATAACTGACTTTTTAGGTATCATTATGAACTCATAGATCTTAAATACTTTAGTATTTTTCTAGCTACTGTGGTCATTACCTTTATTGGTATTCAAATTGTCTCATCTTTGACCAGCAAGAGACTGTTTAAGTTGACTCCCAAGTCATTTTAACACAGTTTAATTGTGTCAGATAGATTCCCTGCTTTCTGGTGTCGAAATGCTTATCTTGTTTCTTCTATACTCCTACTACTTTCCCAGGTATCTTCTTCTTGATTATTTTTTTCTTTCCGAGAGAGAGAGAGAGAGAGAGAGAGAGAGGAGAGAGCACTCAGTGTAGGTAGGGGAGGGGCAGAGGAAGAGGAAAAGAAAGCAGGCTTCACACTCAGTGTGGAGCCCAATGCGGGGCTTGATTTCATGACTGTGAGATCATGACCTGAGCTAAAATTAAGAGTAGAACACTTAACCAACTATGCCACCCAGGCTCCTTTCCTTGATTATTTTGAAAAGTATTCAAAACATATTTTTCCTCCTGGTAACAGCTATGTCTTCCAAGACTCTTGGTTCTTTTCCATTGGTGATGGCATAGCAAGAGCACAACTGGACACTAGGGGTATTATTCACTATTTTTAGGCCTTTCTAGGGAATAGAACTGGAAAATATACATTATAAAAACCCAAAATGCATTGTGAATTTATACTGACATTTCCAATTAAAAATCAAGACTATAGAGGGGCACCCGGGTGGCTCAGTTGATTAAGTGTCCAACTTCATATCAGGCAATGATCTCACAGTTCATGGGTTCTGGCCCCGCAACAGCTCCTACTTCAGATCCTCTGTCCTCTTCTCTCTCTGCCCCTCCCCCTCTCATTCTTTCTCTCTCAAAAATAAGTAAACATTAAAAATTTTTTAAAAATCAAGACCAGAGATTAAACTTAGTATCAGTGATCTTGTATCAGTACTTCACTTTCCCATGCCCCAAATCCTAGTTCTCAATAACACTAAAGTAATCGCTCATTTGCTTTATCTCACATTATACACACAGTGGTCCCATAACAATAATCCTACATTACCATCAATGATATGATTACTGAAAACAGCTACATGTTTTATTTCACAATTTGTTTCCCTTGGGATTTATCACACTATGGACATGCAGCCAAATTATTGTGTTTTAGAGTCCCTTGAAATATTTCCTCTCTGACTGGTTATGCCCAAAATTGAATTACACAGTTATTATTTATTTCATTTAGTTTTTTGTGTCTTGGACTAATGTGTTTGTTTTATAATTATATAATGCATATATATGACTTCAAATTCTAATTTATAAAACAAGGTATATTCAAAGAAGTTTAGCTTGAATTGTTGTCCCCCTTACCTTATTCTCACCTATACACTATAGGTGCCCTTGACAATATAAGCAAACATACATATCACGTGTATATGAACACATACACATATATGTATACACACACATTTGTATTCTCTTCACCCCCTAGGTGAATGATAGCAAAGTATAATACTGCCCTATGTTTTTGAGAATGCTGTTCTAATTGGAATTGAGACAGTACTTACAACAGCCTGTCATACCTGTAGCTGCTGTGTGAATAGAGCAGGGAATGTGTGGATGTGAGGTATCTTTTAAAGCTGAAGTCCTTTACATGGTATAGTGAACAATTCTATTATTTTATGGCTTTTCCTAATGAAATTCTTAAATGTCATTTACCTGATCTTCTTTGTTTGTGCCTGGTCTTGCCAGATAAAAAATGCTTTGACTTGCCTGAGTCAAAGATTACTCTTCTGAGTTCTGAGAGAGTCTCATACAGGTTTTTTAAAAAACAGACCGCAGGGGCGCCTGGGTGGCTGAGTCGGTTAAGCGTCCGACTTTCGCTTAGGTCATGATCTCGCGGTTCGTGGGTTCGAGCCCCGCGTCGGGCTCTGTGCTGACTGCCGGCTCAGAGCCTGGAGCCTGTTTCAGTCTGTGACTCCCTCTCTCTCTGATCCTCCCCTGCTCACGCTGTCTCTCTCTCTCTCTCTCTCCTAGAAAAAAACCAAAAACATAAAAATAAAAAATAAAAAACAGGCTGCAAAACTCCCATTTCTACACATGTACCTTATGCGGCATGCATCCCTCCTGCAGGAAGATGTTGGCTTTACAATGTGTTAGCACTTTAGAAACACTGTTTGCTCTTTTGTTATTTTCAATTTAATCTACTACTTTTGCATTTAACAGAGCCAGTAATAAGGGAAACTGGATTAGTCAATTTCACTATGGATTACTCTTCAGTTGAAGTCTGTTTTCTTTTGCTGGCCCGCTGGTATTAACATAATAAAGTAAACTCTGGCACCAAGAGGAAAACAAAGGCCATTTTGCAGGTTATATGTTCTTTTTCTTTATTTTTAAAACACATTTTCTTTCAATTGTGTCAGGAAAATTAGTGATCCCTTATTACTTCAGACAAAATAAATTTCACATTCTTTTTCTTCATACCAAGTCGGGAAAATGGTGCTGGCATTAACCAGAGGAAGAAAGTAACTATCAATGAACTTGCTGCTTCAATAACAAACATTTTCAGAATGGGTGGGTGTGTAGGTGGGGAGGAGCTAAGAAGAGGCCGTGGGGTGGGTGTTTAAGGAGCTTCGGTGAGTGGACACTGCGGTGTGGAACTGGATGGCTGGATTGCAATAGGTGACTCAGTGCCCTTGAACAGGACCGTGGGCATTTTGTGAAGCCTTGTGTAAATGCACACCTAATCACACACATGAACCTTTAAATAACAGAGTCAAAAAGAAATATTCTTAGTAAAATCTCATTTCAAGACTCAAAATCATTCCACCTAATATTTTAACAAAATTGAAACTACCAAAAATTGCAAATAAGAAACAAATACATTAGGAAATTAAAATCAGTTACCAAGGGGCACCTGGGTGGCTTAGTTAGTGGAGTGCCTGACTCTTGATTTCGACTCGGGACATGATCTCAGGGTTGTGGGACTGATCCCCACATTGGGCTCTGTGCTGAGCATAGAGCCTGCTTGGGATTGTCTCTCTCTCCTTCTTCTTGGGATTGTCTCTCTCTCCTTCTGCCTGTCTCCCCTGCTCATGCTCTCTCTCTCTCTGTTGAATAAAATTTAAAAACATTATTTACTGAAAAAAGAATCATTTCTGATTTCCTTTAAATAACAAGCTTCCCTAATATTCTCACTTCACCAACATTTGACTTAGTGACAGCATTATATGTAACTGTTAAGTCAAAGTAGGTATATTAATGATAATTTTTACAGCTTTGTCCACATGAGATCATTGGTGACCTTGGGAAGTCAAGTGCAAATGTTTATGTGGTAAGTAGAAGATGGTGAGGAAGTGGAGAAAGCTCATATAATTTATTCATGCTTTTATTACAGTAATATTTATTACACTTTTAAGAAGTTGGAGTGTACATGAAAAGGAAGTAGGACGATAGTGCGAAGGTACAGCAGAATCAAAGGACAGTTTTCTGATGAAATGTTTGCCTTTGGAAGGTAATTTAACTTATTTTGAAATATTCAATTTTTAAGTTTTACATTTTTATTTTGAATAATAAATGTACATTTCTCTAGGTAATATATTCATTTTTGCAAAAGAAAAATCAAACCAAGAGAAAAGGGTATGTTAAGATGATTTCCCATTTACTCTGGGTTTTGCCTGTTGACCTTTAACAGGCAACCGTGTATATCATTTTCTTGAATCTCTGTCCTGATTTTTCTTAATGCAAACATAAGGAAATACGAATATCTGACGTCTGTTGTGTCTACTGCTGTCAGTGGGCTTTTAGTGACATAGTAGTGAGGAGTGGGAGAAGGGGGGACATTCAATAATACTGTGGTCAAGACTCAGTCTTTCATTGAGTCCTGTGCCTTGGACCGAGGCCCTCAAAAGTGTTTCTTGGCTTTTTTTTCTCTCCCCTGGAGTAGTGAAGGATGGCTGGAGTTGCCTCAAGTTGGGTATTTCCCTTTCCCCAGGTGGTTAGTCATTGGTTAACTCATTTTTCCTGAGGGTATGCTCCACTATGTTTAATATTTACTTTTAAAAAATTGTGCATCCTCTGATATTTAAAAAGTTTGCATTTTTCAGGAGATTACCACTATCCTCATACCTACTATCTATTAATTTCCTTTGTATGAGCATTAGAAAATCAACTGATCTTTTCATGTATTCTTCACCCACCTTCCTCTCCCTTTCTTACTTTCTTCCTCAAAGTCACATAATAGTGCTTTCACTTCATGTTTACCATTGTACTTGTAATTTTGCTTATATTTTTTTAAAAAAGAAAATGTAAAAATTTTTTTAAATAAAAAAAGTAATATTTATTTTTTTAATATATTTTTTAATGTTTATTTTTGCGAGAGAGTGCATGAGCATGCACAAGCAGGAGGGCAAAGAGAGGTAGAGAGGGAGGCAGAGGATCCCAAGCAGCCTCTACTCTGACAGCAGAGAGCCTGATATGGGGCTTGAACCCGTGAACAACGAGATCATGACCTGAGCTGAAGTCAGATGTTTAACCAACTAAGTCACCCAGGTGTCTCCAAAGTTCATTCATTTATTTTGAGAGAGGAGGGGCTGGGGGGAGCAGAGACAGAGAGGGAGAGAAAGGGAGAGAGAGAGAGAGAATCCCAAGCAGGCTGTGCCCTGTCAGCACGGAGCCTGATGTGAGGCTCAAACCCACAACTGCAAGATCATGACCTGAGCCAAAATCAAGAGTGGAAAACTTAACTGACTGAACACCCCAGGTGCCCTTGTGCTTATATTTCTGTTATTTGATTTGCCAGCTTTCAATGTTATCTCTTGCCTCTCAACTACTAACAAGGAGGCATCAGCAAGTTTATTTTACCTGTACCCTCTGATTTGTGAACCTCAGCTCAATGAACATGAAGAGACTCTATTTTGAGGACCTAAAACTTTCTCCTGCCCTCTGAAACAGGAACTACATTGAATTACTGAGCTGGATTAAAGGCATACGACTGAACTCAGACTATTAGCACTTGCATTTTTGATAAAAATTGGATTCTACAAAACGTATTTTCCTTGTGACTGTCATAATGTACTCAGAAAACCAATAAACTGTAGAATGTAATTTTATCTTCCAATGATAAATTTTGGGAAAAAACTTGTGTACTTCCGCCATTTGTTAATAAAGGTTTTTCTGTCAAGGGGACATAATTTGGGATTCTACTCAAATCTGTGCTCTAAAACCCCGCATAAATCCTTCTCTTCTGTTTCAGTGCTTCCTCTTTCCTAAGTGTGTAGTCTTCTATTATTCTTTTAGTAAGCTGTCCTCCCTATGTTACCAAGCCGTCTTGTATTTCCATACGATGCTGTTACCCTTATTCCCACACTTGTTTTTTCTTTTTAATTTTTTAACTTTTTAAAATTTATTTTTGAGACAGAGACAGAGCATGAGCAGGGGAGGGGCAGAGAGAGAGGGAGACACAGAGTCCAAAGCAGGTTCCAGGCTCTGAGCTGTTAGCACTGAGCTGGATGTGGGGCCCGAACCCATGAACTGTGAGATCATGACCGGAGCCGAAGTTGGACGTTTAACTAATTGAGCCACTCAGGCGTCCCATCTCCACACTTGTTTTAACTGCAGTTGTAGCAAAACATTCGTCGTGCACTACCAGTCTGTTGCAAAACTTTCTGCAGCCATTTCTCCGCTGAGTGGAAGTTCTAAATCGTTTCTTCAAGTAGAGCTTATGGAAAAAGTATTCTTGGAATTCTTCCATTCTAAACTGTCTGTAGCTATTATATATGGCTTTTTATATCTTATATCCTTAAAAGATAGCTTGGCTAGATATAAAATTGACTCATAATATGTGCCTTTAGTATTTTTTTAGGTGCGACTTCACTATCTTCTGTCTTCTGGCATTGGATATGGCAGTAGAGAGAGAAGTCTGATGTTAGCTTGATTATACAGAGGCTTTTATTCTTAAGAATTTTTTTTTATCTTCTATCTGGAGGATTCTTTCACTGTCTTTGACATTCAGTAACTTTACTAGTACTCATCATAGAGTTGACTATTCTCATCAGTTTTTTTCTGGAACAAAATGTAGGCTGAGTTTCTCTATTTTCAGAAAAGTTTCTTGGACTACATTTTAAAACATCTGTTTCGTTCCATTGTTTCTGTTGTTGGATTTTAAGGATTCCAAGTATGAATATGTTTCTTGCCCTTTGCCTTTCTCCTCCACACTCCTTAGAGTTAAAAGAGTGCATCCATTTTATTTCTTTTCTTTTATCATTTCTACTGTGCCCTTGGGGCTGCTGATGGCCACAGTAACTGTTCTCCTTGTGCTCTTTCCAATAATCTTCATTTGTGGAATCCTTTTGTCTTCCTTCTCTTCTTTCTCTGAGTGTCGCACGCTCTTGTTTCACTGGTCTCTATTGTGTGGCCATTTCCTGCAAGTTCTCATTTCCCTGCATTGTAGTTTTCCTTCTTGGTGTGATTGCTTCATAACTCATTTTAATGGTGGGATCTTTGGCTAAATCTTCAGCTACAACTTGACAAAATTTTCTTGTGACTGCTCTCCTTTTGGAAAGTTTTACTGCTCCTTTACACATTTTTAATGGTATTTTTTAATGGATTCTGTGCCACTGTTCTTTTATGACTCAAGGTAGACTGGGTTAGAGTTTTCCAGACCGGCCATTGCAGGAGGTTCCCATGGTAGGTGGGACTGGGGAAGCAGGGAGAGGTAAAAGGCCTCATAACTCAAGGGTCTGTCTTCAGCTGCCAGAGAAACAGACTGTTTACTCCAGTATGACACTTCTGTGTGCTTCTCTCTATGACTTCTGGAGAGACCTCCACCCTTTTCTGAAATTAAGTTCACCCCAGATAGCTTCTGCTGTCTGCTCCGGGTTCCCAAGCAGCTGTTTTCATGGGATCTATTTCAGGACTATTTCACTAAATGCTTTCTCACATCAGCTACTGCTTGTTCCAGCCTCTGTTGTCATTTTTCTTTCCATCTCTGTTCACCAAGCTTCTAGATAACCTCCAGCTCTATTCTGGGCATTCCTATGCAGCCTTTGGACCATCAGATCTGACCTTTATCTTCGGAACTTATTTTTGTCAGTGCTTCCTGGGAACTCCTGCACTGAGATCCTTTTCTTTTGTTGATGGCACATGACTGCCCTTGACTCCAAGTGCCTTGCCAGCTCCCTGAGAACTCTGCTCCTGCCTCAGCAGCCTTCCTTATTGCACTGTAAATGGAGTGCACATATCTTTTTGTGTGCACTTATTTTTTCCATTACTTCTTTCTATGACTTCCTAGAGGAAAAAGGGGGAGATTCTAATTTAAATTCTTGCTGTTACATACCAGGGCACTTTTTATGTGTTAGCTGCTAGTTATTTTTATACATAAGGAGACTTGAACACGGTAAAATCATATAAACAAACAACAACAACAAAAACCCAAAAGGCAAAATGCCAACAGAAAGCCAGAAAGTAAAATTGTTAAGAAAAAGAAATAGAAAGAAATTCCCAAGAGATGCAAAAGACTATAGTGTCGGTAACACACACACAGATGTTCTGTACTACACAACAGGAGGGAAGACAGTGTAGGGCAACATTCAACGGAACCTGGAAGTGACAGGAAGGTAAAGCAGAAATGCGATTAGGAATTAAAGCTGGATGAGCTAGAATTTCCTAACAAGGTAAAGAAAGAAATGTCATCCCTTGAGAGTTAGGGATATGGAGATGATCCTGGGCATCCAAAGCTACAAAAGGGATGTAGAGTCACTTGTTGTGGGCTATTAAAGGAGTTAACAAATGATAAATAAAAGTTTCTTCTGGGTGGTCCTGGCAGTCTAATTGCAATGGGACAAGGAATTAGAAGATAACAGAAAATACATTTTCATGACTTTTTTCCTCATATACAGCAGCTGAGACTTAAAAGATCAGGAGAGCACAGGATGGAAGGCTCAGGGTTGGGAACTGGTATAGGAATGGCAGATGGTCATGCTGCCAGAAGGCTGTGCTGATGTGTTAACCACAGGTCACCATAGCTCTGTTCAGCCAGATTGTTGACATGCAAGAAGGCTTAATAGCAGGTAAAGGCAAATTAACTTCTCTGCCTCTTTTTCGTACTTATGAGCATCCACATAAATATTATCTAAATTCTAAAATTCTGTATTAGAGATTTGGCCAACAGCATGCAATTCATTAGTTAAGTGCTCTGATTTATCTCAATATGAAAATCACCTCAGGTATATAAAAACCAGTTAAAGCATGCTGCATCAAATAATCACTTTGTCCCAACAGCATATTCTAGCCTTTCTCTATTTTACCTTGAATAAAGCCAAAGTTTTCTTGGGAGAGTGAATTTTTGTATGCATCAAGTTTAGGTTGTGTCATGTGTGTGTACACGCATGTGTGTTCCAATCAGAAAATTCTAAGTAGTCCATGTTTATTCACAGAAGCACACAAGCTTTCATTCCCTAGTATGTATCTCATGTAAATTGTGATGAAATCCTTACCTCTAAGGTGCTGAAATATCCCAAATCAGATGGCACAGAACAAAGCCAATATATGCCTAAGTCATAAACCAACTCTGAGCATGAACAAGCAAAATGTTCTAAAATTAAGGGGAACAGACATTCCAAATTTGACTAAATTCTATGGAGAAACTTCTAGCCAAAGCAGAACCTATTAGGAGGTGCTGTCTTTTCAGGAGAGTAGGTACAAAAATGGGATTCTGGTCACAAGAACATAATCAAATTCAAGCTCTTGAATCATCGGATTTGGTTATTTAAAGAAGTGGCATAAATCCTTATAATACTTTACTTGTTCTGTAACTGAGAGAAATTATCCCTACTTGATATTCTCTTGACTTAATTGTGTCACGATCCAGGTTCAGCAGAAGAAGCTAGTCATTAACTACTTGTTTTGCTTCTAATTTTAAGTACTCTGATATTCGTAGAACAAGAGTCCAGCTCCATCTTTACCAGAAGGAGTGTCACCTTTATGACAGATTTTTTTAACACAAAGGTCTGCATCTTCTCATATTGCCTAATTAGCTCACAGAAAAGTTTTCAAAAAACATCTGCCTCTGGTTCTTAAGGGGGACCTTTAAGGCAGCCTTACATTAACAGCTTGACAAGCAGTAGACATAGAAGCATAGAAACAAGACATATGCTAACTCTTGGCTGCTGTGATTGCTTGTTTGTTGCTGCTGTTTTGTTTTAAAAACAGGCTAAGAAGTTATTTTTTTAATGTGTATTTATTTTTAAGAGAGAGAGAGCAGTGAGCACATATGCACAAGCAGGGGATGCAGAAAGAGAGAGAGGAGAGAGAATCCCAAGCAGGCTCCACACTGCCAGCACAGAGCCCAAGGTGGGACTTGGACTCGTGAATCCTGAGATCATGACTGGTGCAAAGCCAAGTGTCGGAGCGACTAAGCCACCTACCCAGGCACCTGCCCCAGGCCAGAAAGTTCTTCAAGAGGGTTAAGGATGCTGATTAAAACATTAGAGCACATACCTTTTCCTCATCCCTTCAAAGTTAATATTTCTACAAGTATTGTTGAAAGTTGCTAGAGTTTTAAAAATGAGGAGGTAGACATGGCAATAGTGGTAGGATTAAAAAGGACTCAGTAATATCTTACACTAGCTTAAGAAAACAAAAGAAATCATACCAACAGAGTAATTTCTGCCTCTCAGAGAGGCAATTTAGCAGCTTGACTATATGGAAAATTGTGGGTTTAGGGGAAAATATTTCATATTCAAACAGTGCAGGAGAGTTACCCAAGGAGGTCTTTAAAACATCTTATACATTGTTTTGCACAGCATTGCATAGTTTAAAATAGGGGTTGTTAAGTATAAAAAACTACAGAGCCTCCAGAGGAGAGAGCAGGATGGAGAGATTATCACAGAACATGTGGACAAAGAAATAATCTGGGAGTTTAGAAAATAATTTTTCATGTATCCACTTTATTTCCTTTCTACAGTTGAAATTGCTTTTACACACTCATGGGCCATCACAAATATTTGTTCAATAAATGAATGCCTTATGCTACAATTACTCAGGTCACCAGCACTGTTGAGATGTAGAGAAAGGAAATAAAGTGAGGGAAGAAGAAAGGTGTGAGAAGAAGGATGTTACATTGGAGTATCATCTGAACGTTAGTGGTTACAGGTAATGATGGGAGTTTGGACCCATCTAGGTTCAAGTCGTTATTTTACTGTCTCTTGTTTGTCACTTCGCAAGCCATTAAACTCTTTTAATTTAATTTTCACATCTACATAGTAGCGATACTTCCTCATCAACTACTTCATGGAGCTTTCATGAGATTGAATGTTATAAACTATATTAAGTACTTAGCATTTTACTGACATATGGTAAGGACAAATAAATGTTAGATCATCATTATGTTATTAATAAAACATTATATAGTCTCACTTGTTTATTTCTGCTTTAATTGTCTGTGCTTTTGTTGTCATGTAACAAACAAATCATTGCCAAGACCATTGTCAAGGAGCTTTTCCCATATTTTCTTCTGGGAGTTTTGTGGTTTCAGGTCTTACATTTAAGTGCTTAGTCTACTTCAAGTTAATTTTTGTGAATGGTACAAGATAGGAATCTAGTTCATTCTTTTGCATACAAACACCAAATTTTCCCAGCATTATTTTTTGAAGAGAAGGCCTTTTCTCCATTGAGAATTTCTCCATTGAGTATTCTTAGCTGCCTTGTCAAACATCAGTTCACTGTATATGAGTGAGTTTATAGTTAACAATACTGTAGTGTATATTTACAATTTGCAAAGATAGTAGATATTGAAAGCTCTCATCACAAGAAAAAAATTATAACTATGTGAGGTGATGGATGTTAACCAAACTAATTGTGGTGGTCATTTTATAATATACACATGTATCAAATCATTAGACTGTAACCTTAAACTTATACAATGTCCTATGTGCATTAAAGGTCAATAAAACTGGAAGACAAACAAGAAACACATGGTGCTATAAGCAGTCTGGCATGGAGGGAATCATCTCAAATTTTGTTATTTCAGGATCAGTTAAGCCCTAGAATATCTTTCAATTTGTACTTCACATAAGAAATATTAAGTTAGCAAAATAAATAATAAAAAAATTACTAAGAGCATTTATATGTTACATAATTTTTTAAAAGTTTGAGAAATTACAGGAGATTGCACCTTCACACCACCCCCCACACACTATTAAACAACCCTGGGAAGAAGAGATGGCTTATGACCATTTCTGGGGATTTGAAAGTGGCTCATTGAACTTACAAAGACGATCTCCTGTGGGCGCTTGGGAGGCTCAGTCAGTCAAGCATCTGACTTCAGCTCAGGTCATGATCTTGCGGTCCATGTGTTTGAGCCATGTGTCTGGCGCTGTGCTGGCAGCTTAGAGCCTAGAACCTGCTTTGGATTCTGTATCTCTCTCTCTCTCTGCCTCTTTCCTGCTTGTGCTCTCTCTCTCTCTCTGTCTCTCTCTGTCTCTCTCTGTCTCTCTCTCTCTCAAAAATAAGTAAGCTTTAAAAAACAAACAAACAAACTGAGCCTGGGTGGCTCAGTCGGTTGGGTGTGACTTCGGCTCAGATCATGATCTCATGGTTCGTGGGTTCGAGCCCTGCGTAGGGCTCTGTCTGGCAGTTAGCACAGAGCCTGGAGCCTGCTTCGGATTCTATGTCTCCCTCTCTCTCTGACCCTCCCCTGCTCACGCTGTCTCTCTCTCTCTCAGAAATAAATAAAACATTAAAAAAATTAAAACAAACAAACAGACAGACAGAAGATCTCCTGAAATGTTAATGACTACCGAAATGGGTAAGTGAACTTCTTTTCTCACCTGAAGACTCCTTAGGGTGGAGTGGAGGTGGAAGGGTAGTTGAGTGAAAGATTTGGGTCCAGCTGCTTCCACCTACTGCTTCTGAATCATCTTGTTCTTACTATAATCAAAAGTTACCTTAATGTCCCATGAGCATATGCTCTCAACCACTGGTCTGTGAAAGCTGGCCAGACCAGTGGGAATAGAAATGCAAGACTTCACTCGCTCCATCAGTCCCTGATATTGAAACTCTTATGGTGTATCGATGTTGACGTATTATTAGCGCCATGTGAAGAGCTCTGTCCTAAGGAACCCGCATGTTGACTGGATGTGAGAAAACCACTCTGGCAGATCCAGAGAATACCCCTAACCTAGCATGGATTTTCCTCCCACCCCTGTCCCCCATTTTTTGATAAGAAAACAAGCATTTAAGCTTGCAAAAATTACCCAATAATGCCTCTTAGAAACTGAACAACATAAAAAATGTACAGTCTTTGATATGCCGGTACAACAAGAAACCCCAATGTTTCTCTCTCACTACTTACTTCAACATGCCAAATGGTGCATGTATGGACAGAATGTTTATTTCCCCTAAAATTCATATATTGAATTGACACATGTTGGGGATAAGGTTTGTAAGGAGGTAATAAAGGTTAAATGAGCTAATAAGGAGGGACCCTAACTAGATAAGGTTTCTAAGTAGAGGAAGAGAAACCAGACCTCTCCCCCTCTGTCACGTGTAGACACTGGAAGAAGGAACCCTTCTGCAAACCAGGAAGAGAGATCTCACCAGGAATCAAATCACCCAGCACTTGATCTTGGGCTTCCCAGACTCCAGAACTGTGGTAAATTAATTTTTATTGTTTAAGCTGTGAGGTCTGTGATATTTTCTTACGACAGCTTGAGTTGGCTAATACAGTACAAGATAAACACAAAGGCATTTAGTCAGGCCTGCATTCAAATTTTGAATTTGTGATATAAAATCTCTGTGATCTTGAAAAAGTATATCATCCTTCCCTGTTTCTTCATCTATAAAATAGAGATCATGATCTTTTCTTTAGGATGCGATGCAGATTGGCTGAGCTAATGCTTGTAAAACACTTGGCCTGGATAGACATTCATTCACTTATTTTTCCACTGAAAACCACCTCTCATATATCTATTCTGGCAGCTGTGATGGAGAGATGAATAAAATAGACACAGCTCATATGCTCAAGTAGCTCATCTGTTGTGAGGAAGAAATGTTGGTTCTTTCCATTATTTCTATATTCCTAGAGGAGTTTTATGAATGGCCCCTAGGTGACCATCTGGATTATTAAAATTTGTATGTACCATTTTACATGCACATGAGAACTTTTGTAAAGAACATACTGGAGGGGTGCCTGGGTGGCTCAGTCGGTTATACATCTGACTTTGGCTCAGGTCATGATCTTGGCATTTGTGAGTTGGAGCCCAATGTTAGGCTCTGTGCTGATAGCTTGGAGCCTGGAGCCTGCTTCAGATTCTGTGTCTCCACCACTCTCTCTGCCCCTTCCCCACTCATGCTCTCTCTCTTTCAAAAATAAACATAAAAAAAAGAAGAAAATGATGATACTGGAGCTTTCATTAGAGTCTCGAAATGGATAAAGAAAATGTGGTATATGTATACAATAGAATATTATTCAGCCTTAAAAAAGAAAGGAATCCTGCCACATGCAATAATATAGACGAAACTTGAGGAAATTATGTAAAGTGAAATAGACCAGGGAAGTATAAATACTGCCTTATTCCACTTATATAAAGTATCTAAAGTAGTCAAACTCCTAGAAACAGACAATAGAATGATGGTTGCTAAGGGGTTGAGGGAGGGAGAAATGGCGACTTGTTATTCTTTGTGTATGAAGTTTCAGTTATGCAAGATGAAAACATTCTAGAGATCTGCTGTATAGCATTTTGTTTATAGTTAAGTACCGTTCTGTACACTTCATAATGTAAGAGGATAGGTTGCTTATTATGTTTATATCATGGTTAAAAAATGAGTGTGACCCAAAAAAAGGTTAAGGAAGGAACTTGTGCGCTCTTAACATGGATTATCATGCAGCTTCCCTCAGAGAATGAAGCTAGTGATCATTTGAAACAGTGATGTAAAACTTAGATAACCCTGCCTTTGTGTCCTAAATATGTGAGAAGTTTACACTGTTCCATTCCCCAAGGACTGTGCTCTTACTACCAGCCAATTGGGAACAGACTCTGTGCTCAGGCAGTGGTGTAAGTATCATCTTCCTTTCTCTTGTGTCTCCATCAATCAGTAACAAGCTCACTGGCCCACGGGCTCCCAGAAAGGCAGCTCTGTGCACCATGTGCCCAGTTGAGATCACCTCCTTCCTTTTCCAGTGCTGCTCATAGGACCCTCGCTTGAAAACAGATCTCTAGAAAGTCTCTTCTTTTGCACTGGATACTCACCTCCTTTAGAGTGGAGCGTTTTACAAGGTGTTGAAAAGCTGCTCTTGTTGATCATGTCCATCTTTCATATACTCGCCTCCTTTTAGTAATGAAGAACAAAAGGAGCAAAAATGGGGAAGAAAATCCCATATGCTCATATACATAGAAATGCTTAGTAAAATGCAAAGTGAAACAGGAATTATCGCATCATCATCATGGGTAATGCTCACTAAGGGCTTAATGTGTTGTAGGCACAAGGTTAAGTGTCATCTGTAGCTCCTTTAATTGTTATTACAACTCTATGGGACTGGAAGATCATTCCCCTCATTTTAGAGATGACAAAGGAAGCTTACAGAGGACAGGTAAGTTGATGGGTGGGTGGAAAAGCTCACCTGGACACAGGCAACAGAAAAGAGTATGAAACACAGTCCCTTACTAGTCAACAATAACACTACTCATCTAGCCTTAGCGTTTATTTACAGGCCTTTAGAACATTTGTCTTCAGACCCCTTTGGAATAGATGTAAATAATGTATTATCAATGTATCAAAGAGTTTTTTATGGAATCAGGAACATGCATGCTAACAATTTTAGGAGAAAAACAGAAGAACTAAATTCAAAATAGCTAAGTTGGGGATTCAGAATATTTTACCACGAGCCCCATCTTTTATGTAAAATGATGTATACATGAGGAAAAGCACATACCAAAGGAGAGACGATAACCTAGCACTACCAGAAGACATCAGTGCCAAGCAACAGGAGGGAAGGCTTTAACACTCATCATTTATGTGGTGGATTGTGTTTGCCTTGACTGGAGACATTTCACTGGGCTTTCACTTGCTTCTTGCTTTGAAGTAATCAGGCATGGAGATTTTATTTCCTCCTAGTTAACTAGAATGTCGAGACCTGCTAAAAAAAATTACGAGAAAAAAAGGGGCTCTATTTTGGGCTGACGTTTGTCACATTCTGAAGGGTTTGGAAAACTGCCTCCTTCTGTCATTAACTTGCTTCATTCTGTGTCGAAGTAGCCCACAATGTAGCACAACCTTAAATCTATGAAGAAACTAAGAGTGATTTCAGATTTCTTCGAAACCTCTGGCCCAGGAACACTATATACCCCTGGTTGCTAAGAAGCTGAAGTATTCAAGCAAGGCTCACATGACAAGTTTTACAGCAGCGGCTCTATGCAGTCGGAGACCAAGGAGAGACCAGTCCTGGGTCTAGCTGGAACTTTCTCTCCAAGTGTCTGATAGGAGGGGGCACATTCATCATCCAGCCAATAGGAAATACAAGGGTGATGCTGAATCTGTATTATACAAAGATGCAAGGAAGATTCTGGCTAATGAAGTGGAATGAAGCACAAGATAAATGTTTGAAGCAGGTATATCTGTTCTCTGTGTGCTAACAGCACACCCCAGAGAGCAGGCATACTTGATATTGCACATGGACTTTCTTAGTGTGCACAGCGTAGGCAAGATGCCTCCTTATTAGCGACAAAGTGAAAAGCTTCATTAGGTTTTCTGCAGCACAAAGTAATATCAGAATTTGCACCATTCTTGGTGACAGATGTCCCTGATACTGTTTGTGGGTGAAGAGGGGTTATTACTGTCACTGCTTCTTTCTCATCAAGGGCTTGCCAGAGATTAGGTGTCATACAGGATGGTAGGTTAGCTCCCATCCCGCCAGGGCTAAACGTGATTCTGCACGGCCTACACTGAATGGAGATTCCCGCCGGGGGGTGGCTCAAGCCAGCAAATAGCTTTGATGCGTCTCAGGCTGACAATGTGATTTTCAGCCATTCTCCATGGTGCCCCAGAGCCACTTCAAATCTTTGTCAGATGCCAACAGAGTGAGGACAAGCTGACTTTGGTCTCTTTATTTCTTCCTTTGGGAAGCTCAGAATTCAGTCCCCCTGGAATATTTTCTGAGACTTCAAATCTATATTGGCATGAAGGGAAGGGCAAGAAATGAGGAGTAGGCGTCTTATGGGTTTCCTGAATTAAATGGTGCACCTGGTCTTATGGTGTTAGAAACAGAAAACATTGGGAATAAGGCAATAGAAAATCACAGTGATCAGAGGTTGGTGTTCCAGGCATCGTTACATTCCAGCACATTCCAGATGTTATCCCTTTTAACCCACAATTCTATGTAGATGTCTTATTACTCCCTCCATTAGACATAGAAGGTAAGGATGAGACCAAGGAGAGACTAGTCACAGGTCTAAGTAGCCCACCTACCACCACACAGGAGGTAAGCTGTAGAGGCAAGCTTTGAATCCAATCCTTCTGGCTAGTTGCAGAGTCCACCAGATAATCTGTAGTCTCTGTAGGCTTTGAACACTTCAGAGGCTATATTTTTGTTGCTGAATGAATAGGGCCTCAATTTCATAAATAGTTTTCAATTAAATAATGAATTTTCATCATGCCCTTTGCAATAAATTCCTTGTCATGATGTAAGAAGCTTCAGAAGCCCTCCTATTGAAATACTGGAGCTGGCCTTTGTACAGAGCTATTGCTCATATTCCTTCTAAAAGCAGTTCTATTTCTGCACAGACATCACAATCGGTATTTGAGAGGCAGTCTGAAAGAGCCTTATTATTGGGGCCTGTTGCTGACAACTAGCGCACTATTGCCATCTATTGTAATGGAGACTAAGTTGATTTACTGCAAAGGATAGTGAGCTAATAGGAAACGTTCAGTATGCAGTTGGGAACCGCAATTCATTGTTCTCTTCAGTTCAGGAGTATTTCTCAGTAGCTCAGGGCCACCCACAAGCCTTGCTCTCATGGACCATACTTGACCTGAAGAAACCCACACCTCACTCTGTCTGGGGGGGTCATGGATCCCATTTGCTCATGATGAGACTAAGGAAGATGAAGCAATTCTTTAACTCCTTTTCTTTAAGCCCAACAAGACACATTAGCACCATCTTTTGCAAAAGCAGCAATTTTTTTTTTTTTTTAGAAGAGCTCATTCAAATAGCATTGGAGCAAGTGATGCTGGGCCAAAGCTCCCAGCAGGTTCACATCAGGACAGTGACAGAAAGGCCCTCCTGCCCCCTCAGGTTGGCACTGTCTCCTGGTCCCCAAGGAGATGCCAATGATGTTTCACTGATTCTGGAGGACTGGAGGCCTGTCGTTGCCTTGCTTTCCAAGCCGATCAGGAAGCCTCAGGGGGCCCTGATACCTGCTTT
Organism: Crocuta crocuta; assembly: GCF_008692635.1. NCBI lineage: Eukaryota > Metazoa > Chordata > Mammalia > Carnivora > Hyaenidae > Crocuta > Crocuta crocuta. Next base: position 851,154 of record NW_027527441.1, read on the forward strand.
GTCTCCTCTTGCCTTAGATTTGTGATCTGCTGATCCGCACTGGCACTGGGAGCACTCATGGGCTGGCCAACATCCCATGCTTCCTCCCGTCTGATCTGCTGTGGCACAGGGCAGCGTATGCGGCTAAGCTCTGGAAAGCACTGCGAGGCAGCCAGAATCACTAGCCATTCAGCCCAAGGCTGTTTAAAATCTGGCAGATCCAAGCACGTCTCAAACAGTGTCAGTTCTTCTAGGAAATTAACTTCAATTTCTTTCCATTTATGCTGAACCTTTTTGACTTGCTGTCCTGTCTCCTGAGACAGGATGGCACAGACCCCTTTGGTTTGGGATCACTCCAGTCACTCTGCTTTCCTGGGTTTAGTACTTCTCCGGTGATAATGGGAATCTCCCACTCCAGCCCTGAGACCTACAGAGCCCCTCTGGTTGTATCAGATTCTACCTCTTTCCTCCTCACGAGTCTTCCCACCCCTCTTAAAGGAGGGGAGGCAGGTTCAATTAATTGTTAGAACCTCCCAATTCTGTTTTCAATAGCAGTTTTGAATTTTAAAACATTAAAAATAGAGGAGTTGTGTTTCTGTGAGGCAATGTGGGGGTACATCTAAACAAAACCCATGCACAAGAAACCCTTTCCAAGGGATGTGGAAGACACTGGTGGCCCCTGAGATACCCAGCTCCCTCAGTTGGCTCAATGAGTTCCTGTCTCATCTCTACTTTCTAGTGCAACAAATACTACTGAGCTCAAGCTACAAGTCAGGCACAGAGCTGGGCACTGAGGTGCACGTGAATAAGAAATAATCTTTGTTCTCAGTGAGGTTATGGAGCCGGATATAATACACAGATGCCCTCAACAGACTATTTCAGGGACACAATTAGACATGTGCATGGAGGGGAATGGGGCCTTGGAAAGTTTCCTGGAAGGGGAAAACATCTAGACTAAGCAGGAGTAAGGCAAGGGAAGGACAGCAAAGGATATAAGTTACAGAGCATGGCTTGAATATGAAGCTAACTTCAAGGGTTTGATATCACTTGAGTATAAAGTGTGTAAGCAGGCAGATGTTCAAGGCAGATGTTCAAGGGGTACTGACTTGCAAATATAATGCGGGAAAGTGCCACCTTAGACCTCTGATTGTCATGCCTATACTCTTGCCTCCAGCAGCTGAGAGTCTCAGTGCCTGATAGTATTATGGGATTACTCTCTTTACCAAACCAAAAGACCCTGGTCTGGGTGGTGCCACAGAAGTTTAAAAAAAAAATATGGAAGTCCAGGATTCTAAAGCATCATGAGAAAACCATGATCTGGACAAGACTTGTGTGTGAACTTTCCCTGGGCAATGCTATTCCCCTCATCTCTAGCTCTGGCAACACTGAATTCTGTGAAACTCTATCTTGCAAACCCATCAGAAGGCTTCACTGTTTAATTTGTCATGGGCCCACTTTATTTGATTTGGGCAATTTAATCAGCATGAAGATGAATCGGCTGCAGGTCTCATATGAGCATGCGTCATTTCTCTCCCTTCTTTTTTGGAATCTGTATTTGTTGGAACAGACCTTCATTGGAGCTCATGCTGGGGAGAGGGGTGTGTGGTAGGAAACCAGAGTCAATGCAAGCTGGAGCTCTAAACTTGCTACTAACACATCCAGCAGGCACGAAGCAGCATTTGAAGAGCATTTTGGTGTTGTACAAGGCTCTCTCTGTCTCTCTCTCTCTCTCTCTGCAACCAGTAGAGAAAATACTCCAGTGTAGCATTGTGATCATCATTTTCCCTATAAAGGAAAGTACAACTGCCTCTTCTAATGAAATAGTCCTTTCTTCCTGCTTTAATCAGCAGATTGGACTCTCTTTTAGGGTTAAATAATAATGGTCATATAATCTAATACAGTAAAAAGGCAATCAGCAAAACTATCTAGATGACCAGGAGTTATTATCAAAGCCACTTAAAGAAAATCATATCTGCTCTGCCTTTTATAGATCTGGAATTCTAATATCTATGTAAGGGGAAAATATGTCCACAGAATTTTGAGGTAAGCAAAAATATCGGATAAACAATAAATAGAATGTATGCCCTGTTCAATTATCTTCAGTCTGTGAACAAAACTTTGTGGTACTTCGATCCTTTATTCTTAGAAAGCTCCTCAAAAATGCGAGTTCATAGGGAATTCTCCCTCTGCTCTACTCCTAGAGTACTTGTTATCTGTATTTCAATTTGGCAATTAATCGTTCCGGATTCATGTGTCTTGTGTATTGAACTGCTGTTTTTCTCTTGTAGTGCCATTTAACTTTCCATGGTTTTATGAGCATAGGAGAAAGGATGTGGGTTGTAGGGAGGGAAGACCTTGGATTTAACTTAGACCGAACAACTGGATAGGAAAACCAGGTTTGCCTAGTTTACAGCTATGTGGACTGATGCAATTAGGTAACAATTCTGAACTTCAGATTCCTCACCTTTAAAATAGAAACAATGGTACTCACTTTGCAAGGTTATTACAAGAATACAATAAAACATATTCACAGTAGCTGGCATAGAAACTCATCAAAACACTGCTGTTGTTTTGTTTGATCTCTTAAAATGGTTTTAAGTTCTCAGGACAGTTGCTTAAGGGAAGCTAGTTGCCATGGTGAAAGTTCAGTGACTCTGAGGCCTCCATGGCATGAAGGAGCCTATGTGGAGGGAAAGCATGAGAGCAAGAAAGACCTGCCCTAGCAGATCTCCTGACATCCCACTCAGGCACCACACATGAGAGAAAAAGCCTCCAGATGACTCCAACCTCATGACCATCTAACTGCAGTGGAGGGAGAGACCGCTAAGTGAAACCCCCCATAGGGATCCAGTCAACTCCCACAACCAGGAGGGATCAGACTGAGTTGTTGGTTTGTGTTTTTTTAAATTTTTTAAATGTCTTCTTTATTTCTGAGAGAGAGAGATTGAGAGAGCAGCGTGAGCAGGGGAGGGTCAGAGAGAGAAGGAGATACAGAATCTGAAACAGGCTCCAAGCTCTGAGCTAGCTGTCAGCACAGAGCCTGACGCAGGGCTCGAACCCACAAACCATGAGATCATGACCTGAGCCGAAGTAGGATGCTCAACCGACTGAGTCACCCAGGTGCCCCCAGACTGAGTTTTTGTTTGAAGCCACAGAAAAGGGTTTCCTTTAAGCAAGTGTTATTTTATCTCATGTTTTCTATTTCCCAAGACCTAGTATCCTATATTTTGCAACAATCACTACATATAGGTATACTGTTATTTCTGTATCTTTCTACAGTTAAAATCCCAGTATACTATATCAATGGATCTCTGTAACAATACACAGATTATAAAGCATCTGATTTTCTCTCCATACATTTTCACAAAGGGATAGTCTTTTTCTTTCAGATGTGTATAGAGGCATAATCATAAGATATTTTAAAGTAGTGATTACTTACTGAGAATACATGCAATGTTAATACTATATCCAACCTATCTATAAATCATAAGAACAAAAAGTCAGAAAAATCTCACAATAAAAATATGTATTTTGGGGGTAGTTTTTGACTTGCTCTTGAGTCCCCAAAAGAGATCTGTGGCTTCACAGAAAATGGGATAAAAATTCTTATAGAAACTTGGATTAGGCAGTAATTACACTTACATGTCAGATTTAGTCAGAGATTTCAGATAGTCCATAAGTAGATCGGTAGATAGATGAATAAGAAAGGCTGTACTGCCTCCATAGCCTGAAATACAAAAAAAAAAACAAACATGCATTTCAGTTATTTAGGAAAGACAATGTATGACACTAAATTCTGTACAGAACAACTGAATACAAATTCTCCCCTTAGATTTCCTAGATAACGGACAAATCCTTCAAAAGAAAAGTTGCTAAGTGATGCAAAAACTTACTTCATGAACACACTTTTTTCTTTTTAAAAGAATTATTTAACTTTATTTATCTCTACACCCAACATGGAGCTCGAACTCACAACCCCAAGATCAAGAGTTGAACCTCCATCAACCTAGCCAACCGGGCTCCCCCATGAACACATTTCTTGTCACGATCCTACATAAAAATAAGGATGTAATGTTAGATTTTAATTCAATACACGTATTTTACTATATCTTGTGTGATAGCAATAGGCATGAAAGTTTGCTGAAGAAGCAGCAAATTACTTTTATTAATTCTCTGTAATTAAGTAAAAAGATGATGGACTGTATAGAAAATGATAAACCCATATAAGAGAGAAAGTAGAGCTAGAGCCAAGAAATGATTACCCGGCATTAGTAACTCAAAAATGATGTTGAGTTGATGAAAGATGGGGGCACAAGGAAGAAGTAGACCACAGACCTTAACCGCCAATCTAGAGTAATTCTTATAAGGCTAGGCTAGTACTTGTGATGCTCCAAAGGTATTCCCTGGCACTTGGTAAATTGATGCCTGGTGAAGGAGTATATCCTAGATTATGTCTTGTCATTAACAGCAAACTTGATACAAAATAAACTCAAGAAAGCTTATAAGAATGGTTGATCAGCATTTTCCTCATACTACCCTTAGCATATTCCAATCATTCTGAGTTTTCCTTTCACGTAAGTGGAATGAGAGCTTCTCTAGATTAAACTCTGTCACAAATTTGGAATCCAGACTGTTGGCACATTAAGGCACATCCATTTGCTTTACATACTTACTATCTAGATGGCTGGTCTAAAGTTATTTGATAATGATTTGTAGTCGTCCCTGTATAAAAGATCACACACCTCTCTCAGAGATAGGTAGAGGTGCCTGCTTGTGGGCAAAGATTCCTAATAACAGCTACACCAATAACACAAATGTTAGTAACTTACATTTATTAAGTACTTACTCTATGCTGGGCAAGCACTCATTTCCTTTCATCTTTACAGTAATATTATGCTAGCATGCAGTAATATGCCTATTATTGTCATCATTTTACAAATGGGGAAATAGGCCTAGAATGGCCAAGGTCTCAGAGCTGATAAGGAGCAACTTTTAGTCTTTCTTGAAAGCTTATATGAACTTTGTCATGTAGATGTACATATTTACTTACATAATACTATGTATAAAAATAAATTATATATATTACATATAATAAATTTATATTATAAAAATCTATATTTGTATATAGTAATTTATATTATAAATAATGTATTTTCATATATAATTTATATATATATAATTTTTCATTTTTATCATCTTGTACAGAAATAAGTGACAGAGTTTATTCAAACATATATATTTACCTGTTCATCCACTTACACAATTTGTTGATGTAATAAATTCAGGAAAGATCCTTAATGAAACTTAATCCTACACAAATTGATAAGTAGTTATATGTCATACATAGATAATGGATTGACAAATTTCTTCTGTATTGGGCCAAATAGTAGATATTTAGGGCTTTGCAGGCCAGATTGCCTCTGTTACAACTAATTGATTCTGCCATTGTTTGTGTGTGAAAGCAGCTATAGATAATATGTAAACAAACCAGCATGACTGTGTTCCAATAACACTTTATTTACAAAAATAGGCAGTGGGGCAGGATTTGGCTCTTGAGTGTAGTTTGCCACTCCTAAGGCAGAAGCAGTATACACATACACATGCCTACATACATATATGCACACACACACACAAGCACACATGCACATTTTACTTTCAAAACCAGATATTTTCAATATATATCTGGTATATTTTCTATGTATCGCTTTATTTCTTTTCATTTTCTTTTTTTTTTTAAAGTCGGCTTCACACTCCATGCAGAGCCTAATGTGGAGCTTGAACTCACAACCTTGAGACCTGAGCTGAGATCAAGAGTTCAATGTTTAACTGACTGAGCCACCCAATTGCCCCTATAGAATTTATTTCTAATACTGGTATGAATTCGCCTGGTCTTTGTAATAGTACTCTGATAATTACTTTCTATGAAAAGTATTATAATTACAAAATTTATATGTATTCATTGGTATAGAGCTTTTTATGTTTATGATTCCTGAAGTTTCTTCCTCTGGCATAGACAACATTTTAATTCACACTGTCAATAAATTGAGTTGTATAAGTTATATTTGCAGTTGGTAAATGATTCTTTGCTTGTTGATCTAAAGTATATTTGTAGATGCTTTACAGAAAGAGTTAAAAACTCTTTCTTGCTGTTCTTACTGAGATAGATATCTTTCCCCTGTAACAGGACAAAGAAGATTTTTTCATCATTCATGGTGTGCTTCTATATTCCATACAGCTTGGGTAATTAAAGGGCCAGATTCTTTTTTTTAAGATTCTGGCTTTCAGCACTACCATTTTTCTTTTCTTGGCATTTTTTAAAAAATATTCAGAAGATGCTTAAAAAGAGGTGAAATTTTCCCTATTTTTTCTTGGAATGAAATATACACATTTATTAGTTTCTAAAGATTATTTTACATTCGCTGATATCTGCTAGTGCTCATTAGAAAAAAGAACTTAGATGTTAGCATTAAACTAAAGATTAAACAATGTAAATACAGTTGTTAAGGACTTAATATTTCATTGGAAAGGCAAGGAAAGAAAAAAATAACCAGTTTCAGACTTCCTGGGTCTTTTCTGCTCATTCTCATATGCTCATTTAATTTTTTTTTTAATGTTTTATTTATTTCTAGGAGAGAGACAGAGAGAGAGACAGCGTGAGCAGGGCAGGGCCAGAGAGAGAGGGAGACACAGACTCTGAAACAGGCTCCAGGCTCCAAGCTGGCAGTCAGCACAGAGCCCGACGCGGGGCTCGAACCCACGAACCGCGAGATCATGACCTAAGCGAAAGTCGGACGCTCAACCGACTAAGCCACCCAGGCGCCCCTGCTCATTTAATTTTTTAAAATGTTTATTTAGTTTGAGAGAGACAGAGACAGAGACAGAGCGAGAGCGCGTGAGTGCTCGCACGCGCCAGGGAGTGGCAGAGAGAGTGGAAGACATAGAATCCCAAGCAGGCTCCAGGCTCTGAGCTGTCAACACAGAGCCGGTCCTGGGACTTGAACCCACAAACTGTGAGATCATGATCTGAGTTGAAATCGGACGCTTAACTGACTGAGATATGCAGGTGCCCACTCACATGCCCACTAAATGACCTTGGGGAACAGCGTGTTGCAGTACGGGAGAGGGAAGGTAGGCTCAGCAGTTAACAGAAGCTTGGCTTGGTATCCAACTCTCAGCTGAGCTGAGCCATTTGTGTTTTACACCCAGGCTCCATATTTGCTACTTGAGATCAGCGATGTCTGGCGTATGCTTATTACAAGGAGAAAGTCAAATGACTTACGCCAGAGTATGAGTGTGGTCCGTATCTCTTCTCTTTCTCTTAAGGTAGTGTTTTCCTGATTCCAGAAGTCACTTTTTCATTTTAAAACAAACACCATTCTTTACGAACGAGCATGTTAGCGACATGAAAGCCACCCAAGTAAGGAAAGTGAGGTGCCAGCAGATGGGATGGGGCACTCTGGGAGACACAGGGGAGAACAAATTGCTTCATGGAAAGTGAGAACACCCTTTCCTCTGACTTCCATGAAACCTTTAGCTACAGTCCAAGATAAAACTAAAGGTTAAAAGAGGATAATTACTGATTATTTAGAGGGTGATGGTAATGAGCCAAGATAACGGAATGATCACATTTCAAAGCTTGAAATTCCTTTTTTTAAGCGAAGAAAATAATTTCATTAGGCAGTATTTGAAATTTTTCATGTTAGACTCCATTATGATGCCTAAAGAGAACTTGAAAACAAAGTCCTCTTTTTGAGAGCAAGCAGGGGAGGGGCAGAGAGAGGGAGAAAGAATCCCAAGAAGGCTCCACATGGGTCAGCACAGAGCCCAATACGGGGTTCAAACTCACAAACTATGAGATCATGACTTGACGCAAACTCAATAGTTGGACACTTGAAGGACTGAGCCACCCAGGTGCCCCCAAAGTCCTCTTGAATACAGACTCTTGCCTGCCTTTGTTGACCCATCAAGGAAGAGAAAAGGAAGGGTGTACGCATAAGTTAGGAAAAGATAATTTTATACAAAAAATTGGACATGTTATGTCCTCACCAGGGGTAAATTTCAAGAACATCAGCTGGCTGCTTCTCAGGTTTGCAGCAGAAATTGAAGTCAAAGAGGGGAAGTTTTCATCTGCAGAGTTCCTAATTCACAAGAAAAGCAAGACTTTCTTTGTAAATTGATTTTTGAGTTTCTCATCAGAGGTGCGAAAGAAACCATCCCATTGTTTTCCTGTTAAAATTTTTTGTTGGACTGTTGTTGTTTTCGTTAGAGAGAATAAAATCCTTAACCTTCTCTGACTTTACCTCTGAGACATTTTGGTGCCGGAGAATGATTTCTTAGAAAAGGCAGTTGGGGATCCAAAAATGTCACACCATCCTTCTCTGCCAGGTGCAATTATTTTCCTCAGTGATTTCTCATCCTGTGTATCTATGTGTCTAATGTCAAGCAATCATGTCAGAACACCCAGTAACAAGTTGAGCTGGTGAAGTGATGGGGTGGGCACCAAGTCACCCTGGCCGACGCTCACTCGCTCAGTTTCTCTCTTGGCAACTGAAATCAGGCTTCATGCTGATCCCTCAGATGGGCCTTCCAGCAAAAGCTTTGCCAGACTTTCCCTTGTCTTCTAGACGCAGGAAGCCCACTCCACAACTTTCCTGAGCAGCGTAGCCTCCTATTGATCATGAGCTGAAAGGAAGAAAATTTCTGTGAGCCGATGTGTGTAAGTCTGTGTGTGAGATGGTGAAAGAGAAAGAGCATGCTTTCTTGTTGAAATGAAACAGAATTTATGAGTAGGAGCAGACAGCGTTTGCTCCTGTTTGGCACCATGCATAAAAACAAGGAGGCCTGTGTCTCAGTTTTCTTGGGGACTCAGTTCTAATGAATTTTAGGTGTGTGTGTGCGCCAAGGAAAAAGGATTTGAAAGCATGGGGAGAGCTGAAAGAATCATGCAGGCAAATTCATCAGCGTGGCAGAGTGAGGAAAGGCCAGTACTGAAGGACTGTCCCTGTCCCTGCAGACCATGGGATGTCCACAGGCTGAAAACCACTTCTAAAAAGAAGTGTTTGCTTGAATCCTTCCGCCGCGATGCCAAGGTCTGAATGTAGCACCGTGCTGTTCCGTAGAGAGGATGGCACATCCAGAAGAGGGCCAAGGTACCGGCAGGCAGGGAGGATGTGGCGAGGGCTGCTGGTTACAATCACCTGGGTTTTCTCTCAGCCTCTGGAACTCTGGGATCCTTCATTGGCACCACATTCACATTTTTACGCACCATTATTTTCTGGATGGATTAAGAGGCATTTTTTTTTCCTTGCTGGATCAAACCACACTGTGAGACAAAGGATTTAACGTTAACATTCTGTATTTTCAGTCTAATTAAGTCCATATCCTAGAAAATGTTTTCCTGCCAACCCCCACAATAAGACGCTTGTCAGGCAGAGCTAATCTTCAGTGCTCTCTGGACTAGCCCCTGATTAATTTTAAGAACAGAGGAGAATGAGTAAAAGATCTATATCTGATCACGTTTGGGAGGGGTGCAAAATACATACTCACCTTCCAGGGTTCCTTTGGCACTGACTGGTCAGACTTCAGCCTGGAATTTGATGAAGACACCTCATGTCATCAAAGGTCCCTCTGTACCCCCTTGTCAGTAACTTGTGACCAGTGAGGTCTTGGCTCGAGCAGCAGTGAATTCCCAGGAGACAGAATTTTCAGGGACACATTTTTACACTTTTTGTTATTAGCAGGAAAGGATGAGTTTTCCTCTCTAGGAGCAGACAGTTGTTTCCAGGCTTGATTCTCCGTGCTGAAAGCAAAGTGTGTGTGCCGGTCTCAGTGTGTGCATGTGTGTACAAGGGCTGATTGCAATGAGGAGGGTCAATGTGTGTTTCCATTTGGATGGCGGGATTGATACTAGGAAGCATCTTGCCAGTATCTCTTAATGATTGTCAATGAAACAAAGACAGTGACCGGAATTAGTTTCCATGCTTTATCTATAGTTCCTATCATTAGCTGAACTTCAGCTAAGTAGCATGCTAGCCCCCTAGAGGACTAGCATTGTATTTCTCCCATAAAATATTGAAGTGGAAAAGATGTCGCATGCCAAAGAAGACCACAGAGGGCTCATGAATGACATAGGAGGCTTTCTAGGTGGGGGTCAGAGGGGATGTGGAAATACACAATGCCATAGTCATTCCAGACTCCTTATAATAAATGTAAAATTGCATAGAAACACTATTGCTTTTCTGTTAAAGATGGCAAGACTTGTAGGTAGGGACCTTCTTGTGGGGACAAATAGTCAATATCTGAGAACAGTGACTCTGGGGCCCTGGGAAGGGTCTTTGATGGACAACTGCATTAAAAACATAGTGATATGGGGAAGTTCACATCATTTCAAGTGCTGTAGCCCATTAAAAAGAGTTCAATCAGACTCAATGATCTTAAATTTTCTACTTAACCTCCTTTTGAGACACTGATTTAAACAGATGTCTTATCAGGGTGCCTGGGTGGCTCAGTCATTTAAGTCTTTGACTCTTGGTTTTGGCTCAGGTCATGACCCCAGGGTTTGTGAGTTTCGGGCCCTGCAATGGGCTCTGTGCCGCCAACATGGAGCCTGCTTGCGATTCTGTCTCCCTCTCTCTCTGCCCCCTCCCCTTTCTCTCACTCTCTCTCTCTCAAAAATAATTTTTAAACAGATGTTTTATTAACCATTTGGACCAGTAATGAATTCACTGACAGCTGAAAAAATGCCCTAAACCAAATCACAACAAATGCTATGTCTTTACTAGTCACAAGTTGATGAGATAATGTCTGGATTATATTTAGGAACTCATCCCTTTATCTAGGAATAAGAGTATAGATATTTTCATTGAGAAAAATTAATGTTGCAAAAAATTAAATGAAATTTCTACACTGCAAAGCTATTATTTGTACAACAGGTGAGTCCTGATAAGTCAGCCAGCCTAAGATATAGTTGGAGCAACTCATTCATGGCCATCTCAAACCAGCTGTGCACCTCCCTGCTCTAACTCTATTCATGTTGCACCTTTCTCTTTCTTTCTCCACGTCCAAATCCCAACCACCCCGCAACACCCAACTCCTCATCTGCCCTCTTGTTCATAACATTCATGCTCACGGTGATGACCCTTCTCAGTTTTGGTCTTTGCTACTCTTTTGGCATCTGTTATTAATTGCCTTCTTTTTCTTTTTAAAGTTTTCATTTTGAAATGATGTTAAATCTGCAGAAGTGTGGTCAAGCTAGTACAGAGTCCTGTACACCCCCAATCCACTTTCCTGTAATGTTACCATCTTGTATAATCATGGTGTATTTATCCAAACTAAGACCTTCCCTTGGTACAATACTATTAGCTAAACTATACAGTTGATCTGGATGTCCCAATTTTGTCTAATATGACCTTTTTCTGTTCTAGGATCCAATCCAGGAATCCACATTGCATTTAATTACCACGTCATCTTGTCTCCACCAATATGTGACAGTTTCTCATCCTTTTTTAATTTTTTTTTTGATGTGTGACATTGACACTTTTGAAGGGCATCTCCATTCATTATTTGTCTTGGATTTTCTCATGACAAGTGGAGGTTATGGATTTTGAAGAAGAATACCAAAGAGATGAGGTGTCCTTAACTTCACATTATACCTGAGGACACATGGTGCCATTGTGACTTATTACTGGTAATGTTAGTCTCAAACACTTTATTAAGTTTTGTCTGCTAGGTTTCTCTACTAAGTTATAATTTTCTTCCTTTTAATATTCCATTTATTAGAGGTGACTCACTAAGTCTAGCCCACATTTCAAGGGTAGGAAATTAAAGTCCACTTCCTGGAGGAAGGAGTACCAAAGAATTTCTGGGAATATATTAAAGATGACAGTGACAGTCAGTGTTATGGGAAAGATGCTTTGAGGCTATTCATTTATCCTGTTTCTTTTTAACATTTGCTCATTAACGTTAGCATTATCAGTGAATCTTGCAAAAAGTAGTTATTACTATGGTGGTCTAATGGTGCTTTCCTGTTTCTCTCATTTCTTCTATATTAATTATTTGAGATTTTTCTGTTTGGAATAGTTGTTCATTTCCTCATTTATTCATTTACTCATTTATTTGTATTAGTATATCATAGATGTTTATATTATGATTTGTGTTATAATTCAGTATTCTCTTTCTTTCATTCCAGGGTTGGCCTTTGGAAGCTCATGTATTTTTGTCAAGTGTCCATTTTTTTGGACTATTTCTTTAATTTCTGGAACCTCAAGTTGCTCCAGGTTCATCTTGTATTTCCTGAACCCCAGAATCAACTATTTTTCTGAGGAGCCCTGGTTCCTATTATCAGAGAATGGCTTTTAGAAACCAAGATCTGGGCACTAGCTGTGTGTGCTTGTTGCTACTGACTTGACATTGCTTTTTGATCCTCTCACTGTACAGAACTAGGAAATATATCTGTACAGATACTGTCCTGTGTATATACTCATATCTATATTTCAGCACCTTCCCTCCCTCTTCTTTTTCTCTCGCCATGTACATCTGCATGCATGCACACACACGCACACACATACACATACACACAAACATCTTTTACTCTAATCCACTGTTCTGTCACATGAAATTCCCTCCCCCTGTTCCCCTGTGAGTCCATCACTCACTCCCTCTCTTACCTGTTGTCCACTCCTATAATTTTGCCTTCTCAAGAATGTCATCACATAAATGGACCACACCATATGTAGCCTTTGGGGTCTGGTTTCTTTCAATTAAATTCAAAAATGAATTTAAATTTAATTAGTAGCTCATTCCTTTTTTATTACTGAGTAATACTCCATTGTATGGATGTACCATTGTTCACTTAGCCATGTTATCTATTGATGGATGTCTTTGTTGTTTCCAGTTTCAGCTCTATTATGAATAAAGTTGCTATAAACATTGGTGTACAGATTATCTGTGATTTTAAGTTTTCAATTCAATACTTAAAAATGGGGTTGCTGGGTCCCATACATTTTGGGTCATATGGCAAATATATTTAATTTCACAAGAAACTTGAAAATTGGTTTCAAAACTGCCTATACCACTGTGCATTCCCACGGACAAATGAAGATGAATTAATTTTTTATATTATTTTCACCTATAACACCGGCATTGTTTATTTATTCATAATTATTGAGTCCCTGTGTATCAAACACTTCAAATGTTTTTTAATAAAGATTTAATTTGGTTGTAAGAGAGAAAATACATGTGCATATAAATAAATAAGATAATTTTAAAGAGTGATGAGAACCATTAAGAATATTGTTCTATGATTGAGATGAATCACTTCAAAGAATTAAAGCCTTAGAATTTCATTTGCCCTACTGACTAAGAACTTAATAAAAATTCACGGAGACCAATGAATGTGCAATGGGTGTTCTGAAATGATGCTTTGGAATTGTGTTGTTCAAGGGAAATTCAATAAACTATATAATCTATCTTTTTTAAGAATTTTGGTTTTTTTCATGTTTTTATTTATTTCTGAGAGTGAGAAAGAGAGAGAGAGAGACAGTGTGAGCAGGGGAGGGTCAGAGAGAGAGGGAGACACAAAATTTGAAACAGGCTCCAGGCTCTGAGCTAGCTGTCAGCACAGAGTCCGACTCGGGGCTCGAACCCATAAACTGTGAGATCATGACCTTAACCAAAGTCGGACGCCCAACTGACTGAGCCACCCAGGTGCCCCAATAAACTATATAATCTTTTGCTGAATTTCTGACCCTACAATCTCTTGCTTGGAGAGCTTGTGGGAAAAGATCTCTTGGAACAGGCTCAAGCATCTGTTTTTTATTTGTTTTTTAAAATGTTATTTGGAGAACAAAGAGTAGGGGAGCAGAGAGGGCAGAGATCGGAAATAGACGGAATTTCTTTTTGGTCGTCTAAGATAGACCCTGCTTTGACTGAAAGTGGACTTAAAAATATCTTTACTATCAAGGAGAATAATTCAGTTGGGTTACAAGTGTTGTGTCTCTAAATCTGTAGGGCACGGTATATCTTTTTTTTAATGTCTTTTATTTATTTCTGAGAGAGAGAGACAGAGACAGAGTGAGCCGGGGAGGGTCAGAGAGAGAGGGAGACACAGAATCCAAAACAGGCTCCAGGCTCTGAGCTGTCAGCACAGAGCCCGACGTGGGGCTCGAACCCACTAACCGTGAGATCATGACTTGAGCCGAAATGGACTCTTAACCAACTGAGCCACCCAGGCACCCCTCACAATATATCTTTTTAAAAAGTTTTTAAATGTTTATTTATTTTTGAGAGAGAGGCAGAGACTGAAAGAGAGAGAGAGAGACAGAGTGTGAATGGGGGAGGGGTAGAGAGAGAGAAGGAAACACAGAATGCAAAGCAGGCTCCAGGCTCTGAGCTGTTAGCATGGAGCCCTAGGTGGGGTGGGAACCCATGAACTGTGAGATCATGACCTGAGCCAAAGTCGGACGCTTAACCGACTAAGCCACCCATGTGCTCCCCAAAATATATCTTTTTAAAGAAAATTATGAATTAACTTATCATCTGGAGAGACATACAGTATCATGCATGGAAGTAGGAACAAACTTAAATTTTAGCTGTAGGAGGTTTAGCAATTGATTTTTGTAATATTGGATTTATGGTTCAATAATTTTCTATTTGGTGTCGGAAAGGTTTCCCTAATACCATCACATTTATCTTATGTAGATATGCATTATTATCCAATATGGGAAGCAATGGACTTTCTGAAACCAGATAGTTTAAAATATTAATCATGGAACTTTAGCCACTGGAATATCCTAAGAATGCCCAGAAACTCATAATGGTGCTCAGCTGGGGCTTCAGATGCACCAAACCCTGAGCTGAATGTGCTAAACCTATTTCTGGGGAGATGACCCTTGTTAAAAAGGCTGAAGTTGGCAGGAACAAATAAGCTTCACTGGTGATGCAAGTAGAGAACAAGTGAGTTCCAGTAACTTAAATGTGGATCACTGCTCTTGGTGTCTGCTCTGCATTCTGAATACTTTTGCCCTCCCGGTTCTTCCCAGCTTATGAAATTAACATTTGCCTGTTCTTACTTAATGATGTAGAAAGTATGTAGCTGGCTTTTGGAGAACGTTCAGTTTAGCAACCTCTTGGGGAAGGGAATGATTTGAGGGGAAGTTATATTGGGTGTCATTGGAAATTAATGCTTTCCCAGAATTATGAGCAAAAATATTCAGAGCCAATTTTGGAAAGCTTAAGTCATTTTTCTATGGAGCAAAAAATTCAGAGATGTCTTGTGAGTTTGAAAGAGTTTGTATAGGTCCACATGACATTCTCTGTGGGATCATAATTCTCTAGAAGCAGAGCTCCAATATCACTTACCGGCTAACGATACCTGCAATTGTGAAAGAAAGATGGGCAAGCATAGTGCGGGTAAGATTGTTGTCCTTATTTACCATTTACTTCTTGGAGACTTCTCTTTAGGTGACCAGCCACTCATTTCAGATGTCTAGGAGTGATTTTCTACATGTTGCTACTATTTTAACCTCACTTTCTGCACATCATTTTAATAAAATGTCTATATTTTCTCTGACAAGATATGAAAAGGTATTGATGAATAAAACATGGATGAATTTTGTAGGAAGATAAACACATGTATAGACATACGCACGTATATATGTATGTGTAAATATGTATAAATGTGTGTGTGTGTATCTTCTTTGATCAAGTGTTGATTTTACTTTTCTTGTCCATGGCCCCATGACATTATCAGATGCTATTTCTCTCCTAGCCAAGGATGACAGCACCAGGTAAGGGAAAAAAGAGGGAAAAATGAAAACATGTTACTCATATTTAAAACAGACAACAAAAATAAAATAAAATAAAATAAAATAAAATAAAATAAAATAAGACAACACTCTAACAGTAGGACTTGCTGAGGGAATTGTACTGCATTGAATATTTAAAATATTTTATGGAAGTAAACTATAGTTAAGCTCATGTAAAGAAAAGAATTCAAAAGTGATTAAAGGAGAGCCTAGATTTATTTAAATATAGGTGAAAGTTTGGGTCCTGTGCAGGTATGCTATTTTAATTTGTGGAATATCACCCACTTGATGAATAACTACTATTTTTGGTGATAGAATTAGGGCTGGTCCCTCTGCTGGTAGGGATCACTGGAGCGGGCGTGCTCAAGTGCATACATGTCTCTCTCTGCATCTGTTGGTCTAACACAATCCCATAGGCACTGTATATATATTGATCTGCTTTGCAGCAGCTCCACCTATTGGTAACAAAGGGCAGGGGACAGACCAATGCAAATTGACTTCAAGGCAGATTTCATTAACTTCGGCTGTAGTCCTCCTCAAGGCTAAGGAACAGAAGGCAACAGGACGTGGCGCCGCCATTTTGAACCTGACACTACATGTTCTCCAAACTGAGCTGGACGAGAAGCTGTCATTGTGTGTGATTTTATTTTAGTGCTGTCTCTGGGAATTAACTCTGTTACACAAAAGAGGACAGTGAGGGGATTGCAGACTACATGAAGAGAAATGCTGTTTGAGGATTTCAGGCTTCATGTTACTAATAAATATTAAAGATTTTCATCCCTCAGACACTGTGGCAGTAGATTTCTCTCTCTTTTTTTTCCCACCTGTCACGTGGTCATGGGGAAGAAAGTTCAGACCTCCTTAGAGGTAATGAGCTTTGAACATTCAATTAAATGGATTTCCTTTCTGCAAACAGACCTTGGAAAGCAGGTTTTTCTACTGACATTCCAACATATAACTGTCCATCTTCCACATCCCAGGCAGGGTGATGCCAGTTTGAAAGATGGTTTCTTTAGTGGGTGCTCGGCAAAGCGTTGTGACAGTGCTGATGTTGGAATGGAGCCACTCAGCAGAAAAATCAGAAAAACACAGAATACCAATATATCCTTACCTTCTCATTCTAAATGCATCTGGAGTCACTTGCAATTTTTTTGTTGTTATGGGGAGAAAAAGAAAGAAGGATGCCTAGCAACACTGGTGCTCTCATTTTCTTTCTTTTTTAAAAAAAATTTTAACGTTTATTCATTTTTGAGAGACAGAGCAGGAGCAGGGGAGGGGCAGAGAGAGAGACACAGAATCTTAAACAGGCTCCAGGCTCTGAGCTGTAAACACAGAGCCCAACTCCGGGCTCGAACTCACAGACCACAGGATCATGACCTGAGCTAAAGTTGGAGGCTTAACCGACTGAGCCACCCAGGTGCCCCGGTCTAATTTTCTTATAACAAGATTTAATTCTGCCCCTGTTTCTGACTACTTCCTCTTTCTCTCCCAGTCAAAATGGATGTGGAAGAAAGACAGATGGGCTACTTTGCTGTTCCAAGTAGGATCCAGTCAAGGCTGATGGTATGGAGCAGATACATAGTCTCTTTCTCTTTGGTATGATCTCACACCCTAAGTTGGAAAAGGTTTATAGTCACCACATAAACATGATTCTCATCATCAGTTTTTAAAAATCTTTTTTGTTTATTTTTAAGGGAGTGAGGGGCAGAGAAGGGGATAGAGGATCTTAAGCTGACTCCATGCTGACAGAAGAGAGTCCAACATGGGACTCAAACTCACAGACTGAGATCATGACCTGAGCCAAATCTGATGCTTAGCCGACTGAGCCACCCAAGTGTCCCCCATGATTATTTATTTCTTAACTAAATACCTTCAAGGACCCAGTTGCAGACCCCCATTTGGTTTTGATTCCTTCTCATTTAAATAACACAAGAATCTAAGAATCTGAGGCAAGTTTACAGCCATTAAGGAAGCAAATTCTATCCTGGTAGTATATGTATATAGTAAACAAAAACAATGAAAGGGGTAAAGTGATAGTTGACTGTACCAGGGCACAGAGGAGTGGAAACTATGAGGGAAAATCAGACTTGGCATTTCAACTCCACTATTATTAGCACAGAGTCAATTTGTCCTCTCTTTCTTGTCATTTCTCAGAACCAATGTTAGGACCATGTATGCTTAAACACTCATGCCCTGAGCAAAAGAATAGGAATCACAAATGATTTCAATTAATATCATTCCACCAAATAACTCCTGTTTCAATCAAAATACACCAAGTGGACTTTCCTGGGATTAAGTGCCTTGATTACCATCACAAAAGGAAGAGATAGCAAAGTCCTAACATATAAAATAGAGTTAAATTAACCAAACCAAGCAAAATAAATGTACCCCCTTCTCCAACGAAAACTCAGAAAGCATGACTATTACGCTGCGTGTTCTATGAATTAAAACAAACCAAACAAAATTTGAGTTGTTATTTGAAAAATATATGGAGGAGACCACTCATTTTCAAGGGAGATTTTATGCTTACAAAGTTTAAAATCTAGCAAAGAAATAAAGTGTATGCTCAGTAGAGGTAAATAGCATAATAATAGTAGTAGTAGGCAACTATTCTATTCTATTAACATAGAATGTTAAAAAGGCAGTGATTCATTAGCAAATGAGTGGTACATTATGTCCTATGTGTTTATAGAAAGAAATGGTAACTGCTGGTCTGGAAAAGTGAAGGGAGATTCTTCTGGCTTTGAAAATAAATTAAAATGATTATATGGTAATATCACTGCCCTTTCCTAGTTCTTAAGTGTACTTCCCAGAGATATCTTACTTTGATCTCTTATTCATTTTCTAAGGTAAGTGGTTTTATGCTTCTCGGTTCAAAAAAAAAAAGCCTAAAATATGTCATAAAAATGAAAAAAAAGTTAAAAGACAGCTTAGAACTCCAACCTCTTCAAAGAGTGGAGATAAATGAAGAACTATAAGAAACAACAATAACAAATCTTTGATGCGTTGGTACCATTAGACACTGTTTTGAAAGCAGACAGTGCACCATGAGCCATTTTAATAAATACCAGTGCCTGCCAATGTGGCTCCCAAGTGCAATGTGTTTGATATTGCATTTGTACCTATACTTATGCCCCTTCCCCAAATTGCCAAATCTTTATTGGGTACTTACTTTATTTATTATTACTATTATTATTTTTTTTATTGAGGGAAGGGTACTTACTTTAGGTATAAATTTGGTCTAATGAACTAGAAAATAAACACTGGGAAAAAACACTGATATTTGGCTATACTTCACTACTCTCATAGTATTGAAGAGGATAGGATATTCAGAACGAAGGTAAACAATGTGATAGAATAATTAAAAACAAAGGGTATAGGAATCATTTCTGACCTTAGGATTAGAGAAAGTACCATAGAGGATATGACTTTGGTCCTTGATGACTTTTGATGGCAGAGAAAAAGACCCCGAAGAATTATAATTCTTTATAATTGCATACTTATATGTAGAATAAGTAAATTGATGCAAATAAGGGTGTGAATAGTTTAAGTAAGATGCTAAATAACTTGGAGTGGCAAAAAATTAGAGAAGAAAATTGTCAACAATCTTTCATGAAGATAGAGAATTTGAACTTCACCCTTTTGGCAACGAATTGGAATGATTTGGAGCCTTGATATTTTAGATATTGACTGGTGTTTATGAATGAATTTGACCAGATATTTGCAGCAAGCAACAATTGAGAATAAAGTGCCTTAGTTCTAGTAAAATATATGAAAGCATGGAATAAATGGGAACAATTACACTGGGCCAATAGTTGTAAAAATGGAGAGATTAAAAGAATGCTACATAGGAAGAAGTAATGGGAATTGGGAATGATTGAGTATATTAAAGAACTAAAAGAATAGGGTGATTAATGACTAAAGTTACTCACTTATGTGATGCTGGTGGTCAGGGTAAGCTAGCTTATGTGATAATCCCCAACTGTGACTGAACACAATAAAAATGTTTTACTTTACATTCTGTTTTACTTACATTCTAATAAGAGTTGATAAAGGAGTGACCAGTTCTGCCCCATGAAGTAATTCAGGGGTCTGGGCTCCTTCCATTCGGACCTCCACAAACTTGCAGGATCTTGAATTACTACACTGAAGCTTCTGCACCTGGCCAACAGATGAAGTAAGAGAGGAAGACAGAATGGAATATTTCATAAGGCTTTTTAGGATCAGACTCAGAAAAGGTTCATGTACCTTCCACCCATATTCCATTAGTTCGATCTAAGTCACAAAATCCATTTAACCTCAAGGGAGTCAGACATTAAGTGTGTGACATTAAGGAATAGAACACAGATATTGGAGAACAAGTGGCTCATTTCTGCTACAATGATCAGTAGATGGCAACACCATGAACCCAAAATTTTAAAAAGCAAGTTTGATGGGAAGCAAAGTAAATGAGTTCAAGGTTGAACATGTTTAGTGTTGCATGCATAACTCCATGCTAGTTGAAATATTCTGCAGGATGTGCTAAATTTGTATTTGAATATCAGGGTGAGTTTCTGACGTGGGAATAATTAGTATAGAGGTGGTAGTTGTGATTGAGAAAAAGGGAAAACCATGGATGAACCGTTAGGGGCCACATAAGATAAGACAAGCAAAGGAAGTTGAAAAAGGGCAGTCAGATATGAGGAAAGAGAGAATGTAAAAAGACAGTTGAGGGAGACAAAGGAAACTAGAGCAAAAGGAAGAGGGGTGCAGGCCATCACATACTGCAGGAGAGAGGCAGAGGAGAGGAAACACAGAGAAATGAGAACTGGTGAAGATAGACACATTTGCTGGAAAGTTCAGGAAAGACAAAGGGGCAGGAAACTAGGGAAAGGATGGCATTGATTAGCAATGAATAAAAACACTGGAAAAGAGTGGGTTTTTTGTTGAATTATACAGTAGATGGTAGATTCCAGAAATGTGAAAAGAGCATAGACTGGAACTTGGATTATGGCTTCTAATTCAGATCTGCTGATCCCTGACTCCTTGGGTTAAACGTTTAATCTCACTTAGTTTCCCCACATGTGAATTGATGCAATTGGACTCCATGTTCTCTAAGTCCCTTCTCTCTTACAAATTTGAGCCAAATTATTAGTTAAGGCAATGCAGTATAATCATGAAGAAATGAGCTCTGCCTTAGTATCTTTCCTGTGATGCAGCTTTAATCAAATCATTAAAATTCTCTAACCTTCATTTCCTCTTCCATAAAATGATAACAATACCATTTACCTCCGAAGAGTATTTTAAGGTCTAAAAAATTTACTGATGAGGTGCACCTGGGTTCCTTGGTCGTTTGCACATCTGACTTCAGCTTAGGTCATGATCTCACTGTTCTTGAGTTTGAGCCCCATATTGGGCCTTCTGCTGATAATGAGGAGCCTCCTTCAGACTCTGTGTCTCCCTCTCACTCTCTGCTCCTCCCCCACTAGGGCATGGGCATGCCCTCTTCCTCTCAAAAATAAATAAACATCAAAAAAATTTTTTTTAAATGTTACTCATTAGAGGCATCTGGGTGGCTCAGTCAAGTATACAACCAACTCTTGATTTTGGCTCAGGTCATGACATCACCGTTTGTAGGCAAGGGCCTTGCACTGGGTCTGTGCTGACAGTGTGGAGCCTGCTCAGGATATTCTCTCTCTCTCTCTCTCTCTCTCTCTCTCTCTCTCTCTTTTTCTCTCTCTCTCTGACCTTCCTCTGCATTCTCTCTATCTCAAAAATAAATAAACTTAAAAAAGAAGTTACTGATTATAATATGCATAGCACAATGCCAGTTCTCTAGTAAATAATTCTAAATATGTGTGCTAGCCAGAATAGGAGAACAGTTAGGCCATTGGGGTGGAGATGAGAAGCAGTGAATTCAGAGAAGGTTATAGGCATGAAATTTTGGAAAAAGAATAACAGCTTGTAGCATCTAGGAATTGCCTGATTCTTACTGATTATACAAAGAGAACATGTGTGGGCCTAACAAGGTTAAAAAACAAGACTGGAAATTTATACATGCGTTCACAACAGACATTCATGAAGACTTATAACCTATTCAGGCTGTTCTTGGTGCAAGGAAGAAAAGAGAAAGAGATAAACAGTGAAAAGTCTAGTTTCCATATTTACCCTGTGTAAATGCCTCACTTGCCTCTGGTTTCTACCCTACATGGCCTTAAAACAATGGAGAATGATATTGTTCTCTAAATGATGGTGTGAGTATTCAAAGGCCAAAGCCTTATGAAAATACAGAGGGGAAATAAAACCAGAAGAGCTTTGTTTCTTTTTTTGTGTAACCTGAAGTAGGCAGTCTGAAAAAGACCAGCAGTGAGCACTTGAAATATCCACTTTTAAGTGCCTCTGGTAATTTTTCACACGAAAAAAGGCACTCTTGTTTATTTGAGTAGCAGAACTGAAAAAAAAAATATATGCACCAGAAGCAAGATAAATCAACATCTTTGCTATAGTAGAATTAGTTGGCTGCAGACAGTGTTTTATGGGTGGTTTCACTATTAGTTTAATTAACCTCAAACAAGGAATACATTCTAGCTTTGCTCTTTTTCAAGTGTGTGAAGCTGGATTCTGTATGTGTGATGATTATAACATTGAATTCTACCCTCTGGGAAATCAACCTGACAGTGCACTGAATTGCCCATTGAGTATACAAGGCCTTCAAGTCCTTTAAATTATAGAGGAGAATGTAAGAGAGTCCTTCCTTCCATGTCCTGATTGGCTATTACCTTGTTCCTCCAAGCCAATAGCATGAATAAGTTCAATTAGAAGGGCTAGTGCTGGAGCTGGGGATTGAGACTGAGCTGATTGAGGAGACGTATGGAAGACTAGGAATATCGTATTATAGCTACATTCAGTATTTTTAAAGTTATTGAAGTTCTTCAGAAAGACCTAAAAAGAATTAGAATTCCGTTATGCCTTAAATCTTTATTTAGTAGTTTTTTTCTCCCTTAGCCTTCTTAAGTGTGAGATGTATTCCTTAATTTTCCTTGTGGTATCCATATATTTCTATGCTATCTGTAGAGTTACTATTTATTAAACACTTGCTATGTGCTAGCCAATGTGCTAAGTGCTTTGCATATGTTACTCTCATACCCTTAATAATCACCCCAATAGTTATCATTCTCCCCACTAAACAGATGAGAACAGCAGGGCTAAAATTGGTAAGAGCTGGCAATTGAACACAAACTTTTATATCCTAAGCCAACGTACTTTATCACAAGGCTACATAGCTTACCAGTTACCACATAAGAAAACAAACAGACCAAAAAAAAAAACCCCAAAACAAAAAAACCCCACCAAAAGCCCCCCAAAAAACAAACAAAACAACCTCAAAAAGGATTAATCTTGCAGAGACTGAGACTAATCAGAAGTGCTTTATCTAAAATCTTAAGGGGTTAGAAAAAAACCCTTTTAAACGCAGCAACTTAGCTGAAGAATTCTCTCCCATGCTGGACAAAAGTTAGGAAGGTGAATAGGGGCTATATTATGAACTAGAAGCAACTTTTATTAATTCTCAGCTGTGAGGTAGATCATTTGACCTCATGGAGTTAGTTCTTTCTCTTTTATCCCCCTGGAATTTGTGGTCAGCTTGTAAAAAAAGGAGAAATGGAGATGTTCCAGGTGAATTTTGGCTGCAGCTAGAAACTTAGATGGGAAAGGAAGAGATTTGTCTCCTGAAAACATCAGCTTTTCCTAACTCTGGGATATTGTATGAGAAGCTCACATTGGTAATGTCCTGCCAACAACCCACTGTAAAATCAAAGTCTCTTAGCCCCTCTTACTGTCAAGAGAGCTGCTATTAATTCTCACTGTGATTTTTCTAAGGTGAAACACAGTTGCATGTAAGCTCCACATGGTGTGTGACTTTGGAAGAGGTCAGTAATTGTCCCACCTGGCAAGAATCACTCACAAACATGAATTGTTTGGGCTCTTGTTTTTTTTCAAGTGTTGTTTGTGAGCATAAATTCATCAGTGTTCCTTCATTCTCCATGGATACAGAGACAGACAGTTGGCAAATGGCTGGGCTACTGCCTCTGGCCATGTCCTCTCCGGATTAGGGATCCAGGCAACTGAGTGAATCTGTGGGTCCGCGATCGTTGTTATTCTGAGAGGAAGGAGAGGTGGCAGCTTGTTCAGCACTGATCCTTTCTGACCTTTCTCTGTCATTTCAGTAGCCACCTCTTTTACTCTGGAGAACAGAGGAAAAAGTGAGATTTTCTCACTTCTCTATAGTGAGATTTGAAGACCCGGTTAGAATTCCAGCTGCCTCTCAGTATGTGTATGCCTAGGGTGGCCACTTGACTGTGCTGAGCCTTAGTTTCCTTGGCTAGGAAATCAGTGCTTACCTTACAGCTTTGTTGTCAGTGACAGGAAGAGCATTCTACAACTGTAGTGTGGTATTTTTTTTTTTTTAATTTCTGAGAAAGAGAGAGTGAGAAAGAGAGACAGCGTGAACAGGGGAGGGTCAGAGAGAGAGGAAGACACAGAATCTGAAACAGTCTCCAGGCTCTGAGCTGGCTATCCGCACAGAGCCCGATGTGGGGCTTGAACCCACGAACCATGAGATCATGACCTGAGCCGAAGTTGGACACTTACCCAACTGAGCCACCCAGGCACCCCTGTAGTGTGGTATTAACTGCATTGTCTTTGGGTAGGTGTGCTGAGTTCTGCTTTTTCCCTTGCTGTGGGTCTTTCTTGCTGTTGGACCACCTACCTTGCCATGGGTCCAGACAGGGATTGCATCCGTGGGGCGGCCAAGGAGAAAAGCAGAAGGGAGGGAGCCAAGGCTGATCTGCGAACTGCTGCTATAACAAGCCAGAGCTTAATTCTGCAAATATTTCCTGAGCTTTCCCTTAACATGAGAGCCAATCCTAAACATTGGGAATTACCTTTACCCTCATGCCTCTAAGGCTTAAGTACTTTGCAACTTACCATAACTTTTGATGTACTTTTGGGTTTATTTAAAGCAGATCTTATGTAGATATTGTGGATGGAATGAGGTAGAAGGGAAGATCAAAAAAATGAAAATTTCCTTCTGACCTCATACTTCTTAGGGATAACTTTGGGCCCTATGTCAATTTAAGACATCCTTAGGGATAAGATAAATCAAAAACCATGATCTTTCTTTTCTCTCCCTTCTTCCTTTCTTTCTCTCTTTTTTAAATATAAAAGCTAAGGCTAAGTTCATTGGAACATTTTTTGTTGTTGTTGTTTAATGCTGCATGGATGTCACTAAAGAGACTCAGTTTTTTAAGTTTTGGTTTATTTATTTTTGGGAGAGATAGAGACAGCATGAGTGGGGAGGAGCAGAGAGAGTGAGAGAGAATCCCAAGCAGGCTCTCCATTGGTGGGGCCCGTGAACCCACAAACCATGAGATAATGACCTGAGCTGAAATCAAGAGTTGAACGCCTAACCGACCAAGCCAAACAGGAGCCCCAGTCACTAAAGAGATTCTGATCATGAATCAGTCACTGAGAGTTTGGCATTACTGCTACTATGTAAATTCTATTTCACTTGGAAAATCTAAGGGTTGGCAAGAGATTGAGACATAAAAGAGGTGAGGGTCTTTGGTTTACAAGTAGCTTGTGTGTGTGTGTGTGTGTGTGTGTGTGTGCAGATGTTTCACTGAAAGGGAGTCAAAATATGCTCCCTTAAAATAAGACTGGATTTGATGTCAGAAAGTGACTCATACTTATTAACCCAAAAGAACACAGATTGTCTATATTCAACTCCAGTGTGCCAGAGTACAAATCTAAAGAGACTCATCATACATTCTCACTTTTTTAGAGTTTATATTGTTCCTCTTCAGCACTGAGAAATGTCCCTTGCAAAAAGCACCTCCCTAATAGCCATAACCAGTAGGGAAAGAGTCTTATTTAGTCCCTGAGACCATTGAAAACATCTGGTTGATTAACAGATGTTAATGCCAGAATAGCTTTGGTTTGATCAATGATGTAATCAATCATGAAGGTTATAATTTTAGCAAGGTTTAGACTGTTCCATTAAATAAAGATGGAACATGTCTGATGTTCCAGATTTTCAGAAAAAAATTATATTTTTCCAAAACCAGTGTTTGTGAAACATCTGCATACATACAATTTTAGATGTGATTTTTAACATGTCCATATGGCAACTACCTGACGTAAAAATGACACAGTAGGGGAAAGCATAGAGATTTATTTTTCCCTTGTAGTTGAGGGGAAGATAGGAATTTAGTTTGATTTTATGGATAAAAGAGACAATAGAAAATATAGAAGTTGAAAAGCCAACTGAGATCCAATTAATTTATTTAGGAGGAAATTGTTTAATGGATTATTTTATGTTTCACACATTCATATTGTGGTATCTGAATGTGATGTTTCGTTTTACCTTCTGTCATTAAACAAAAGGAGCAGTAATACAACAAAATGGAAAAATAGACACGAGAACAAGAAACCAAAGTAAAATGAAAGGTAAGCATTTAATCATTTTTTGTTCTTACAGTAGGATATTGTGATGTCAAATCAAAACGAAACAAACAAAAGTTATGATGTCAAATCTAAAAGCAAAAAAAGAATGAAACTCATCAGGAATATGGCAAGGGAGAGGGATTGAAGGCAGATGAGCAAAGGAAAAAACTCAAGTATTTCATGGGAAAATTTTTTGAAATGAATTTGAAGATGAATTATTTGCCTACACGTTGTTATTAAGGTAGCAGAAAGGCATGGCTTTCAGAAAATTTCTCAGAAGGATTCCCTTTACCTAGGAGAGCTGATTATTTGCCATCATTATCAAAAGTCTTAGGCCTCCCATCAATGGGCTGCATCTACAGATAAGCAGTAACACTAGCAATTCCATCACGTGGATGGATGGATCAAAAGTTATACATCAAAAGTTATTGTAAGTTGCAGAACACTAGAGCCTTAGAGGTCTGAGGGTGAAAGTAATTCCATCACATGGATGCCTGCAGCTCCCACTCAACTTGCAGCTAACAAAACTTGTGAAATCAATTGTTAGTTAACTGTTTGTTATACTGTTTTTTAGTTTGAACTCAGATGTGTCTCTTAGTTTCAACTAGTTTCATATGTAGACACAATCAAAAATATAAACTAGAACCTCTCCAGTTATACATAACGACCACATGGTTTGAGTGTTTCTTACATACTAAGGGTTTTACATGCATTAAACTCAATTAAGCAGCACAAAAACATGAAGAAAGATATAATTACTTTCTCTCTTTATGGATGAGAAAGAAAAGTCCAGAGAGCTTCAAACTCACCCCATGTTACTTGGCTATTAAGTGTAAAATTAGGGTTTAAATTCAGACACAGCTGTAACCTCCATGCTCTACTGATATCTTGCAGTTTTTATTAAACCATGACTCAAAAAGAAATTTAAGACATTTAATACATTTTTTTGTCATAGTTTTGCCAAATGCAAAGCAGGGAGAGCCAAATTTGATTCCTGATTGTAAGAAACCATGTGCTTCACCCAGATAAGCAATTCACTTCTCCTCACGCCTAAGGCTCAAGCTTATTAAACATGTTATGACACAAGTTTATTTTTCCTACTTAGGTTATTTTGAAAAAACAAAAACAAAAAAACAAAACTTTTGAGAATAAGTTTTAAGCCCAGTGTTTTAAACACTCTGATTAAAAAACCAATTTTCCAAATGTCATCCAAGGGGAGTGCTCTCTAAAACCATTCCGTAAATGATACTTAAGAGCCTATACTAGCAAGGAGATACATTTAAGTGTATGAAATAGAGGCACCTGGGTGGCTCAGTGGTTAGGTGTCTGACTTCAGCTCAAGTTATAATATTGTGGTACATGAGTTCAAGCCCCATGTCAGTCTCTGTGCTGACAGGTCAAGGCCTGGAGCCTGCTTCAGATACCATGTCTCCTTCTTTCTCTGCTCCTTCCCTGCTCTCTCTCACTCTCTCTCTCTCTAAAATAAATACACATTATAACAAAAAAATAAATAAATCTATGAAATACACCACTGTGGCAAAGGTCATATAATCTTTTGCTAGTTCAAAGTTGGAAAATATTTTCCTTCTTAGAAGCACTGGTTCTTAAAAATAACCAAAGAAATAAGTTCCTTGTTTCACTGATACCATATTTAGTTTAAGAAAGAGGGCAACAACAAAAACAAATTTTAACTTTCCTTCATATTATTTTGGAACATTGCTTTCTTAGTAGTATTAAATGTCATGTAGATTTGTCAGAGTTCTCCAGAAAAACAGAATCCAGTGGATGTATACATACATATATACATAATGCATGTATAATATCATATATATTGTATAATATGTGTATTATATGTTTATGAGAGAAAGAGAGGAGTATGAGAGAAATTTATGTTAAGGACTTGGCTCATGTGATTGTAGAGGTTGGCAAATCCAAATTTTTTAGTGTAGGCCAGTCGACTAGAGGCCCAACTGATGTTTCTTAAGTCTGAAGGCAGAGTGCAGACAAAATACCCCTTCCCTGAGGTCATGAGTCTTTTTTCTCAAGGCCTTCACCTAATTGGATAAGGTCCTCCTACATTATGGAGGGTAATCTGCTTTACTCAAAGTCTACTAATTTACATGCTAATTTCATTCCAAAAATACTTTGACTATAATATTTAGACAAGTGTTTGGCCAAATATCTGGATACCATGGCCTAGCCAAGTTGACACACACAAATTTAAAAAACCATTTTTTTTTGTTTATTTTTGAAAGAGAATGAGAGCGAGTGAGCATGAGTGGGACAGGCGCAGAGAGAGAGGAAGACACAAAATCCAAAGCAGGCTCCAGGCTCTGACTGTCAGCACAAAGCCCAATGTGGGGTTTGAATTCATGATCTGTGAGATCATGACCTGTGCCAAAATCAGACACTTAACCCACTGAGCCATGCAGGTGCCCCATTTTAATTAAAAGAAAAACATCTTTTTAAATATTTAGACCCACAAAATTAATGATCACACAATGAAAACATTTCTTCTGAGTATTTTTTTTTTTTTTTGGCAGAGAGACACTGACCTCTTGTACCTAAATCCAGAGCCAGTAAATGAACATTTAAAATTTAACATCTGACGGTTGCTCAGTAGGGTAAATGTGCAACCCTCAATTTTGTCTCTGGTCATGATCTCATGGTTCGTGAGATTGAGCCCTGTGTCGGGCTCTGTGCTGACAGTGCAGAGCCTGCTTGGGATTCTCTCTCCCTCTCTCTCTACCCTACCCTCACTTGTGCTCTCTCAAAGTAAATAAACACTAAAAAAAAGGGCATAACATCTGATTTCACATTTCTATTATACATAGAAATGTACATTTGTCAGTTTCATATGTCTCATTTGGAAAGGCTAGAGAGAATACTGATACTCAAAGGAATGGAGAGCAAGATTTTTGGTTATACTCAAATGTGACCTTCTGTGCCAGCTTTGATATCTGTGTGAGGGACTGTAGACTACATGTGAGATCACTTTATTATAAAGATTTTTGGATTACTGTTGAAACAGAGCATGGAAGGAGTCCAAGATTGATGAGCCCTCTCCAGGATATCCTTGTGGAGTGGTGTGTGCTATTACGAGGGCCAGGCATGGAGCACTTCACATTGAGGAGTCCTTTTATTGCTTGTGGTGTCTTAGAAAGTTAACATCCAACCTTCAGTCTTTTATTATTTTTATGTGACTTTACAAAGGTGCATTTCTGTGAAGCTGCAGGGCTTTGGAAAATGAATTCAGCTGACACATTGAATTGGGATGTATCAAGATGGATGGAGGATTCATATTCCAGTACATCACATGACTTGCATCAATTTAGTGTGTCAGCTAAAAAGTTTAAGGAGAGGGGGAAAAATCAGTTAGAGAAATTTCATCTCTGGTAAAACTGGATTTTGGAAACCTGTGGTTATTAAAGAAACTATATGGTGAATCGTCATAGAGGTTTTAAAGACTGTAAATACAGTGATATTTCTGTTTAAATTTGGATGTCAACACAGTATGTGGCAAAGATTTTGGACATGTTGGAGTATGAAGAAGAAAAGCAGGGACACGTGAACAAAAAGTGTCAGATGTCAGGGAGAAAACGAGGCTTGTCCATAGTTTAAGATAAAAGTATCTGGGCGATATGACTTGGAGAAATAGAACTGCAACAATTTTGTATGGCAGAAAGTTCTGCTCAATCAATATGGAAAGTAAAATTTTGTAGAGTTTTCTCATATTTAGGTAATATTTTTAAAATTAAAGAATAAATATTCTATGGTGTGAATCAATATGTATTTACTACCTACTATGTACCAGACACTATTCTAGGTACCTAGAATACAGTCCATAAGCCAAGCAGACAATCTTAGAGCATGCATTTTTGCAGGGGGAGATAAAAATAAGTCATAAATATAATAAAGAAATAAATTGTGTAATGTGCTAGAAGGTGGTTAGTGCTACAGAATAGTAAAAATAAATTTACTGAATCGTGGACATTGATAATGCCTTAGTGGGGTCAGGGGAAAGGCTGGCTGCTCAGGTGGGCCTCGATGAGAATGTGACATTTGAGAAAGAGTATGAGATTGATGTGAAAGTTCACCCCTTCGCTATCTCAGGGAAGAGCACTCCAGACAGAAGGAACATGGAGGCCAAAGCCCAATGAGGGAGGGAGGATAACGTAATAATATGAAGTCATTGGAAGCCAAATACATAGTGTCCTAAAGATCACTACATTAAATTAGACTTTTACTCAGAGTGATGTGGGAGCCATTGGTGGTTTTGAGAAGAGAAGTGAAATAATCTAACTTATGTTCTAAAAAGATGACTGTAGCTTCTTTGTTGGGAATAGAGCATAGAGGGTAAGGGTAGAAGCAGGGAGACTTAGGAGGTAAACAGAAGAACCCAGGAGAGAGAAGATGGTGGTAAGTACCAGGATGACAGCCCTGGGGGACATGGAAAGTTGGCTGTATTCTGGGTATATTTTGAAGGTAAAACCAATAGGATCTTTTTTGGCAGCTTGCCTAGAGGAATAGGAAAGAGAGAGCAAATATGACTCAGAGATTTTTGGTGTAGACTACTGAAAGGATGGAACTGCCATCAATTTAGATGAACTAGGATGAAAAAGGAGTGGTGAGGTGGAGATGAGCAGAAGTTCAGTCATGACAGTGTAGGGTGAGAGATCTATGAGACAGCCAAGGGAAATGCTGAAAAAGCATTTGGCTATATTGATTGGGATTTAGAATATACATATGAGCTGAGTGTTGGTATCATGTAGGTGGAATAAAAGTTAAATTAGGGGTGCCTGGGTGGCTCATTCATTTGAGTGTCTGACTCCTGATTTTGACTTAGGTCATGATCCCAAGGTCGTGAGAGACAGCTGCATGTCATGTTCAGCATGGAACCTGCTTAAGATTCCCTCTCTCTCTGCCTCTCTCTCCCACCTGTGTGCTTCTCTCTCTCTCTCTCTCAAACAGATTAAACTATACACAACTGACAATGCTTGGTGATTTTTTTTTTTTAACTGAAAATGACAGCGACTTCATATGATTCAACCTAATAAAAAGAAGGATAAATGAGGTCTTTGGGGTAAGAGGATATAACATGATCATAACATCATATTATGAAAGGAGCTAACATTTTTCTGATATGGGAAAAGTTTGTATACTTACTGGAATAAATATATAGAGGCAGGAAATTTTGTGACATGAGAGAAGTAGGGGACAAAGACTAGAGAAATATCTTCAGGTAGGCAAGAGGAAATGGAATTCAGTTTACAGGCAGATTTCCATTACCACTGTGTGGTCTTAGAAAGCCACACAAAGAGTTTAACTCTAAAAATAGAATGGAAGGCAGGCTATATAGGCACAAATGTAGGTGAGCTGGAACTTGTACTATCTTAGGATATTTTCTTAAACTTACTGGGATGGGTTTCAAAATTGGTCATTTTGTGACTATCTTCCTGGGACATAGTTTGCCCATTATTCTGTATATTCCAATCTTCTTTGATTTCTAGAATCATTTTTTTAAATTATTATTTTATGTATTCTTAAAGATTGGTAAATATTTTAATGTTTCTTTTGAAGAACTTTATTTTCACTTATGTTCGATTATTGCATGATGCCTTTCTCACTCACTGCTTTGTGGAAATTATCTTACATCACTAATATTATTCTATCATATATACATGATTTATTCAATAATTCCATTACACATGGCTTCAATTATTGTTTACTTTTTAAAGGTAAAGTTTGTATATCTGGCATATTCTAAAATTTGCCTTTTTTGGTATTTAATTTTATGAATTTTGACAAGTGCGTGTTGTGTAGTCACCACTACATACAAGTTATAGAACATTTCCACCACCACAAATATTTTATCAAGCCTAGCCAATCCTTTCCCCACCCTTCAGTCCATACTAACCCTTGATATGATTTCTGTCTTACTAATTTTGCCTGTTTTGGAATGTCTTATAAGTGGAATAACACATAATATATATAGTGACAACTACTAGTTTTAACTTATATTTTCCTAATGGCTAATGGTATTGACCCTATTTGGATCCATTGACAGATTCATCAATCTGTATATCATATTTGTGAAATATTTATCCAAATCCTTTGCCATTAACAAAAAAAAAAAATTGAGTTGCAAATCCAGGTTACTCTAGCCATTCTGTGCCACCCAAGGAAAGGATAAACTGAAACAAATTAGTGAAGTTCACAGTCCAGAGGCAAACATTCACTAAAGGAATGAGACTTAATCATAGGACTATAGAATACTTTCCCTACCCTAACACCTTACCAACATTTTAAAAAACGTATTTACAACAGTTTCTTCTACTTAGTATATCATCTCTGTCTATCAAGAAGAAATTATAGAACATACTGAAAGGCAAAATAACACAGTTTTAAGAGACAGGAAAATCATCAATATCAGACACAGATATGGCAGATGTGTTGGAACTGATGTGGAATTCAAACAACTATGATTAACATACTAAAGGCTGTCATGGATAAAGTAGGCAGGATGCAAGAACAGATGGGAAATGTCAGCAGAGAGGGAAATTGTGAGAAAAAAGAGAAAAAGAAACACTAGATATCAAAAACATTGTAACAGAAATGAAGAATGCCTTTTATGGGCTTAATAGGAGATTGGTCATGGTTGCAAAAGGAATCTCTGAGCTTGAGGATGTCTCAATTGAAATTGCCAAGGCTTAAAAGAAAAAAAAAATAGACTGCAAAACAAGAGCAGACTATCCTAAAACTATGATATTACTTCAAAAGGTATAATATATATATATAACTATATATAAGTGAAATGAATATACATGATGACACAAGAGACAGTAGGAAAGAATTAGAATTGTTTTGTTTTTATAAAATATTAGTCCAGCCTTTGAAGTATAATGTTATTTGAAACTAGAGTTAGATTAGTCGTAAATATATATTGAAAAGTCTAGGGCAACCACCAAAAAGAGGTAAAAAAAAAAAACAAAAAACAAAAAGAGAGAGAGAGAGGTGCCTGGGTGGCTCAGTCAGTTGAGCATCTGACTCTTGGTGTTGGCTCAGGTCAGAATCTCGTGGTTCATGGTTTCAAGCCCTGCATTAGGCTTTGTGCTGACAGTGTGGAGCCTGCTTTGGCTTCTCTGTTTCCCTCTCACTCTCTGCTCCCTCCCCCATCTCTCAAAATAAATAAATAAAGTTATAAAAAGAAGTATTAATAATATGCTAAGAAAGGCAGGAAAACTGAAACATAAAATGCTCAATTAAAATTACAAAAGGCAGAAAAAGTCTTAAAGACAAAAATAGCAACAAAGAAAACAGCAACAAATAAAAAATACGTGAAGATTAAACAACAGATCTCTTAACATCACACAGACTAAAGAAGAAACTTCAGATAAAATTTAAAAATATTTTTAACTAAATGAGGGTAAATGTACAACTTACTAAAATTTGTGGGATGTTCAAGAGCAGTGCTTAGAAGCAAATTCATAGCACTGGGTGCTTAAAGAAGAAAGATCTAAAATCAACTGTTTAAGGTTCCCCTTTAGGAAACTAGAAAAAGAAGAGGAAATTGGAACCAAAGTAGAAAGAAGAAAAATAAATAATAAAAGTGGGAGCAGAAATCTGCCAAATTAAAAATAGGAAACTAATAGGGAAAATCAATGAAACTAAAAAATACGTTTTTTTTTTTTAAAAAATCAATAAATCTATGGCAAGGTTAAATAAGAAAAGAGAACACATACCCTGAATATCAGAAATGAAAGAGGAGACATCACTAAAGTTCCCATGGATACTAAAAGGATAGTAAAGGAATACCATGAACAACTCTATGCCCACAAATACGGTAATCAAAATGAAATGGACCAATACCTTAAAAGACACATAATACCAAAACTTACACAAGAAGAAACAGATATTCTGAATAGGCCTATATCAAGCCCACAGTTAGCATCATACCCAATGGCAAAAAATACTGAAACAAGATCAGGGCCAAGACAAGGATGCTAACTTTTGCCACTTTTATGCAACACAGTATTGGAACTCCTAGTCAGGGCAATTAGGAAAGGAAAAATAAAAGGCACCCAAATTGGAAAGGAAGAAGTAAAACTCACTATTTGCAGATTACATAGTGGTATATATAAGAAACCCTAAAAACTCCACCAAAAACCCTATAGTTTAGTCAACTAATGCAGTAAAGTTGCAGAATATAAAATCAATGCACAAAAATTGGTTGCAGTTCTATACACTAATAATGAACTATCAGAGAGAGAAACTAAGAAAATAATCCTATTTACAAATGCATCCAAAGGAATAAAATACCCAGGAATAAATTTAACCAAGGAGATGAAAGGACAGAACACTGAAAACTATAAAACACTGAAAGAAATTGATGAAAACATAAATAAATGGAAAACTATTCCATGCTCATGGATTGGAAAAATTAATATTGTTAAAATGACCATGATACCCAAATCTATCTATAGATTCAATGTAATCCCTATGAAAATTACAATGGCAATTTTCAAAGAAATAGAACAAATAATCCTAAATTTCTATGGAATCACAAAAGATAAGGGGGACCACACAAAACTAAAAGCTCCTGCACAACAAAGGAAAGCATCAACAAAATGAAAAACAAACCTATTGAATGGGAGAAAATATTTACAAATCATATACTGATAAGGGTCTAATATCCAAAAATTATACAAAACTCATACAATTCAATAACATAAAACAAAATACCAAAACAACAAAACAACCTGATGTAGAAAATAATCAGAGGATCTGAAGAGACATTTTTCCAAAGAAGATATGCAGATGGCCAACAGGTACATGAAAATAGACTCAATGTCACTAATAATCAAGAAAATACAAACCAAAACCACATGAGATATTACCTCCCACCCATCAGAATGATTTTTATCAAAAAGAAGCAGCAAGTTTCACAAGGATATAGAGAAAGAGAACCCTTGTGCACTGTTGGTAGGAATGTAAATTGGTGCAGCCACTATAGAAAACAGTATGGAGGTTTCTCAAAAAACTAAAAGAACTACCATAAGTCCAGCAAGTTTACATCTGAGTATTTAGTCAAAGAAAACAAAAACACTAACCCAGAAAGATATATGCATTCCCATGTTTATCACAGCCTTATTTACAACAATCAACATATGGAAGCAACCTTTGTCCATCAAAGGATAAATGACTAAAAAAATATATGGTATACATATATAATGGTACATTATTGAGCCATAAAAAAGAAAGAAATCTTGCCATTTGCAACAACATGATTCGACCATTAAGACATTATACTAAGTGAAAAAAGGCAGACAAAGACAAGTACCCTAATATCTCACTTATATGTGAAATCTAAATATATATATTTTGAAAAATCTTCAACAAAATATTAGCAAATTAGATCCAACAACGTATAAAAAATAATTATATGCTGTAAAAATGTGAGATTTATCTGAGGTATGCAAGGCTGTTCAACATTCAAATGTCAATTAATGTAATTCATCACATCAACAGATTAAAGAAGAATATCACATGATTATATCAATAGATGCAGAAAAAGTATTTGACAAAATCCAACACCCATACATGACACCATTCATGACAAATTCTCAGTAATTAAGAACAGAGGGGACCTTCCTCAACTTGATAAAGAATATTTACAAAAACCCTACAGCTAACATCACACTTAATGATGAGAAACTTGTAGCTTCCACACTAATTTGGGAACAATGAAAGGAAAGGATGAACCACTTTCAGTATTATACTAGAAGACTTAATTAATACAGTAGGAGAAGAAAAGGGCACAAGTTGTAGATTGTCAGGGAAATAATAAAACTATCTTTGTTTACAGACATCTTTGTTTGTTTATATATATAACTTTAGAAATCAACAAAAATTCCTGGAACTAATAAGAATAAGCAATAATAGCAAGTTTACATAATACAAGGAAAATATACAAAAGTAAACTTTTGCAAATGGAATTTGAAATTTAAACACAATACCATTTACATTAGCATCCCCAAAGTGCAGTACTTAGCTATAAATATGACCACTGTGGTATGAAGATAGGCAGCAATAACAGGTGTAAATTTGAAGAAATCACAAATATGTGGAAAGTAAACAAAACCTTTCTGAACAACCAATGGTCAAAAAGAAATAAAAAGGAAAATTTTTAAAATCTTAAAACCAATGGAAATAAAAACACAATATGTGAAAATTATAAGATGCAGCAAAAACAGGGCTAGGGGAGAAGTTTATACTGATAAACTCTAATTTTATACCTCAAGGAACTAGGAAAAAAAAGAAACAAATTAAGCCAAAGTTAGCAGAGAGATGGGAATAATAAAGATAAGAGTGGAAATAAACAGAGACAATAAAAACAATTAAAATATTGAACAAACTGTGTTTTGAAAATATAAACAAAACTGACAAACCTTTAGCTAGATTTATCAAGAAAAGAATACAGACTCAAATAAATAAAGTTTTAAATGAAAGAAGAGACAGATTACACAGAAATACAAAGTATCCTAGGAGATTACTATAATTATCAGCCAAACAAGTGGACAACCTAGAAGAAATGGATAAATTTTACAAAGCATGCAATCTACCAGGTCTGAATCATGAAGAAATAGAAAACCTGAGTATACCAATTGAAAGTAAAGAGATTGAACCATTAATCAAATATCTTGCAACAACAAAAAAGCCCAGGAGCATATGGCTTTACTGGTGAATTCTACCAAACATTTAAATAATTATGACCATATGTGGAAACTAATTTGACAATAAACTATTAAAAAAAATAATAATAAAAAAAAATAAAAAAAATAAATAATTATGACCAATTCTTCTCAAACTCTTCAAAATAAATGAGGAGGAGGGAATACTTACAAACTTATTTTATGACACCAACATGATCCTGCTACAAAAGTCAGGTAAGTATACTTTATCAAAAGAAAACTACAGATCAATATTCCTGATGAATACAGATGCAAAAATTCTGAAGCAAACCAAATTTAATACCACATTAAAAGGAGGATCATTGACGAAGTGGTCAGTGAAGAAGATCATTGATACCATGATCAAGCAGGACTGATCTCTAGAATGCAAAGATGGTTCAACATATGCAAATTGATAAATGTAATACATCACATTAATAAGATGAAGAACCAAAACCATATGACCATCTCAATAGATGCAGAGAAAGTATTTGACAGAATAAAACATCCATTCATTATGTTCCATAAATTCATAACCATATGAATTCATATCTATTCATTAATGCTCAATAAATTGGGTGAAGGAACACACCTCAACACAATAAAGGCCAGATATGACAAACCTATAGCTAACATCATACTCAATAATGTAAGGCTGAAAGCTTTCCCTCTAAGATTAGGAACAAGTGTGTCCACTCTTCCCATTCCTATTCAAAGTAGTACTGGAAGCCTATCCCAAGCAATCAGGCAACAACAAGAACAACAACAAGAACAACAACAACAACAAAAGGTATCCAAATCAGAAAGGAAGAAGTAAAATTGTCTATGTTTGATGATGACATGATATTATATACAGAAAAAACCTGTCAGAACTAATAAACAAATTCTGTAGTTTTAGGATACCAAATCAACATATATCATCAGTTGTGTTTTTACACACTAACAATGAATTATCTGATAAAGAAATAAAGAGAACAATCCCATTTACAATAACATAAGAAACAATAAAATACTTAGGAAAGAATTTAACCAAGGAAGTGACCAATCACATTGAAAACTATGTCATTGATGAAAAAAAATTGAAGGAGACACAAATAAATTCAATAATATCCTTTATTCATGGGTCTCAAGAGTTAATATTGTTAAAATGTCCATACACTGAATCTATAGGTTCAATGCAATCCCTATCAAAATTCCAAGTTTTCCCAGAAATGGAAAGAAAATCCTAAAATTCACATGGGACAACATAAGATCCTGTATAGCTAAAGCAACCTTGAGAAAGAACAAAAGTAGAGGCATCAGACTTTCTGATTCAAACTATATCACAAAACTAGAGTAATCAAAACAATATGTATTGCCAAAAAAAAATTGACACATAATCCAATGGAACAAAATTGAGTGCTTAGAAATAAAGACACATATATTTGGTTAACTAATATCTGACAAAGGAGTCAAGAATGCTCAATAGGTGAAGGATGGTCTCTTAGTAAATGATGCCAGGAAAATTATTAATATGCAAAAGAATGGAATTGGTCCCCTATATTATACCCCTTACAAAAATTAATCTAAAATGGATTAAAGACTTGAACATAAGATCTGTACCTAAAATTCCTAGGAGAAAACATATGGAAACACCTTTTTGACACTGGTCTTGGCAATGATTTTATTGGATATGATACCCAAAGCACAAACACCAAAAGCAAAAATTGACAAATGGGACTACCTGAAACTGAGCTATTCTGTACAACAAAGGTAATACCAACACAATGAAAATGCAGTCATAGAAAGGAGGAAAATATTTGCAGAGTATTTATAAGATAAATATATATATTTATATATATCCAAATATATAAGGAGCTCATACAACTCAATAGCAAACAAAAACAAAAACAGAGAGAAAACAACAAACAGAAATGAAACAACATAAAACCCCAAAAATAATCCTATTAAAACATGGGCAGAAGGTTTGAATAAACGTTTCCACAAAGCAAATACACAAATGGCCAACAAGTATATCAAAAGATGCTCAAGGTCACTACTCTTTAGGTAATGCAAGCCGTAACAATGAGATAGCACCTCAAATTTGTTACAATAGCTGTCATCATGTATGCAAGCAATAACAGGAATTGGTGAGGATGTTGGGAAAAGGGAAAACTGGTACACTGTTCTTGGGAATGTAAATTGGTTATAGCCACTATGAAAAACAGTATGGAGCTTCCTCTAAAAACTAAAAATAGAACTACCATATGACCCAACAATCCCACTGCTAGGTGTGTATCCAAAAAAGAAAAAAAAAAAAAAAGAAGAAGAAGAAATGAAATAACTATCTCAAAGAGATATCTGCACTCTCATGTTCCCTGCAACATTATTCACAACAGCCAAGACATGGAAACAATTTGAGTGTCCATTGATGGATGAATGGGTTAAAAAAAAAAAAATGTGATCTATATTTATATGATGGAGTATTATTCAGTCATAAGAAAGGAAATCCGACCATTTGTGACAACTTGGATAGACCTTGAGGGCATTATGTTAAGTGACACTAGTCACACAGAGAAAGAAAAGTATCATATGATTTCACTTAAATGTGGAATCTAAATACATCAAACTCAGACACAGAGAATGAAATGGTTATTTCCAGGGACTGAGGAATGGAGGAAATGAGATCACTGGTCACAGAGTACAAATTTTCAGTTATTAGATGAATAATTTCTGGCAATCTAAGGTACTCCATGGGACTATGGTTAACAATACTGCATTGCATATTTGAAAGTTGCTATGTGAGTAGAGCTTTAGTATTCTAACAATTGTACCAACAACAATAAAATTGTAACTGTGTATGGTGAAGGATGTGTTAACTACCCTTACTGAGGTAAACATTTCACAATATATACATGTAAATTGTATCTGAATAAAGCTGGAAAAAGAGTGAAAGGTAACCCACAGAATAGGAGAAAATGTTGGCAAATTATATATCTGATAAGGGAGTTATATATAAAACATTATAAAATATTCTTATAACTCTATAATAAAAAGGAAAATAATCCAATTAAAAATGGGCAAAAGATTTAAAGCATATACCTGGATTTCACAGCTACAGTTAAATAGCCATGNCAAAAGATTTATATAGTCATTTTTCCAATGAAGAATATGAATGTAAAATACATATAGGTAAAGATGTTCAACATCATTAGTCACTAGGGAAATGCAAATCAAAACCACACCATTTCTCATCAACGAGAGTGGCTGCAATCTAAAAGATTGATAATACATTTCAACAAGGTTGTAGATAAATCGGAACCCCCATACACTGCTTGCAGGAATGGAAATAATGCAAGCACTTTAGAAAATAGTTTGGCAGCTCCCCCAAAAAATTAAACATAGAATTATCACATGACTCAGTAATACCACTCCTAAGTATATAACTCCCACAAAACAACGTATATCCACACAAAAAGTTCTCTGTGCATATTCATAGCAGCATTATTCATAATAGTCTAAAAGCGAGAACAATGCCTATGTTCCCAACTGATGAAATGAAACACAAAACGTGGTATATGACTTGGCCATAAATAGTAATGAAGTACTGGGGCGCCTGGGTGGCTCAGTTGGTTAAGTGTCTGACTTCAGTTCGGGTCATGATCTCGTGGTCTGTGGGTTTGAGCCCCACATCGGACTCTGTGCTGACAGCTCAGAGCGTGGAACCTGCTTCAGATTCTGTGTCTCCCTCTCTCTCTGCTCCTCCCACGCTCATGCTCTTGTCTTTGTCTCTCAATAATAAATAAATATTAATTTTTTTTTAAAAAATAGTAATGAAGTACTGATACATACTGCAACATAGATAAACCTTGAAAACACACTGACTGAAATAAGTCAGTCACATAAGGCCACAAATTACATGGTTCCATTTATATGGAATATCCAGACTAGGTCAATGCATAGAGGCAACAGTAAATTAGAGCCAGTGTGGGGGTGGTCATTGAGACGGAAGAGTTGGAGATAATATCTAAATGGTACCAAGTGTCTCTTTGGAGAGATAAAAATGATCTAGAATTTATTGCAGTGATAGCTGCACAACACTGTAAATGGAGTAAAAATAATGGGATTGTACACCTTAAATTGACTAATTGTATGGTGTGTGAGTTATATATCAATAAAGCTGTTACTAAAAAAGAATAAAAAACATTCTCAAGTGCTCATTTATTGTTGCATTGGGCTTAGGGCGGTTGCTGTGGTGCCAGAGGACTTTTCTAGGTGTTTGTGTTGTACTCTTAACTTCTAGCCTACCAACTCTTGCGTTTGTGCAGAGGAAGGTCTATCTCTAAGTTCTCGCCCATGCCCCCTGCTAGACTACGGTGTTCTTGCTATTTATTCAGCGCTTGCCAGACTAGTCATGGGGGTTCCACTCCAGCCCTGTAGGCTGGCCTGGTGTGCCTGGGTCTCAGGGTTGGTGCTTTCTTGGTCCTCTTGTGTTTCCTCTCCATGGCAACCAGAGCCTTCTTTGTATCTGTGGAAAATCTCGTATAGAAGGGATTTTCTGACTTACTCTCCAGTGATAAGTAACCTTTAATGGCATTAATAATAAGTCTAGGACCCAGAGTTGGGTTTTTTTTTCCCGCTTTTCTAAGAACAGTGGAAGTGTTTTGTTTTTCCTTATATCCTTTCATCAGCTACTGTGGGTCTTGATGTGTACCCTGCAGGTAACAGCATTTTAAAGGCCTTTTTAGAAGCTTAAGGCTTTGGTATGAAATGAGAAAAATGTCTGTGGTAGGAGATTAGGCACGGTGAGGCTCTGCGCCTTTTCCACAGAGGTTCCTAATCCCCTCCTGCATATCTGCACTACAAGGCAGGTGTGTGTGGGAGGGTCGTTCTATTCCCCTGTCCTGTATTTCTTGTGCGCACCTGATGAGGTTCGGTTCCAAAGAGCCTCCACATGAATCCTCAGGAAAAGCTTGAATAGCCAGCTCCTCTCCCTGTGCTCTGTCACAAGCAAGTCTATCTGTTTTGTCTCTCCCGGAAGGGGCCTGTCCATCTCTGGTTACTCAAATCTCTCTACCGGGGTCAAGAAAAGTTAGAATATTTTAGCTGATCCAGGTTTTTCTGTGCAAGTGGGATCAATGATCCTTCTTTAAAAAAAATAGTTGTTAAGGGGCGCCTGGGTGGCTCAGTCAGCTGAGCATCCAACTTCCGCTCAAGTCATGATCTCATGGTTGGTGAGTTTAAGCCCCGCATCTGGCTCTGTGCTGACAGCTCAGAGCCTGGAGCTTGCTTCACATTCTGTGTCTCCCTTTCTCTCTACCCCTTCCCTACTCACAC
Organism: Crocuta crocuta; assembly: GCF_008692635.1. Classification (NCBI taxonomy): domain Eukaryota; kingdom Metazoa; phylum Chordata; class Mammalia; order Carnivora; family Hyaenidae; genus Crocuta; species Crocuta crocuta. The sequence goes on from NW_027527441.1 coordinate 893,464, forward strand.
TTGGTCTCTCTCTCTCAAAAATAAACATTAACAAAATTTAAAATTTTTGTTATAAAATTTTAATTCTAGTTTAAGTAACATACAGTATGATGTTAGTTTCAGTTGTACAAGACAATGATTTTACAATTCTATCCCTTACACAGTGCTCAAGATAAGTACACTCTTTTTTTATATTTTATGTCTTTATTTTATTTTGAGAGAAAGAGAGTGAGCAGGGGAGGGGCATAGGGAGAGGGAGACATGGAATCTGAAGCGGGCTCCAGGCTCTGAGCTGTCAGCACAGAGCCTGACGCGGGGCTCGAACCCACGGAACGTGAGATCATGACCTGAGCCGAAGTCAGGCGCTCAAACGACTGAGCCACCCAGGCGTCCCAAGATAAGTATACTCTTAGTCCTCTTCTTTTTTCCATCTTTTTACTTCCCAGTGAAAGAGAAACTCATTTGAAACTTTTGCTACTACATGTAACTTTGTCATAAACATCTATATACATACATTCATATTTAACTAGGAATTTTTTTTCAGTGGGAGGTATCACCAAAGCAGGAATTCAGTGTCAAATGCTATGTGTATGTTTACATTTAATTGCTTTTGCAATATTACTTAATACATTCTACAAAGATGGTAACAATTTACAATTTTCATCTCCTATCTCTGCCAGCAATAAATACTGTTAAAAAATACTTGCTAATTTTGTGGTATAAGGTTATATTTTATTGGCTATATTAAGGTAAATTTACCTAATTGGTAAATTTTGTATCATTAAAAATTTCTATTCTGTGAACTTCTTTTTCCTATTTTGCCAACTTTTCTACAGTGTTGTTTGTATATTTCTTGTATTTTATTTATTTTTTTAAGTTTCTTTATTTTGAGAGAGAGAGAGTGCGTGTGTGTACAACCAGGTAAGGGGCAGAGAGAGAAAGGGAGAGAGAAAATCAGAAGTAGGCTCTGGACCATCAGCACAGAGCCCCATATGGGGCTTGAACTCACAAACTGTGAGATCATGACCTGAGCTGAGATCAAGAGTTGGAGGTTGGTCCGACTGCATCACCCAGGCACCTCTTTTCCTTGCATTTTAAAACAATTCCTGTGTATTATAAATATAAGCATTTAGGTTGTAGTCTGCATTATTTTTCAAAGCTTATCGTTTACATATTTGCAAAAGTTTACAAAAGTTTGCAAAGTTTGCAAAGTTTACATATTTACATATTTTATATTTATTTATTCATAGGCTTTGGTTTCTTGTTTTGGTTTACAATGTCTTTTCTTCTGGGGCACCTGGGTGCCTTAAGTCATTTAAACTTCCAACACTTGATTTCAGCTCAGGTCATGATCTCGTGGTAGTTGAGTTTGAGCTCCGTGTCAGGCTCTGAGCTGACAGCATGGAGCCTGCGTGAGATTCTCTCTCCCTCTCTGCCCTTCCCCTGTTTGTGCTCTCTCTCAGAAAATAAATAAATAAATAAATAAATAGAATGTCTTCTTTAGATTTTTAATATGTAATGTAGATTTTCTGCAAAGGGTTTTATTGTTTCATTAAAAAACAAATTTAAGTGTATAATCCATTTGTAATTTATTTTTCTGCATGGTGTGAGAAAGGGATATATTTTGGTTTTCTTTTTAAAGCATACCTATTGTTCGCGTATCCTTTTAAATACATCACCTTTCCCCACTGAATTCAAATAGCCCTTTGCCACACGTTAAATTATTATATTTTTCTTGGATCTATTTTTGGATTTTCTGTTTGGTTCTCATAATCTCTTTGTTGCTATGCACTATCACACTGATTATATTAAAGTTAATTTTTAGTATATTTTGATATCTGGTAAGGTAATTTACTACACTATTACTCCTGCTTTTTTGTTTCATGGTGTTCTTGGTTATTCTTATGTATTCATACTTAAATATCAACTTTAAGATACTTCTATATAATATCAAATCATATGATTTTACCTTTCTTATATTTTGATTAAATTTCTACAATGGACATGACTTTGTTATTTATAACTAGCAAAAGATACATAATACAAAAGACAAAAAAGTAAAAAGGGTGAGACTATTGAGGGTAAATTCCCTAGTGCTTACTCTGTGCTACGAAACTAGATTAGATAATCATTTTGTAGGTTAACAAGTGTTGAGAGAGATGAGGAGGAAAAAAGGAAAACAATTCTCCACTTCTTATAACTCTGAAAGTTATAAGACCACAAAGTTGTGCACCTTGAATGGCAAGTGATATCAAGACTCATTCCCATGGAACATTTTTGCAACATGCAAGGAGAAATAATTTTTGGTTTCGCACAGGGATGCCATGAATTGTGTTTTGCGTGGCTTCTTTGTGCAGGTGCTAAGTTACCCTTTTCTTTATCATTCCAATTTTTATAGATGTGCTGCTGATGCAAGCATGAATTCTGGTTTGACATTGCTGTTTGATTAGAGTGCCCAGGGTTTTGTTCCCAGGTAATGTTTCAGAGAACACTAGAATCTCTCTCTTGATACACAGAGGTGTTCTTTGCTCAAATGGATGTGGGGAATGCAGTTCATTTTGCTAAAATCTTTGAAGAAGATGTGCATGTAGCTTCATTTCGTTCTATATGTCTTGACTTTAACTTCACATGGAATCTCTTTTTCTGAAAATCTCTTTTCTGATATACATCTTGAAACTTTAATGGGACTCACAGAAGATGCTTTGGAAGATAGTGGTCCTGGAAGATGTAGGGTGGGTATTGTCAGGTCAAAGAAGCTCACTAGGCAATGGATAAGGTAGAGGATGTCACTGGCGTCAAACTATATTTATGTAAGTTTCTTATGGATAAATTAGAAAAATATTTTAAAATCTCAGAAACATAGAATTGATGGATTATTCCAAAATTCATCTTTGGCCATAGATTATGCCTTGATTCTGGAAAGTAGAACAACTTATAAGTGGTATAGTTAAAATTCTCAGTGCCCTTTCTAATAATGTCCTGATTAAGTCATCATTCATTTTTATTTCTGTCATGCATATTATTTTCCTTTGAGGCTGACAGTTGGTGTTTGGATCACTTAAAAGCAAGCCTCTTCCATGCTTTTCCCTCTTGTCAAGTCTTATTCTTCTCTGGAAAGATGTTCCCCATTATCTGAAAAGAGAAAATGCTCTCCGTGTCTCATTTTCCCAAGGCAATTACTAGTTAACTATCTTTGCCTTTAGCAGAAGTAAGAATACATAGAGAGGTAGAAAAACTGTATGTACTTGGCTTCTTCTTTAACATTACCATATTCTTACATATGTATAGTTGTTCTTCTGAGGAAATCAAAGCATTTGTGCAACTATTTTATACTTGTGTTTTAAAAATATATGTACAGAGTATGTTTATCAATACTATATACATACATTCACATGTAGACTGATCACTTAGCATTTATTTTAGTTTAAATTCCTGGGAACTCAGACAAGGCAGGTTTTATGTGTAACAGCTGTGAGGTGTAGTAGATCAGCGGATGTGAAGGTGGAACATTGGTATATCCCTGATTGTGCTGCTAAGAGAGCTGTACTGCTGAATCTCTACAGTCTGTTCTACCTCTAAGATTTTTATCCTCCCAGGGAGAAAGGAATAATTTGTCAAGTGAAGGCAACTGACCGGCCATGTGAAAAAGTGAGGCATGGCAGAATGAGCCTTGAAATTCTGGTCTTCTATTCCCTATCTATAATTGTCCCATCCAAACACTCCTTTTCATTTCAATTCTTTCCTGTGGCTTGTGCTTTGGAGATTGAATAAATTAGAAGATGTTATTGTTTTGAGATATTTGAATTCAGATGGAATGGGTAATCAGCTAGTGACCAGAGGCTTCTGGAGTGCCAGGGAAATTGGCACTGCCAACATCCCTGAGGCTTGACCACCTTCTGCTTGAGCAGATGGTAGGCAGAAACAACATCTTGAAAAGTTGAAGAAAGCCAACCTGAAAATGGTCCCTGGAAGGCAGTTTCAGAATGTAGAGGGGCCATTCACTACACTTATTCTGTCCATTTATGATATATTCTACTTTTTCTCTTGCCCTTCATTGCCTAGAACACTCTCTATTTCATGCTTTGTAGGGCTGACTTCTTTTTGTTCCTTCAAGGCTTACCTTAAATATGGCCTCCTCAGTGTAGCCCTCCTTGATGACTCGACTTTCTAGGTTGCTTTACCCTATTATTCTCCACTGCTCTATATTTTCAAGCCATTTAGAAATTCACCACAACATGCAGTTACTGTATATTTTTGTTTGCTTACTTATTCATTATCTCTCTCTCCCTCTCTTACTAGATTATAAAATCCATGAAGGTTAAGACCATGTCTGTTTATTTTTCTGTGTAGTCAGTATGTTTTATGAATAAATATGTTTTATGAAAAAATAGCTCTAAAGCCTATATTCACATCATTTTAAAATTAACAATAGTATAGCCACCTGGGAAAACACATGTCACTTGGTAAAATACATTATGGATACTAAATTCATGGTAGTGTAAAATGAAAAATTATTTTTAAAAATTAAAAATTATAGCATGTAGGATTGAAACTATGCAAACCTCTAAAAATGCTAAGAACAGTAAGCACATGTTAAAATTACATTAGAAACCAGAAGACCAAAAAACGTATAAGCCTGCTGCCCAGAGGTATGAGGGAAGTCATCAATATGTAATACTGATATACGATAAAGAAAGTATAACCTAACTTTAATTTTGTTTCTTTTCCTTCTCTATTTTGGATATTGATCTCTAGGCTAAATACAGGAGAACAGAGAAATCCAAGTGTAGCAAACCGACTATGAGAGAATTACAAGCTATTGTACAAATATTATGTTCTCTTGACTATAATATATTTTATTCCATGGAACAAGAAGATTCAAAAAGGAATCTAAAGAAGTTTGAATTTAGGAAGATGGAGCATACATACTTTTTCCTATTCCTCTCACCAGGTGCAACTAAATGTGTTGAACATTATGTATAAAACAGCCATGAGATGCAGATACACTGGGGGAAAAAAGGTAGAAAGGCTAGAGATCTCAAGTTGAGAAACAGTACATGGTGAATCCCCTAGGGTTTCAGTTTGCCTCATAAGTCCCAGGCTGGGAGCAGTAGCTTGAAAATGGGCACAGACCAAAAAGACAAAAAACAAACAAACAAAAAAACCCAGCCGTAACCAAAAAAATACTCTGTTTAGATGAAGGCCTAGGGAAAGGAGCATAACAGAATGAAATTATTCAAGGCAATAATTACTCTTTTTCAGTCAAACAGTACAGAACTTACTTCATCTCCACCCAACTACAACGGCTGAATTAGAAGTTTAGCCTTCCATTCGCACCAGGCTGAAATGAGGCACTTTACCACCTTACCACTGTGGTGGTATCAGAGAAATTAGAATATGAAGCTAAGAGCTTTATCCATCTTGGATGGTAAAATTATCCCTCCCTCCTCTCAGTGTCACCAGAGAAAATGAAGGGCGTCTGGACACTTCCTCCTACTCACTCACCTAGCAATAATGAGGAAACCTACTCATTTCCTGTTGGAATGGTATCAAGACAGACCTAGTAGAATCAGAACTTTCACCACCCACCATCCAGTAGTGGATTTAGTGGAAGCTGCATGGGGAGCAGTAACTGATTTAGTAGATTGATTTAATGGAAGCTGCATGGGGAGCAATAATAAAGCACTCCTTCATGTCCCAGCCTGGGTGGTATGAGCAAAGGACTGCTGAGGAGCTGGAATTTCCACCTTTCCTCAGCAGTAATGAGGAGCCACCCACCCTTAACTGCATGTCAGTGAAAGCCAACAAAGAATCATAGACATAGACTTCTATTTGATATGGCAGCAATATACAGCAGACTCCCACAATGTGTTTTTTCAGGGAAGTATCAATGAAAGCCAGATTAAAAAAAAAAAAAAAAGAAGAAGCCTTAAATAAGTCCAAAGTTTTAAAACATACTACAAAAATGTCTAGGTTTTGGGGATCCTGGGTAACTCAGTCAGTTAAGCATCTGACTCTTGATTTCAGCTCAGGTCATGATCCCAGGGTCATGGGATCGAGGCCCAAGTGAGGCTCCATGATGAGCAAGGAGCCTACCAAAGATTCTCTTTCTTTCCCTCTGCCCATCTCCCCCCTCACATGCTCTCTCTATATCAAATAAAACTAAATTTTAAAAAATCAAAGTTTCAATTGATAATTGCTAATCATAAAAAGAATCAAGAAAATCTAAGCTTGCATGAAAAAAGACAAAGACAATCAATAGATGCTAACATTGAGATGACAGAGTTAGAATTATCTGTAGTGATAAATCAGCCATCATAAAAATGTGTCAACAAGTAGTTTAAAAAATGCTTAAAACAAATGAAAAAATGGACAGCCTGAACAAAGAATCAGAAAGTGTCAGCAAAGTAATAGAAGATATAAAGAATCAAATGAAAGAAGTTAGAACTGAAATATATTAACTAAAATAAAACTACCAGTGGATGAAGACAACAGCACAATGTGTTCATTCTCAGTTCAGAACTGAGAAGGATCAGTAAATTTGAAGATAGAACAGTAAGAATTTCTTTAAAACAGAGAGAAAATACACACAAAGAAAAGGACAGAACTTCAGCAACCAATGGGACTGTAACTAAAGATTTAGTTAAGTGATTTGCATCACTGGAGTCCGAGAAGAGGACAAAGTGGGGCAGAAAAAGTAGTTAAAGAAATAATAGCTGAAAACTTCCAAATATGGTCAAAGACATAAACCTGGAGATTCAAAGAGCTGATAGAACCCCAGCATGATGACTTCAAAGAAATTCACATCAAAACATAATGCAAAGTTCTGGAAACTAAAAACAAAGAAAAAATCTTGAAAGCAGTTAAAGGAACAATATCTTACCACTTACAGAAAAAACAATTCAACTGACAGCAGATTTCTTATCAGACACCATGGATGCCAGGAAGAAGCAGTACATCATTTTAGAATGTGGGGACAAAAAGACATTTCAATCCCCAATTCTATATCCAGTGAAAATATTCTTTAGGAATGAAGTGGAAATCAAGACATCCTCAGAAGGAAAACTGTTACCAGTGAACTTACTCAAAAAGAATGGCTAAAGGAAGTCCCCTAAACAGAAAGGAAATGATAAAAGAAAGAAACATCAAAAAGAAATAACAAGCAATGGAAAGAATAAAAATAGTTCACCACTAAGCTGGTGTCAGTGAACATATATAAATACATTAGGTTATTCTTATATTGAATATCTTTAATTTGTGTTTGATGATTGAAGCAAAAGTTATAGCACTCTCTGATGTACATTTAAATGGCATAGAGGAGGGGGCGCCTGGGTGGCTTAGTCGGTTAAGCGTCCGACTTTCGCTTAGGTCATGATCTCACGGTTCGTGGGTTCGAGTCCCACGTCGGGCTCTGTGCTGACTGCCAGCTCAGAGCCTGGAGCCTATTTCAGAGTCTGTGCCTCCCTCTCTCTCTGACCCTCCCCTGCTCATGCTGTCTCTCTCACTCTCCTAGAAATAAATAAATAAATAAATAAATAAATTAAAAAAAATAAATAAAATAAATGGCATAGAGGAGGTATCTGACACTTCTATTATAAAGGGGGGAAAGGTAAGTTAAGGCATGGTTTCTACATTTCATTCAAATTGCTAAAATGTCAACATTGGTAGACGGTGATAATTTATGTACATATAATGTAATCCATACAGAAACTATTAAAAAGCTATAGAAAAACATACACTTAGAAACCCTATTGATACATCAAAATGAAATACTGAAAAATATTCAAACAACTCACAGAAACACAGAAAAAGAAAACAAAAATGAGAAACAGAGAACACAGGGGTGTCTGGGTGGCTCAGTCAATTAAGCATCTGATTTCGGCTCAGGTCATGATCTCATGGTTCATGGATTCAAGCCCCGTGTCAGACTCTGTGATGACAGCTCAAAGCCTGGATCCTGCTTCAGATTCTGTGTCTCCCTCTCTGTCTCTGCACCCTCCCCCCAGTACACTCCCCATCCACAGCTTGTCCTCTGTTTCTCAAAAATGAATAAATGTTAAAAATATTTTTTAAAAAAAAGAGAACAGAAAGTGGAAAATAAAATAGATTTAAGCTCTAACATATTAATAGTTCCATTAAAAGACAGAGATTGTCAGAGTGAATTAAAAGAAAGCCTATTCTGCCTACAGGAGACATACTTTTGATTCATAGATACAACATGTTGAAAGTAAAAGGATGAGGAAAGATATATGATGCAGGGGCACCTGGGTGGCTCCATCAGATAAGTGTCCAACTCTTGATTTTGTCTCAGGTCATGATATCACAGTTTGTGTGATCAAACCCTAAGATGGGCTCTGTGCTGACAATGCAGAGCCTGCTTGGGATTCTCTCTCTCTGCCCTCTCTCTCTGCCCCATCCCCGCTCATGCTCTTTCTCAAAATAAATAGATAAACTTATAAAAAAAAGATATATGATGCAAAGACCAACCATAACAAATCCATAATTTTGTCATTCCAAGAATGTTAATATAAATGGAATCATACCATGTATAATTTTTGGATTTGCCTTTTCCATTCACATAATTATCTAGAGATTCATCCAGTTTGTGTGTATTGATAGGTTGTTCCTTTTTAATCACTGAGTAGTATTCAATGTTGTACATGTACTATATTTTAAACATTCTCATATTAAAGAGCATCTGTGCTGTTTACAGTTTTTGGCTATTATGAATAAAGCTGCTACAGATATCCCCATATAAGTTTTTTTTCTGTGAAAACAAATCTATTTATCTGGAACAAACCCTTAAGTCTGCCATTATAATTTTTGTTTCCCATTTGTTTTCTTTGTTTCTGTTTTCTTTATTCTTTCTCTAAGTTACTTGAATATTTTTTAGAATTTTGAATTATCTATAGTGCTTTTGACTGTATCTTTTTTATAGCTTGTTTTAGTGGTTGATCTGGGTATTACATTATATACACATAACTCATCAGAGTGTATTAATGTCAACATTTTACCAATGTGAGTGAAGTGCAGAAATCACACCTTACTTTATGTCTCTTTTCCTTTCTCATTTTATAATATGATCATCTTAAATATTTTATCTCTGCCCACATAGGTCCACATCTGGGAGTGCTGTAATTTGTGCTTTCATCATCAAATATAATCTAGAATACTCAGAAGTAGGTAAAGCCTTTTGTATTTACCTATATTTTGGTTTACTGTGTTTTTCCTTTCTGATATTGCAGGTTTCCTTCTCATATGATTTTATTTCTGTTTATTCATTCTTTTAGGGAAGGTCTGCTGATGACAAATTCTTTTTGTTTTACTTACCTGAGAATACTTACTCTGATTATCCCTTCATTCCTGAAGGATATTATCAAGGTAGAGGATTCTGGGTTGACAGATCTTTTCTTTCAAAACCTGGAAAATATTGTGACATTTGCTTCTGGCCTCCAAGACTCCTGACAAAGTATATACTGTCATTCTAATTGCTTTTCCTCTGTAGGGAAGGTGTCATTTTTATTTTTTTGGTTTCTTAATTTTTTTTAGAGAGAGCAGGAGCATGGGAGAGGGGCAGAGAGAAGGAAGGAGAGAGAGAGAGAGAGAGAGAGAGAGAGAGAGATCTTAAACAGGTTCCATGCTCAGCACAGAACCTAATGCGGGGCTTGACCTCATGACCCTGGGATCATGACCAGAGCTGAAATCAAGAGTCAGATATTCAATCAACTGAGCTAACTTGGTGCCCCAAGGTGTCATTTTTTGGTGCTGCTTTCAAGATTTTTCTTTTTCTTTAGTTTTGAAAAACTTAGTTATGATATGTTTTAACATGGCTTTATTTGGTTTTATACTGCTGAGGTTTCACTCATTTCTTTTATTTGCAGGTTTATGTTCTTACCAAATTTGGATAGTTTTGTGCAAAGAATTCTTTGAATTTTTTTTCAGCTTGGCCTTTCTTCTCCTCATATCCTTCCAAGACTCAAATGGCATGAATGTTAAATCTTTTATTATAGTATCACCTGTCTTCCAACTTCTCCAGTTATTTATTTATTTGGTCCATTTTTTCACTGTGGTTCAAACTGGGCAATTTCCACTCCTTCTATTTTCCAGTTTATTGACTATTTTCTCTATCTACTACATTTTATTGTTGAGCCCAATTCATTTTTATTTTGATTATTCTATTTTTCAGTTCTTAAGTTTCCCTTTGCGTTTTCTTTATGTCTTCTATTCCTTTCATGAGACTTTCTTATTTCATTTGTTTCTAGCATTTTTAAATAATTTTTCGTTGGGACATTATTCTAATAGCTGCTTTAAATTTTTTTAGATAATAACATCTTTGTTATCTCAGTGTTGATATATATTTATTGCCTTTCTTAATTCTGATTGAGTTCCTTGTGCTATTTGGTATGGTAAATGATTTTCCATTTAAACTCGGACATATTCATATTATATTTCAAGACTCTGGTTCTTATTTAAACCTTCTATTTTAGCTGTTTTTGTCTGATACTACTTTGCCAGAGGAAGTTGGGGGTGGCTGGGTGCTGCCTTCTTAGTAATGGATGGAGTTAGAAGTCCATGGTCTCTACTCACCATTCCTTCACAGCTGAGGATGGAGGAACCCCTTGTGGGCAATGGTGGAAGTCCTGACTCTTGACTGGGCCTCCTCCGATGCCACTCTAGCAGAAACCAATTGAGGCACCTCTTTAGTGCTGGGTGGGTATTGAAATTCAGGCTTCTTATTCAGTGTCTTCTGATACTTCATGTGTGGGGACTTGTTATTAGTCAAAAAGATTCAAAGTCAAGCTACCATTTCTTCATCTCTGACACCACTCTGCAGGGGATACTGAGAAACCTGCCAAGAGTGTAATGAAAGGGCAAATCTAGGCTCTCCTTTTGGCTTTTTATGATATAGGTGGGGATTTTATCACAGGTTTTTGTTTGTTTGTTTGTTTGTTTGTTTGTTTACCCTGTGGTGTTTTACTGGGATAGAGTGGATTTTGTCTAATAATTTTGTTTTTCCTGGTCCTTTGAGAAAATAGGGAAGGCTTCGGGGGCTCTTTTTCTTTGTGTGTGTCAGTGGTTCTATATTGCTGTCTACTACAACTCTATGTACATATTATATACTGCAAAAAGAAAACTCAGGGAAATCATTTTTGTACTATTCCTTATGTTCTGAGATTCTCAGTCAATCTATCTTCTCTCCCTCTTTCAAAGTCTTCTTATGTTTATTTTATTATAATTTTCAACTTTTAGTTGTACTTAGTGGGAGGTAAAGGGAAACAGGAATATTCCATCTTCTTAGAAATGTAATTTCCCACACTGATTTTTAATGTACATGGATTTATTTCTTCTATCTTACTTGTTGCTATCTGTTTTACTTGCTTTTGGGTACTTCTTGATTCCTTTTTCCCCCTTGTCTTCTAGAGGGTTTTCCTCCCTATCACCGCTGACTTAACATATATTCTTTCTATTTTTTATAAGAACCTTTAAATTTTTAACATGCATACTCGACTTTTCAGAGTCAACAATTAATATAGAGTATATTTCTCCTTCCTTGAGAAAGATACGAAGATCTTAGGGTTCCAATAGTCCTCTCACTCACTTATAGTAGATGATTTCCTTATATGTTTGATACTTTTTGTTCATGAAATGATTTATTGTTGAAATTTTTGGAGGTATTTCTAGGTTGCTTCAAGATATATGAGAGGTTTTGTGTTTTATGCTAAACTCCCCCAGAGTTGTCACTGATCAAGGACTATTTTTTATTAGCTTGGGGATAGGTGTTCTTTAACCATTCATATATAGTAAATAAATCTCAAATGCATATAATATAAATTCTTAGTGAGAGGGATTCTTTCCAAGCTCAGAGTCTAAGCCAGAATAAAACAAAGAGTAGAAGACCCCAAACAAATTTCTGTGACTCTTCTTATTCTGGTGTCCAGATATTTTTCTACTATACCTATGTGCTAAGTCTGTAATTCTACAGAAATTCTGATTTCATATGGAAGTCTCAGTTTCACCTTTGTACCTGAAAAAGCCAAGCCTTAGCTCTTATTTTTTCATGCATGTTAATAATCTAGTTCCTGTACAGCTTTGGAAACTGACATCTCCTCAAGCTGCTTAAGGTAGTGAGTTAAGCAATTGCTGGAGCTATTTAAGCATATGTAAAAACGGTTTAGCAATTCTTCAAGATCCCTGTAACTTTAAGACGATTTTAAACTGTATAAAAACTGACTAACACTGTTACACTTGTAGCATTTATTTGAGATCATTATCTCATGAACATTGAGTGTAAAATGTTCAGTGACCATACTAGATGTTTGATGACATAGCATGATAACATGATATGGGTACTGAAACAAACATATAAAAGGCACAGTGAGAAAGCACTACATGAACAAAAGAAGTACAAGATGAGAAACAATCACATCTTTTCCTTAGAGACTATAAGCAAATGCTTCAGAGTCTTCAACAAATGACTGACTGTTCTTTTAGAGATGATGATAAATATAGATGTTCTGTTCCTATCATTAATGACTCAATAAATAAAATCCCAAGATACTTTTCAAAAGTTTACTGTGATATCCACTGTGATATCTACTGTTACAGGCAGCTGTGCCTCCTAGTGATGTGTGGAAAATTTGATAAAATACCGTAAATGTTCTGAAGATCAAAAGTGCCACGTTCTATAAATGATGAGTGATGATTGTAATGGTAGAGAAAGGCCACAGGAATAGAGACACTATTGTTACCTGGAAAAGGTTGCTTCTTCTTTTAAAACACAGTAACATTGCTTTTTCAGAATAAAGGACTTTAAGATATTTCCTTTAGCTCTGGTTCTCCTGAAGTTGAAAATTCTCTAGACTCAATTTAATCTACTCTCTGCCTCTTTTAAATTAATGTAAGGATACTCCTTGGAAAGCCATGCCAGCTAAACATCCTATATCCTCGCATGGGTATCAGTTTTGCACATTAGACAACATAACCTTGTCCTTTCTTGTCCTTCGGATTCATGTGTACTGGTTAACTACTTTCACAGAAGAACAACATAGATATAATATATGAGACAGAACACTGACATTTTAATTCTATATTTGCCAGCACATTCTACTGGTTAAAGAGCCATTTATTTTGTCCATGTGAAGTTTGAAGGGCTATAAAATAGGAGTTAATGTGTTTGATCCAGCAACGGATTATGCCAATGTATGTAAATGCTTTTATGTTCTGCTTAATAATGTAAGCAATTGGCAATACAGGGTGACTCATCAGGCTTTTTAAATTTAGGATGGAATGCATTAGTAAAATTACTGTGAGCAATGATTCAGCTTGCACAGCTGTATTACCTTCAGAAGTGCTGTTCTTGGGCACATTTGTACAGTAGGAGGCTGTTATGATCTAGAGGTCTAAACCACCTCCCTCCTTCTTGGATTTGGAGACATACGGCAACATTCGTTTCCCCTGGAAAGACCCAGTGTTAGGCTAGGTGAAGAGTGGGTAAGAGAAAATGCTATAGATGTTTACAGCTAAAGGTATCAAACGCCTTATTGGCTTAAAAAATCCAGAAGAGAGGGAGTTCTATTAAAAATAAATTCCGTATAATAAAGTGTGATCCACAAACTTAGCAAATCTGCAATGAACATAAAATATTTCTATACTCCTAGCACTTGGATCATAGATCTTCAGCACACAGGCGCAGGTGTCCTATAAAAATATCAGATCTGGCTGTTAATTTAAATGAGTTTCCCTTTCTTGATTCTCACTGACTCCCTTACTGCTTTACTGCTCCAGTTGGCAATATTCCAAAAAACAAACAGCCACTTTTTCTAAAGGCTACTTTTTTTTTGAAGAAAAAAAAAATTGAATGCAACTTCAAATAAGAATTGGTAGGCCAAATGTGTAGCAACATGGATGGACCTTGAGGGTGTTATGCTGAGCGAAATAAGTCAGGCAGAGAAGGACAAATATCATGTTTGCACGTATAGGAGGATTAGGAGGAACTTGACGGAGGAACAAGGGGGAGAAGAAGGGCGGAANATAAAAAAGATTAAATATTTTGGAGGTGCATACTGGAGGCTATGTTATTGTTTTCTGCTGTCTTATCTCAAAACAGTTCCACATGTTGGCAAGTCCAGAGTAGAGAAACTAAAGGGTTTTCAGTTCGATCTCAATTCCAGAAGGTACTGAATCATGTTTTCTGATTTTAAGTTTCTATTTTCTGGAAAGCTTATACAGAAAAGCATTTCACTGTTATGTTTGAGAATAGCCAAATAATAGCATGCATTTAATATTTGTTCATAAGAACAAAGTTTATTGCACATTCTGGATCACAAAATTACCCAAACTGTCCATCCTTTATTCAAGGCAAGAGCTATTCAGAATGTGATGTGAATGTAAAAAGATTTCCTTACACACTGGACCTTGTCCACATTTCACCTGCCCTTTCCCAAATCTCTACTGAGTTCTGAGAAAATACATAAATATTAAGAAGAAATAAAGAAAGATGAGAAAAAGATTTGGAGAAAGGAGATGAAAAAGTTAAGAGTAGACAGAGACTAAATATGCAAATGGACAATGGCCAGATCATGTGGAAAAAGAAAAATCTGACACACAATCTACAGCAATCTGTTCAGGAAACCAACCCCTTTATCTACAATGAATAGCCCAGGAAGCCAGCTTTATATAAATCAGATTTGTAGGAAGCCAGATTGGTATCTCTAATAATAATCTAGGAAGGAAAATAATAACTTCTGTAACAATTAGTCCCAAATGGCCAGGACTTGATTAACAACTGACAACTTCTCTAAATTTTGTCTCTGCTTTCAACTTTTGATGAACCAGAGAAAGCCAAATATTCACTCATAGTTAATCATGTAGGATGCCCCACTTCTGGTTTGCCTATCTATAGTTTCCCATGCCAACAACCTCCAATACGATCCCACTTGAGACTTCCTTTTTTTCCACTCTAAAGATTTCCCTTTCTTCTGCCTGTTTTTGCATCTCTGCCAGAAAGAACCCAGGTGATGATGGCTGACTCTCTTGCTATGGCAAACTCTGATTCAACAACTTTCTCCTTTCTCATTCAATTGGTCTTCACTTATTTTGACAGGAGAAATATAGAAAAGGAAGAAGGAAGAGTAAAAGAAAAAAATGAAGGATTTAAGCAAAAGGAGGTTTAGAAAACAAAACAAAACTGTTGGTGGGAATGTAAACTGGTACAGCCCCTCTGGAAAACAGTGTGGAGGTTCCTCAAAAAATTAACAATAGAACTCCCCTATGACCCAGCAATAGCACTGCTAGGAATTTACCCAAGGGATACAGGATTGCTGATGCATAAGAGCACATATACCCCAATGTTCATAGCAGCACTCTCAACAATAGCCAAAACATGGAAAGAGCCTAAATGTCCATCAACAGACGAATGGATCAAGAAGATGTGGTTTATCTATACCATGGAATACTACATGGCAATGAGAAAGAATGAAATCTGGCCATGGGTAGCAACATGGATGGACCTTGAGGGTGTTATGCTGAGCGAAATAAGTCAGGCAGAGAAGGACAAATATCATATGTTTGCACATATAGGAGGATTGGGAGGAACTTAACGGAGGACCATGGGGGAGAAGAAGTGGAGAAATGGTGAGGGAAAGGGAGAGAGGCAAACCATGAGAGACTCTTGACTGTTGAGAACAAACTGAGGACTCATGGGTGTGGGGAGGGAGGGGAGAGATGGGCACGGAGGAGGGCACTTGTGAGGATGAGCATCGGGTGTTATATGGAAACCAACTTGACAATAAACTATCTTTAAAAATTAATTAATTAATTAATTAACCACAAGTGAGAAGAAAAAAGAAAACAAAACAAAAAAGGAAAAAACTATCTCCTATCACTGCTAACCCCACAATCCCTACACATGCTAAATCCCTCAGAAATGATAACATAGAAGTTCTGAAGTTCAGTTTCTTTTTGTATGTCATCTACCAAGGCCTTTTAGTGATTTATGTAACTACCAAGGCCTTTTAGTAATTTATGTAACTAAACATTCAAAGAAAGAAAATTCCATGTATTCCTGAAGAGAAGTGATCATCTCTTTAGAAGTCCATGCTAATGGCATTCAAATTTTGAACAGAAAAGTCCTAATAACAAAAATATCTGAATAGTTTTTAGCATTTTAAATTAAAAAATTGGGGGATCGGGGTTGATATTAATATTTCCCTAAAGGAATGGTATCTGTTGCTACTTTAACTTTCTTTTTTTTTAATTTTTTTTAATTTATTATTTCTAGGAGAGAGAGAGAGAGAGACAGCGTGAGCAGGGGAGGGTCAGAGAGAGAGGGAGTCACAGACTGAAACAGGCTCCAGGCTCTGAGCTGGCAGTCAGCACAGAGCCNGCCCCACTTCTGGTTTGCCTATCTATAGTTTCCCATGCCAACAACCTCCAATACGATCCCACTTGAGACTTCCTTTTTTTCCACTCTAAAGATTTCCCTTTCTTCTGCCTGTTTTTGCATCTCTGCCAGAAAGAACCCAGGTGATGATGGCTGACTCTCTTGCTATGGCAAACTCTGATTCAACAACTTTCTCCTTTCTCATTCAATTGGTCTTCACTTATTTTGACAGGAGAAATATAGAAAAGGAAGAAGGAAGAGTAAAAGAAAAAAATGAAGGATTTAAGCAAAAGGAGGTTTAGAAAACAAAACAAAACTGTTGGTGGGAATGTAAACTGGTACAGCCCCTCTGGAAAACAGTGTGGAGGTTCCTCAAAAAATTAACAATAGAACTCCCCTATGACCCAGCAATAGCACTGCTAGGAATTTACCCAAGGGATACAGGATTGCTGATGCATAAGAGCACATATACCCCAATGTTCATAGCAGCACTCTCAACAATAGCCAAAACATGGAAAGAGCCTAAATGTCCATCAACAGACGAATGGATCAAGAAGATGTGGTTTATCTATACCATGGAATACTACATGGCAATGAGAAAGAATGAAATCTGGCCATGGGTAGCAACATGGATGGACCTTGAGGGTGTTATGCTGAGCGAAATAAGTCAGGCAGAGAAGGACAAATATCATATGTTTGCACATATAGGAGGATTGGGAGGAACTTAACGGAGGACCATGGGGGAGAAGAAGTGGAGAAATGGTGAGGGAAAGGGAGAGAGGCAAACCATGAGAGACTCTTGACTGTTGAGAACAAACTGAGGACTCATGGGTGTGGGGAGGGAGGGGAGAGATGGGCACGGAGGAGGGCACTTGTGAGGATGAGCATCGGGTGTTATATGGAAACCAACTTGACAATAAACTATCTGTAAAAATTAATTAATTAATTAATTAACCACAAGTGAGAAGAAAAAAGAAAACAAAACAAAAAAGGAAAAAACTATCTCCTATCACTGCTAACCCCACAATCCCTACACATGCTAAATCCCTCAGAAATGATAACATAGAAGTTCTGAAGTTCAGTTTCTTTTTGTATGTCATCTACCAAGGCCTTTTAGTGATTTATGTAACTACCAAGGCCTTTTAGTAATTTATGTAACTAAACATTCAAAGAAAGAAAATTCCATGTATTCCTGAAGAGAAGTGATCATCTCTTTAGAAGTCCATGCTAATGGCATTCAAATTTTGAACAGAAAAGTCCTAATAACAAAAATATCTGAATAGTTTTTAGCATTTTAAATTAAAAAATTGGGGGATCGGGGTTGATATTAATATTTCCCTAAAGGAATGGTATCTGTTGCTACTTTAACTTTCTTTTTTTTTAATTTTTTTTAATTTATTATTTCTAGGAGAGAGAGAGAGAGAGACAGCGTGAGCAGGGGAGGGTCAGAGAGAGAGGGAGTCACAGACTGAAACAGGCTCCAGGCTCTGAGCTGGCAGTCAGCACAGAGCCCGACGCGGGGCCCGAACCCACGAACCGCGAGATCATGACCCAAGCGAAAGTCGGACGCTTAACCGACTAAGCCACCCAGGTGCCCCGCTACTTTAACTCTCTATTAGGCCTTTGAATTACTTCATATATAAATTGCTTCATAAATAAAGAGTTAATGCTGTTGCAAAAGCATTTCTGTAATGGGTAGATTCTCACCTCTACATTTAGCTTCTAGTAAATATAGAGACCTTCTCTTTGAAGTTAACTGTAGGAATCAAATTGTATTTGAATAGAAAAACATTTTTTTCAGTGGAGATGGAGAAGAGACTACTTTTTTTTTAGGGGGGGGTTAAGGAGAAATAATTGACATAATGGCACTGTGTACATTTAAGGTATAAAATATAATGGTTTGATTTACGTATATTATGGAATGATTATTTCTATAGGTTCAGCTAACATCTATCTTCTCATATAGATACAAGAGAAAGGAAAGAAGAAAAAAATTTTCTCCATGTGATGAGAACTCAGGATGTACTCTTTTAAAAACTTTTCTATATATTATATAGCCGTGATGTCGATAGTTCTCAAATTGTACATACTTAGTACTTATTTGTCTTATAACTAGAAATTAGTACCTTTTGACCACCTTTCCACAATTCTGTCTTCCTGAACCTCCCAGAAGTCTCTGGGAACCATATGTCTGATCTCTTTTCTATGAGCTTGGTATTTATGTATGTATCTGTCTATGTATGTATGTATGTATGTATGTATTTATAGATTCCACATATAAGTGGAATATGTGTGCTATATTGCTATATGTGTGTATATATATGTGTGTGTATACACACACACACACACACACACACACAAGCAACTTCTTTATCCATTCATCCATCAGGGGACACTTAGGTTGTTTCCATATTTTGTCTATAGTGAATAACACTGCTATGAACATGGGAGTGTAGATAACTTTTTAAGTTCATGTTTTTATTTACTTTGGATACACTCCCAGAAGTGGAGTTGCTGGATCATATGGCAGTTATATTTTTTATTTTCTGAGTATCCCCCCATACTGTTTTCCATAATGGCTATACCAATTTACAATCCTAGCAGCAATGCATAGGAATTCCTGTTCACCACATCCATGCTAGCTTTTGTTATCTGTTGTTTTTGATGATGGTCATTCTAATAGGCATAAAATGATATCTCATTGTGGTTTTAATTTGTATTTCCTTAATGACTAGTGATCTTGAGCATCTTTCCATGTACCTGCTGGTCTTTCATATACCATCTTCGAAAAAGATTAAAACTATTCAAGTCCTTTCCTCAGTTTTTAGTTAGGTTATTTGTTTCTTTCTGCTATTGAATTGTATGAGTTCTTTATATATTTTGGACATTATCCTCTTATCATATATTTAGTTAACAAACGTTTATTTCCATGCCATAAGTCAACTTTTCACTTTGTGATGGTTTATGTTTTTGTTTGTTTGTTTTGCTATACGAAAGTTTTTTAGTTTGATATAGTCCCACTTGTTTAGTTTTGATTTTGTTGCTTGGGCTTTAGATATTGTATCCAAAAAATCATTGCCAAGATCCATGTTCTTCCTGGGTGTTCTTCCAGGAGTTTTATGGTTTCAGATCTGACAGTAAATCATTAATCCATTTAATCTGTTGAGTTAATTGTGATCTGTGGAAGATAGGGGTACAGCTACATTTTTTTGTATGTGAATGTCCAGTTTTCTCAGCAATATTTATTAAAGAGACTATATTTTTCTGCTGAGTATACTTGGCACCCTGGCCAACTCTTTTTTAATTTTTTTTCATGTTTATTTATTTTTGAGAGAGAGAGAGAGCAAGAGCACACAAGCAGGAGACGGGCAGAGCAAGAGGGAGACACAGAATCTGAAGCAGGCTCAAGGCTCTGAGCCGATGCAGGGCCTGAACTCATGAGCTATGAGACCATGACCTGAGCCAAAGTTGGCCGCTTAACCAAGTGAGCCACCCAGGTGCCCCCTGGTCAACTCTTACTTGACTATATGTCCTTAGCTTTATATCTGGGCTCTTAATTATGTTTTACTTATTTTTATGCCATACTTTTTTGATTACTATAGCTTGAAATCAGAAAGTGTGATGCCTCTTGTTTTGTTCTTTCTTGTGGTTGATTTGGCTATTCCAGATCTTTATACATTTTAGGAGTATTTGTTCACTTCTGTAAAAAAAAGCCATTGAAAACTTACTAGAGATTTCACCAAATCTGTAGATGGCTTTTGGTAGTATTGGCACTTTAACAATATTAAGTTTTTGGACCCATGAACATGGAATACATATACACTTATTTCTATCTTCTTCAAACTTTTTTAGTAGATTGAAAGCAGAATGAAAGTAGAGATCTTTCCTTTCCTTGGCTAAATTAATTCCTAAATATATTATAGTTTTTGATGCTTTTGTAAATGCAATTATTTATTTTTCTTTTATTTCTCTTGCTGAGGAGACAGAACCAGAAAAATATTACTAATGCTGATGGAGTATTAGCCAAGGCAGTAGAGCTCCTAAGGTGGAGTTCCTACCCACAATAATTTCCTACACACAAGTCAATTTAAATTTATTTGAATTTTATCTTCCAAACACCCTTATGAAAAAAGATTTATTTTTTTCAGAATATTCTTAAACTCAGAAAGTAATCAGAAAGCCAGATTACTAGCTCACTGTCACCAGCTATTACATTGTAGATCTGGGACTTAAGCTTGGGAACGTCTTTCTCTATATTGTTTACATGTAGGTTATTTGTTTGCTATTCCATCTCTTCTATAGATTTTGGTTCCTTGATTCATATTCCTTGAAGATATATCAGTACTTCATTCCATTTCTATCTCCTTACTCCTAGCATAATTTTTGTACATGCTAGATGTTCATGGTGTATACTCCTTTTAATGTGCTGTTGAATACAGTTCACTTATATTTTGTTGAGCATTTTTACATTAATAATTATCAGTAGCATGGTTCTATAATTTACTTTTCTTCTGGTGTGCTTACCTAGGACATATCAGCATTAAGTGGGAATTTTTCATGGGATGCAAAGACAGCTTAACATAAGCAAATAAATAGATGTGATAAGCAAATCAACTAAAAAAAGCATTAATAGAATTAAAGATAGAAATCATATATGATCATCTTAACAGATGCAGAAGAAGCATTTGAGAAAATGAAACATCCTTTTATAATAAAAATTCTCAACAATTTGAGTATAGGAGTAACATACCTCAACACAATATAGGCCATATGACAAATCCACATCCAGGACAACTAAGGAACAAAAAGTATTAAAAGGCAAAGACATTGAAAAGGAAGATGTTAAACTGTTTTTGCTTGCAAACTATATGATTTATATATAGAATATCTTATATTCCACCAAAAAATTGTTAAAGTTAATCAAAGGATATAGTAAAGTTTCAAGATACTAAATCATAACACATAAATCAGTTGTATTTCTATATGCCACTAACAAAACACCTGAAAAAAGAAATAAAGAAAACAATCCTGTTCACAATAGCAATAAAAACAATAAAGTACTTAGGAACAAACTTAACCAAGGAAATGAAAGATCTGTACATTGAATATTATAGGACTTTGACGATATCATAGAATTCATGTGGAATGTGGAATCTGAAAAGCAAAATGAATGAAAATGAATTACCAAGCAAAAGCAAACAAATAAGCAGAAATAAACTCATAAATAGAATGAACAGACTGGTGGTTGCTAGAGAGAGAGGGGTGGGAGATGGGTGAAGTAGGTTAAGGTATTAAGAGGCATAAACTTTTCAGTTATAAAATAAATACACCACAGGATGAAAAGTACAGCATAGGTAATATAGTCAATAATATTGTAATAACTTTGCATGGCGATAGATGGTAACTACACTTACTATAGTGACCATTTCATAATGTAAATAATCACTGAATCACTATCTTATACACTTGAAGCTAATATAATATTGCAGGTCAATTATACTTAAATACAAAATTTAAAAAGAACTGATTAGTAAATAACAATACTTAACTGATCATTAAATGAAGGGTCTTGAAGAAGTGTCTTGAAGAAGACCCAAACAAATGGCTAGATAGCTCATGTTCATGGATTGGAAGGATTAATATTGTTTAAATGTCCATATTATTCAGAACCATCTATAGATTCTTTGCAGTCCTCTTTTACAGAAATATTTTTAAAAGTCCTAAAATGTTTTGGAACCACAAAATTACCCAAAGCTGAATCATACCTGAATACCCAAAGCTATCCTGAGAAAGGACAATCCTGGAGGCATCACATATCCTGATTTCAAACCATACTACCAAGCTATAGTAATGAAAGCAATATGATACTGGCAAAAAAATGGAGACATAGATTAAAAGAACAGAATCAAGAGCTTAGAAATAAACCCTTGTATATATTTTAAACTAATATTTGAAAAGAGAGTCAAGAATATTCAGTGGGGAAAGGATAATCTTTTCAGTAAATGGTGCTGGCTAAATTTGATAACCACGTGCATCATGAGCAACTTCAGCCATCTGACTTGTTTTCTTTATTATATTAAGGATGACTAGAGCTTCATGGGTCCACCAGCTATTCAAATGCTTTTAGAACCATAACTAACATTGGGGACATAATAGATAAATTTACCTACTCAGAGAAAATATTGATCATCTGTCACCTGATCATCTCAGTGGTATATAGAGATATATGTTCATATATTTCACTTATAATGAATGGCAGTCCCTTCAGTGGTATGTAGAAAGATATGTCCACATATTTCATTTGGAAATGAATGGCAATGACTTTTCTGTTTGATTTATACTTTTCAGTTGCTTTTCTTTATAGTTTTATTACATTGGTAGTACACCTGACTCAAATTAGTCCTTTTCAGATTTGATTGTGGTTATTTCTGAGACCTCGCCAAAGTTCATCTTGGATTCTTCTGGGATTTTCTAGAAAAGTCAGGTGTCCATGGAAGGGAGAGTTTGTATTTATCTTATACTTTAGCACATGTGAAGATGTAGCCATTATTCTTGGTACTGGATGGATACTGTAATGATAGATGCAGAGAGAGAGAGAGAGAGAGAGAGAGAGAGAGAGAGAAATCTGGTTTTTATTTATATGATACTCAGAAACATATCTCAAACATGACATTTTCTTTGCCTGAAATTAAAGGGTAATATCTCTCTTGCCCACCTCACAGAACTATAATAAGTCAGCTGAGATAATGTGAAAAACAAAACTCTGGAAATTATATGGCATCAAATTAGAGGGAGAGACAGGAGAGAAGTAACCTCTACAAAATGTCATAGTTTATAAACAATTTCATTTAATTTTTATAACAATATTTTTAAGAAGGGGTATTCAGATAAATTGAATAACTTCTCAGGTAAACAATTCATAGTAAATAAGCTGATTAATTTCACAAATAGATAGTGGGAGTCTCAGCATTTTAATCCTATGCTATTTACATCCTAAGGTCTTGAGAATTTTGTTTCTCTTTTCCATAAAAATGAGATCCAGTGTTACTTAAAAAAAATTGTCTGGCTAAGATTTTTCAACACCTTACACCTTTTCCAAATGTATCCTGATAATAAGCAAAGCATAGCAGAGACAGGCAATTCTTCCACAGTCTCTGAGTCAACACAACAAAGTAGAAATAGTACTAGTTGGAGAGAGTTTAAAAATAAAAGTGAAAACAAATCAGTAGCTCTTTTCAAGGCTACTTGTGTGAACTTGAGCAAGTTACTCTGATTTTTTTTTTTTTTAGTAACTTCTCTGTACGATGCATTATAGTTGGAACTGAGAAGCAAAAGATAATTAAGGCATGACCCCTAAAGAATGAATGTGCAGCCAATTATTAAAAAAATATCGTTAGTCCCTTGTAGTGGTATACTGTAACAACAAAATGTGATGGACTTGCAGCACTCAGTTGTTGCTTAGAATATGTGGAAGCTGGTCACATGTCATAAAGAAAGCTGAAAATTTCCAGGAAGAGAGAGAAAAGAAAGTCATTAGAAAATGTGACATGTTGGAAGAGCAGTGACAGACCTCTCTGGACCTCACTTTCCTCATCTGTAAAATGAGATGAGACATCATCATCTTTAAATTCCTATTACACTTCACTATTCCAAGATTCCCTTTTTATCTCTGTGACTCCTGCTTCTTGTGTTCCCATATTTGGTGTAGAAGAAAGCCAAATGCAGGAAGTAGCCCACTATTCTGCAGAAATAATACAATTAAACTTTAATATGGGCAATTTACTGGCAGGTTTGTCCATGCTCAGCTGTGAGCTTTTGAAAAACATTAAAAACAGGTTACTTGAAGGCTAAGGCTTCCCTTTAGAAGGAGCAATTACATACATCCCTGAGCACATTTGATTCTCCCATAGGCATTAAAACAGCAGGGGCCTGTATTTCCACTGAATTGTAAAAGGGTTAAGTGTCAGACATGATGTATTACTAGAGGATGTCATTTAAAATGGACCAGGCCACTGCCCTTCGAGCAAGACTCATTATTAGCCATCAAAGAAATAGCTCTGACATTCAGTCACCTCACTATACTTTAAGGGGAAGGATCACTTTGGGCAAATAGAAAAGCAACTTATAAGTACTTATTTTAAGAAATTGCTCCCATAGATCCTAATGGATACCTTCTGTAAATGTTGGTTAAGCAGTTAATCAATTGAGTAGTCAAAAATATTTCCCAGTTTCATTTATTTTAGATTCCAAAGGAATGGAACGTATAGGAGCTGGTGGTTAATAAGAATCAAAACATCTTCCTGTTAATTCATGAAGGCAGGCAGGGGTTTGAAGCTTAACTAATTGCAAGGTCCACTTCCTAAAAGAGAGCTTCCTAACTTACCTTTGAGTTCCAAAAATGGGTTTTTTCTCCTAAATACTAGTATCAGAGGACTTTATTTAGTGGATTGTGTAAATGGGTGGTTTACTAAATTGAGAAGACAGAGGTTTTCTTAAACTGATAGATTGTACATAATAGTTTTGCTCATCCATTTTACCATGAAATATTTATAAAACATCAATTGTTATTTGATTTTTTGCGTTGGGTTTTTCTCATGCACAAGTAGGTGAGGTAGGAACAAATTTAGCCACATGATATACAGCTGTTTAGCAACTAACTGAACTATCACAGGTTTTCTCTTGGAATTTAAGCCCCATGATGGTCAAAAATGGAACTTTAGGGAACTTGATAGCCTTGACCCTGAAACTCTATCAAAATGTATTGGTATGACTTTCCTTAAGCAAAAGACAACATAAGTGAGTGACACTTTTCTCTAGGATTTTCAAGCCACAAACAGGAGCAGGACTACCATTTTGAGATTACAGAGCTCAGTGAACAGACTGATCATTTTTCATCTCAATGATTTTGGTTACTGGAAACAGCTAAGATTCTGACCACTAGAATGAATAAATCTAAGATGTTCAGAAACTCCATTTGCTGAGAAAATTGCTCTTGAGGTCTTTTCTAGTCATCAAGAATGAGACTTGCTTCTCATTGTAGGGCTATCAGCCCATGTACTGGAGATAGATGCATCACGGGCTTGCGATAGACTTTCCTGTTGATCTGCCTTTTCTTCTCCAGTTCTCCTCTGAACCTAATTTCAAATAGATATTAAGCAGAGCCTTAGCCAGGGTTATTCCCAAGCAATGGGCTCTGCAGACTTGGTGATTCATGGGAAGTGTTTCCCAAAGTGTGGTCCTCGGAGCACATACATAGGAATCAGCTGAGTCTCTGTTAAAAAATTTAGATTTCCAGACCCCACCCAAAACTATAGGGGAGGGAAGGGGAGTTTTATCTCTCCAAGTGATTATTGTATTCACTGATGTTTGGGAATCCCTAACCTAGATCAATGATGGAAGAGCCTAACGGATAAGGAAACTGCAGATAATAAAACTGCCTGATGGGATACATCTGCTCCCTTCCCCATGAAAGTGATGGATAATCCTCTAAAATTGCCAGAGGGGAAAAATGCCAAGTAGATGAAAAGAGGCCATTACTGCAGTAGGTTTAAGGCTCCCAACAAGGGCCACACACTTACAGAATTTCCAAATTCAAGTGCAAGGTGTGTAGACTCCTGGAGCTGCATATCTAAGGTTTAGAGAATGACGCATTGTTCCACAAGTAGTTTGTCCATCATTTCAGTCTCCAAATTTTTCAAATGCATTTTGACTTCCCTGGTGAAAAGAAAAGTAAATTATTTTTCTTAGCAGCCTCCATCTGTGACCATTTTATATAGACAGATTAGTTAAGACGATCTCCTTTATCCCAGTCTGGATACTAAACTTTGTGCCCACCCCGTTAGTAGTAAAGCATTCTCGATATCCTGCAATGGTTTTGACTCATCTGCTTATCACTTCTCGATGTGAGCAACAGAGCAATCATGATAATTTATCCCTGCAGGGTCACTGATTTGTTCCCTACTGCTTAGACTGTAGGAATTTTGGTTTTGCTTTTTTGCGATGTGGGGACCTGAAAGCACTGCCAAGGCTCAACACTTAGCTACTGGGCCCTTGCCAGGTCCTCATATAAACCATTTATTCCAGATGATTCTCCTGCTTCTTTCTCACTGCTGGCCCTTTAAATCTGATCATTTTTATTTCATCTCTTTCACAGCCCAAGGTAATGAGTACCAGCAGGTACCATGAGTCATGTGGAGCGTTTCCCATGAAGGAACGGAGTATGATTGAGGTAACAAAAGGTGCTTTGCTTAACACAGTGGATAAAAATCAGCCACATTTCATAATACACCTGATGTCTCTTGTCAAGGGGGAGGAAATGAGAAGCATGACGTGTGGCAGTATCTTCGCAGAAATCTTGTCCGGTGGTAGGATGCTTTGCCTATGTTAGCCCTGGAGATGACGTGCTAGGGACTAATCCAATTGTGGGAGCTACCTGATTGTAAATTTACAATAATTAAGGGGTTTTTTGGCCATTACTATGGTACTGAATTTATTAGCAATGGAAAGGATATAGGTCAAAACATCTGATTCAATTATCTTTCAGGAAAAGTAAAAACTATGGAACCCAGTCACTCAGCAAATGATTCATGTGCATTAGCTGATGCTTTAATTTATAAACTCTTACTTAAGGGGCTCAAAGGCAAGAGCAAAAGCATTCCTCTTGCTGCTACCAGGCATGCCTTTCATACTCCACTCCACACCATTGCTCCAAGCAAGGATTTCAGCAAACTTCTCAGGCAATCAATGGAGTTTTCTAACAACTGTACATTAATCCCTGGCATCTCCAGACCTGATCATCTCTCATATTCTCAATGCCTTCCCAGGTGTGTTATTCTAGAGCTTCACCACTCTCACACCTACTATGGTCTGCCTCCAGCACAAGTAAGTATAAGCCTAAGTAGAGAGGCACCCAGCACGATCACCTCCCAGAGCATTATAACATGGTGGCTAAAGCACAATCTCTAGAGTCAGACTTCATAGGTTTGAATCCTGGCTCTGCCACTGATTAGCACTGTGATTTTGTCAGGTGGTTTAACCTTTCTGTGCCTTGGTTTCTTTCTCTCTCTCTTTTTTTTTTTTTTTTTTTTTTTTAGTGTTTATTTTTGAGAGAGAGAGAGAGAAAGACAAAGCATGAGCAGGGCAGGGACAGAGAGAGAGAGAGATAGAATCTTAAGCAGGCTTCACGCTCTGAGCTATCAGCACAGAACCCGATGCAGGGCTTGAATCCACGAACTCTATCATGACCTGAGCCAAAGTCGGACACTTAACTGACTGGGCCACTCAGGCACCCCTCTGTGGCTTGGTTTCTTTACATAAATTGGAAATAATATTAATAACTCTCTTAAACAGTTGTGAGGATTGAAAGAATTAATACATATAAAGTACTATGTATAAATTAATATATATAAAGTTATAGTGATTATCTTATGGAAACCAGAGAGGGAAGTATAGCTGGTTTTCAGGATGTTCCTCAGCCAGACTCAGAAAGCCCTCAGAATTTCCAAGGTGGGCACTCTGACTCAACTTTCCTAGAGCTCAGAAGGCCCTTTGTCCCTGGTCTCATCAACTGTGGGTAAAGTTTCACAATCAAGCCCCACTTGTCCACTTAGTAATTACTGTGGGAATCTACTATATGAGAAAGAGCCTGTACAGGCTATAAACATTAGTTATTTCTTAACTACTAACTTTAGCAGGAAGCATGCTGAGAGAATGCCCAGTACACATTGGCAGGCTTTTGGTAAGCGTGTCCATCTCTCCATAGATATACACCAAGGAAAATAAAGAGGTCAGTAGTAAGATGCACCTTCAGGAAAAGTCTCAAAGCATAGATCCAGACATCCCATCTGAACTTTGCTATTTTTGCATAAATTTGGGGTAATTTTGTCATACAGACAGTGAGACATTTAAACTTTTTGCATGTGAATTTATTCTTTCCCTTTTCCCTGTTTTAACAGTACTGCTAGGAGCATTTTCTTTACTATAGCACTGACACTACCTGCTGAGTAAAATTTTACTTTTATATTATTTAATACAGCAGATATCTATGTTGGGTAAGTGACTTTGGGATTCTACATGTTTTTACAGGCCAAAAGAAAAACAAAACAAAACAAAGCAAAAAAAAAAAAAACAAAAAAAAAAAACCAGGAAAACCCAATTCCACAAATAATAAAAACTGCCAGAATTTGAAAATACAGAGAACTGAATCCACGGGATTCATGATTTAGAGCTCATGAGTCTCAAATATTCTTTATAACCATTTAAAAAGCAACCGATTTCCCTTAGCTAACATTTAAACTGAAACATGATCACCTGTGTAATAACATTAACTTTTTAGTGGCATGTTAATATAAGAATGCTGAGAATATTGAATTATTTCCAGCTATTTATAAGCCCTTTACATGGGGGGGAAAAGGGAACCTGAAGGCCACTTTTCCATTCCGTAGTTGGTATTTCAAATATTCCCCATTAACTGGTTCTGTCATCAGGAGACCCAGAAAATTGCACGTCCCCTCTCCCTGAATTCTACAAAGCCATGGGACTCCTTTGGCCTATATGATGAGAGCAAAAGTACCACATGTCACCTCCTTGTAGGGCATTTTGTCTTCAGTGCTTGGCTATCTAGTCACACAGAGATCTTGACAGCATATGCTGAGTTAGAGGCGTCCCAAGATACGAGGTGCCCGGAATGCTAAATTTTCATACAGAAAAAAAGTTAATCTGGAATTCACTCAGAATCACAGTGGACTTTGTATGAATGAGCCACTTCCCCCTTATCTTTACTGAGTTATAACTGACAAATAAAAATTATATACTGTTAAGTCATACAGCTTGATGTTTTGATACTCATATACCTTGTGAAATAATTGGTACAAACTAATGGCCATAGTCATCATCTCACAAAGTTAGCTTTTTCTTTTCTTTTGTGGTAAGGCTACTTCAGATATGCCCTCTTACCAAAGTTAAAGTATACAGTGCAATA
Organism: Crocuta crocuta; assembly: GCF_008692635.1. Taxonomy (NCBI): domain Eukaryota; kingdom Metazoa; phylum Chordata; class Mammalia; order Carnivora; family Hyaenidae; genus Crocuta; species Crocuta crocuta. Next base: position 922,803 of record NW_027527441.1, read on the forward strand.
TTGTTAACTATAGTCATGCTGCTGTACCTTTGATAGCCAGAAATTATTGGTCTTGCAGAGCTGAAGCTGTGCCCTTTCGGATATATATTGTACTCTGGTGGCTATTTGTTACTACAGCACTGCATTAGGGTAAATTCTGTCTGCTACACATTTCAGAGCTAAAGAGACTTCCCCCATAGAGATCGGGAAGAATCCTGCCACTTTGTGGGGAACGGAAGAGAGAATAGGAAAGATGAAGGGCTTCTTGGCAAATTCTTTTAATTTTTTTTAATGTTTATTTAGTTTTGAGAGAGAGACAGAGACAGAGAGCGTGGGAGGGGGACGGCAGAGACAGAATATGAAGCGGGTTTCAGGCTCTGAGCTGTCGGCACAGAGCCCGAAGTAGGGCTCAAACTCATGAACCATGAGATCATGACCTGAGCTGAAGTCTGGCATTTAACCAACTGATCCACCCAGGCGCCCCATCTTGGCAAATTCTTATATCTGCTTTTATGACTTGAGGAATAGTGTAGTACAACTTCTTTATTTCACATATAAATGACTCAGAGACCCAGAAAGAGGAACAGACTTGATATAGTTCAAACATTTGTCAGTGGCAATGTCTGTCAATGTTTTACATACTATTTCACATGGAAAGAATATGACAAATAAAACAGAAAGAACAACTAGAATGAAACCCCTGAAGCTGTGTGCAATTTTAAATGTTTTTTTTTAATTTAAATGTATTTCTGAGAGAGAGAGAGAAAGAGACAGCATGAACAGAGAAGGGGCAGAGAGAGAGAGGGAGACACAGAATCCAAAGGAGGCTGCAGGGTCTGAGATGTCAGCACAGGGCCTGACACGGGGCTGGAAACCACGAACTGTGAGATCATTACCTGAGCCAAAGTCGGATGCTTAACTGACTGTGCCACCCAGGCGCCCCTGTTTGCAATCTTAATAAAATAAGATTTTTGGCAAAAGTTGCCAGGGAAAATGTGAAAATCTTGAACTCAAATTTAAAAGTCCGTCCTGTCATTCTGCTTGAGAAAAGGAATGAAGCCCCATGCAGTGTTGTGAGCATGCAGCTCCAGGTTGAGTTCACCGTACCACCAAAAGACAGGGAGATTCCAGCAACTCTGCCTTTTTTTTTTTTGGTAACTTACATGTAAAAAAATAATAACAGAAGAAAAAGAGCAGGTAGTGATTAAAAATAAAGCAATGAAAGCTAGCCAATAGTAGAAATGGGGAAAAAATATGAGTCTGTTTGACTGACAGTTAATTAGGGGCAGTTGGTTAAAATATGTGATTTCTAGTTCCAAACTGAAGAAGCTTAGACAGGTTACTTAACTTCATTAAATTCACTTTCTGTACTGTAAGAACTGACTGAATTCTAACTTTATTACTCACAGTACTTTTTACCTTCTTTTCTCCATCAACCTTTAATGATTTATTTTTCAATAGTAGAGTATTATCTTTAAGTAGTAATGTGGAAGGGTAAGGAATTTAGTAAAGAAGAGCTAAGGTAAGGGTAGAGCTAAGGTAACTTATTCTTCAAGAACACTTCCCTCATGCCAAATATCAACACTTTCTGTTGCAGGAGCAAATCTGTTCCTTCCTGTCTTCAGCACACTCACTTTTGTTCACATTCCTGAAGTTTCCTATATAGAAACCTTGCAGTACTTTAAGCAAGGAAATTTCCATATGATCTAAAACTTTTATGTGTGTGCTCTTTCTATTTCTTAGCTTTAATTGAAAATTGGCTCTTGCCAATGGCTTACTTTTTCTGGGTTACTTGTCAAATTCTTTGTTCTTTCCTTGACAATTCTTGAGGTAAGTTGATGGAATCAGACTTTTTTTTAACTTCTGTCATGCTATGGCTACTTCCAGACTATGGTTTCACTCAATTCCTTGTTTACTTTTGAAGTTAATGACATTTACTTTAGCATCCTTTACGTGACTAATGACGTTCACCATACTCATAGATCAACATTCATGACATTTCTCCATCTTTTACAATGAGCATAGTATTTTGCTTACACATTTCCTCTCAATTTTTGCAGTTGCCCTAACTTTTACATTCTTTCTATTTCATAATGCATACATAATATAAGGGTGTCTAATAGAGCTGATTATCATTCAGTTTGTGGTCTCTGGGAATTTTTTTTTTTTTTTGGTAACTCATCTTTTTAATCACACCCTTATTCTAATCCTTTATTTTTGCTGATCTGCTTTTCACCTTATTCATAAATCTGAATTCCTGAAACTTCACCAGTTCTTGTGGCCCAGCAATTCTGAGTCCACTTGCCTTCCTACAAAACTTAGAACCTATGGTCAGACAATTCAGTGACATCTCATTAACATCTTAGAATTCTCCACCACCACTCCCAACCTTCTGTCTAGTTTACTTTATAGATCCCTAACCCAGGATAACCCCATCAAGCATTCTCTACTCTTTCTGCTAAGCTGCCAGCAGTAGACAAAGAAAGTCACAAAACTAAAATAATTGGGTCCACTGCAATTTCATGCTAAGTAAACACAGTCAAGCCTTCCGTGCTGTGCAGTAATCCTTGATCTATTTATTTATATGTGGGGGATACAACAAAGCATCCCCCACAGCCACTGCTCCACATTATTCCACATTATTAATTTTCTTAGGTTGCCACCCCTACACATGTCACCTGAAGGTTCTCAACACAGTTATGATACTGGCAGAATTGAAAACTTCTGACGTTAGTCTTATTTTACTTTCTTCAACATCTCAATACCTATCAGTATCCTTCCTGCCATCCTCTATTCCTACACATAAAATTGTACCCCTTGTCTTTGCCAAGGCTTTCTCCCATAACCCCTTCTTTGTCTTTAGGATCAGTTTCCATAGATTAACCCTCTCTTTGAGCATCTCCCTATGACTTCCTTTCTTTTATTGAGTCGAAGAACAAGAGCAGATTCCACTATTCTAGAAAAATTAGAGTTTTCTTGGTCATTCTCTACAATGTCCATATCATTTTATTTTAGCATTTGGATAAAATTATGGGTGGTTTTTTGTTTGTTTGTTTGTTTTGCCTCTGCCTGGCATTCAAGCTCTTGATCCTTGATATTTGCACTTAACTTTGGATGCCTTCCCTGAATTTCTGATAAGTCAAGGACAGTGTTTGAATATTAAAGTGAGCCATATGATATTTGGAGCTAATGTTGAGTAGGGGTTTCTTAGCATGTCAGGCTCAGGTGTAAAGATTTATGGAACATTATAGCAAGCTGGTAGGGAAGATAAAGAAGTCAGGAATGGACTATACTAACAATTAACTGAAGGGATGATGCCAAGATGGGTTGCCAATTATTCAAACCACAATATCCAAACTTTGGGAAAACATACATAGTGGATCAGGACCCAAGGAGTGCAACATAGTCCTTGGTATGGTAGCAAGAATTTTGGGTCAGTTAAAGAAGGTGGCCCGAGGAGAAGATGTGTGGAACCAGTCAATAAATAGGTATGTGACCAGGATTAGTGAGAAGCTTGGTGGTTAGTCTCCCATTTTAGATGAATTCATTGAGACCAAGGTCCATGTATTTCTTATATTTCTATTTTCATGAACTGGTGAGTTTTAAGTCAATATTTATCCCTGTGGTCCCTTGATTTAACAGAATTTTCAATGCACAATGTAAGATTTAGTGTCTTCACTGAAGTGAATTGAAATGTAATCAGACAATTCAGAAAACCAAACCTCAAGACTAGACATACCATTTATAGATGGGTGATGGGGAAGCTACAGCTCAGTGACTACACAAGTATTCAAAGTGACACCAAATTTAATGCAGAAAGAAATTTTGGACTCACTGCTCTTTGCTGGTGGGAAGGTATCTCTTGATACACTACTATTCATGGTCAGAGTTGACTCATACCTCAGTCTGCAAGTGATCGTCTCCATGCATGAGACTAAAAAAGCCTAGGGAAGACAAGTGGCCAATTCTGACTTTCTTTTGGTAAGTTTCTTTTTCCTCCAAGGAAGACTAAGCTTCTTCATTCTTGTATATATAGAACGTTCCATCTTCAACTGAACTAAAATCAGATTGCTTACAAAGACAATTCATATTGTCATTGCAACTTTATTTTTGTAACTCTTATTATGGTCAATATAATACATCTCCACAATCTGTGGATGTACCTAGAAACACGCAGATTTCAGAAAATTGAATTCCAGATGGCAGGAAGAGGGTCAGAATTCTCTTTGTAAAGGGGATGATAAAAGTGTCTCTTACACGTCCTATGGTGTTGAGTGGCTTCTAGTGTATAACAGTAAAGTTCTGGTCTCAAAAAAAAAAAAAAAGGTTGGTCAGTGATATTAATCAATTTTGGTAAGTATTTTCACCCAAATACAGTGCCATTCTGGGCACTTATGGACAGTGTGAGGCTGAAGAGACAGATTCATGACTTTCCTGATTCCTAGATACAATACTGGATTTCTTCTTCCACTGACCCAACACCATATGCAGCACTAAAGTGGGACTTGTCAGAGATCAACAAGAGAAATCTGAAGCAAAGGAGGTGTTTTGGTTAACATAGCTGAAGTCTGGGTGGTGATTCCTACCTTCTCAAGAATGTAGACAAGTAGGTGTGTTTTTTTTGTTTGAGGTAAACATTTGCCCTCTAATGTATTTTTTATAGTTTTATTGAGGTATAAGTCACCCCTGATGAACTCCTATATTAAAAGTGTACAATTTATAAGTTTGACATATCCATACACCTTCCAACCAAGATAATGAACTATCACCCTCCAAAATTGTCTTATGCCTCTTTGTAAGTCCTTTCTCTCTCTTCCTTCCCCACTTCCCCACCCCACCCCTAGACAACAACTGATCTGATTTCTGTCATTAGAGTTCTGTTTTTTTTCTAGAATTTTATATAAATAGAAACACAGAGTATGAACTCTGCTGTCTAGTTTGTTTAATCAGCATAGCTATTTTGAGATAAATTCACATTGTTTTATATATCAATAATTTATTCCTTGTTACTGCTGAGTAGTATTCCACTGTATGGATATACTGTAAATTATTCATTTACATATTGATGGACATCTTTTTTCCAGTGTTTTTTTTCCCTATTACAAATAAAAATGCTGTGGACATTCATGTACAAATCTTTGTTTAGAGATGTATTTTCTTTTTTCTTGGATATATCTATAAGTTGAGTATCTGCCTTATATGTTATTAACTTTTTATGAAACTCTTAAGCATTTCTCAAAGTAGTTGAAACGTTTTACATCCCCACCAGCAATGAATGTGAGTTCTAATTGCCCCACGTTCTCCTCAACAACAAATAAGATCATTCTTTTTCATTTTAGACATTCTGGTGGGTATACAGTAATATTATTTGAGATTACTAAATTACTTTCCTAATGACTAATGATTTGAACATCTTGGATTTATTTCTCATTCACATCTTTGTGAAATGTCTGTTCCATTATTTTTGCCTATTTAAAAAATTGGGGTTGCTTATCTTCTTAACATTGAGTTGTAAGTATTTTTTTTTAAGTCTAGACACAAAGCCTTTCTCAGATACATGTTTGCAAATATTTTCTCAATTTCTGGCTTATTATTTCACCTTTATCACAGTATCTTTTGAAGAGAAATATTTTAAAAATTTTTGATGCAGTCCAAATTATTGATTGCTGTACTTACAGTTCATAATTTTTGTGTCCTATTTAACAAGTTGTTGCCAGATCCAAGGTCTCTAAGATTTTCTCCTCTATTTTCCTTCAGAAGTTTTAGGTTTTAAATTCTTACATGTAAGGCTATGTTCAATTTCAATTTAATTTTTGTTTAAGCTGTGAAGTTAGGATTAAGGTTGATTTCCTGCATATGGGTATCCATTTGTTGTAGCACCATTTGTTGAAAGCTATTCCCATACATTCTCTTGGCATCATAATGAAAAAGCAATTGACCATATGAGTGTGAGTTTACTTTTGGATATTCTTTTCACTTTCATTGTTCTATAGTTTCTTATCTTAATGTCAATACTACATTGTCTTCATTACTGAAATTCTACAGTATGTCTAGAAGTATAAACTTCCAACTTTCTTCTATTTTGAAAGTTTTGTTTTGGTCATTTATACTTTCCACATAATGTGTATGAATGGACATCATTTTTTAAAATGTGATTCTAAGCAAGTATAAGAAGGAAATAGCATGATATTCTCCAGAACAACTGTGATCTTAGAATGGTTCTCTTCTTCTGATTTGTTAGTTCAGAACACAAATGTTTCTCTCATCATAAATAGGGATCCTACCATTTAAGGCCAACAGTCTATGCCTCTGAAGCAATATTTCACAAGGCTTGGCATGGGATGTTATATTAGCTGATCCAAAACTTCTTTTAATTATTCATTGTGCATTGAAGATATAATCATGTACGTAATTTTGCTTACTTACCAGTTAAGTAATGTTCTAATAATCTTTCTCAAATTTATAAAATGCCTTACAAAGTACTTTTCCTAAATTTCACCTGAGCCCCACAACAGTGTTTTAGGGGTCTTGTAAGCATTATTAGTAGTATACTTGTTATAACATGTATATTACAAAACTAGCAGCAGATACTGTTGCACACCAATTATGTATGTGATGTCATATTACATACAATCATAAAAAGTAAACTTCATTGCTCTCAAAAATAATGTTTGTAAAACAAAATATTTACATTAATATTATGAATATATATGTTATATTAAACATTAATATAAATTATTATATAAATATAAATTCAAGCTAACTAGGATATAATTAATTAATAGTTGAGATAGACAGTATATCCTATTGGAATGAGAAAGGAGGAGTGATAAGCATTGTGAGATTGAATTATCCAGAATGGGTTCCCAGACTAAGAGGGACCTAGCTTTATTTTAAAGGAAAAATAGCATGCTGGGAGTCAAGAAGGAAGAAGAGAACTTTTTAGAAAAATGAAGTAGAATGAATGTGAACATGGAGGTAAAAATGCATAAAATTTGTGTTGAGGCAGTAAAAAGAGTATGTTCTCTACAGAGAGCATTTCCTATAGAAAAATAATAGATTAGAAAAATACCATAGATTATGCTGGAATTGTAGATTTAGGTGGGTTGGCAAGAACCTTGAATGCTTTCTCATACAAATGCAAAGCTTCTATTAGTCTCTGTCTAGTAATAACTCTTACTTGCAAGTTTCCAGACCAGAACCCTTTCCTGAATCACAGACATGTATATTTAATTGCCTATTGGATACCAATACCTGTGCAATCCCACAGATAGTTTGAAATAAACATGGTCAAATAGGAATGATATATTTTACACTCAAACTTGCACCTCCTCCTTCATCCTCAATTTTATTAAAGACACCATACACTACCCAGAAGCCCATCAGAAACCAGGAGTCCCTCTAGTCTCCTTTTCTTCTTTTTGTATAACTCAATTCTGTATATTTTAACTTCAAATATCTCTTCAATCTCTTTTCTCTTCTCCATAACTATTGCCATTACCTTCACAAAAGGCCTTTATCTTTTCTTTTCTCAGCTATTGGGATGACTTTCTAATTAGTTTCCTTGATTTGAGTCTTGTCTAAACCATCACATAATTTCCTTAACAAAATTCTTCTTTAGTAGTTTCACATCAGTGATATAGTCTTTTATTACAGTCTATGCCCAACCTATATATATATATATATGTGTATATATATATATTTTTTTTTAATTTTCAATTATTGTAATTCCTACCCTTCCTCTATGCACCCTACACTACTGCCACCTACTGTCATCACAACACATGCATTTCGTTGGATGCACCATTTTCTTTCACACCATCATGGTTTGTTCTTGTTCTCTTTACTGGCATGTGTTCCGTATCCTTCATTTATTGTGTCAAAGCTCAAGCTTCATATATCTGTGATGCTTTTGCTGATTACCCCACATAGAGTTGGGTATTCTTTCTTCTAAGTTTCCTTACACTAGATGCAGGCTTAGGTTCGTTTGCATGCATGTTGCCTAGGAAGACTGTATGAGCCTTTTGGGGAAAAGATAATATGCTATTTTTCTCTCTCTCTCTCTTTCTCTCTCACTCACTCACTCACTCTTTTTGGTCAGTGCTCACCCTGATAACTGTAGTCACCATCTGTCACCACACAATATTAACAAAGTATTGCTGGGTATATATTCCCTGTGATGTACTTTTAATCCTGGTGACTTATTTTATAACTGGAAGTTTGTACCTTTATCTCTTTTGCCCATCATCCCTCTACCTTCCTTCTGACAACCTCCAATTTTGTCTCTGTATTGAAGAGTCTGGATTTTGTTTGTTCATTTGTTTTATTGTTTTGATTCCACATATAAGTGAAATAATATGGTATTTGTCCTTCTCTTTTTCACCTAACATAATACCTTCTATGTCCATCCACATTGTCAAAAATGAGAAGACTTCACTTTTCTTTATGGCTGAGTAACATGCCAATGCATACCTACCACATCTTTGTTGATTCATCTATTCATGAACATGGTCAATGAGTTGCTTCCATATCTTGACTATTGTAAATAATGTTGCAATAAACACAGAGTGGATATCTTTTTTTTAAAGCTATTTGTTTATTTTGAGAGAGTACATGCATGTGCACACAAGTTGTAGAAGCAGAGAGAGGGGAGAGAGAGAATCCCAAGCAGGTCCTGCACTGTCAGTGCAGAGCCTGATATAGGGCTTGATCTCACAAACTCTAAGATCATGATCTGAGCTGAAATTAAGAGTTTGGCACTTAACCAACTAAGCCACCCAGGTGCCCTGTGGGTGTATATATCTTTTTGAATTACTGTTTTTGTTTTCTTTGGATAAATACCCAGTAGTGGAAATATTGAATTATGTGGTATTCCTGTTTTTAATTTTTGGGGGGAACTTTCATACTGTTTTCCACACTGGTCACACCAATTTACATTCCCAACAGTGTAGGAGAGTTCCTTTTCTCCACATTCACAGCAAAACTTGTTATATTTTGTCTTTTTGATACTAACTATTAGGACAGGTGTGAGGTGATATCTCATTGTGGTTTTGATTTGTATTTCCCTGATGATTAGTGATGTTGAGCATCTTTTCATGTGTCTGTTGGCCATCTGGATGTCTTCTTTGGAAAATGTCTATTCACATCCTCTGTCCATTTTAACTGGATTGTTTTTATTGGTGTTGAGTTATATAAGTACGTTATAGTTTTGGGATATTAACCCCACATTGTGTATGTCATTTGCAAATATCTTCTCCCAGAAACAAGGCTGCCTTTGTTTTGTTGACAGTTTCCTTTGCTGTGTACGAACTTCTTATTTTGGTGTAGTTCCAATAGTTTATTTTGTTTTTGTGGCCTTTGCCTGACATACTCATAAATATATTGCTAAGGGCGATGTCCAAGAGATTAGTGTCTGTTTTCTTTTAGGAATTTTATGTTTCCAGGTCTCATATTTAGGTCTTTAATCCATTTTGAGTTTACTTTTAGGTATGCTGTAAGAAAATGGCCCAGTTTCCATCTTTCACATGTTTCTGTCCAGTGTTCCCAGTAGCATTTGTTGAAAAGACTGTTTTTCCCCTATTGTATATTCTCTTTTTTTAACTGAAGTATAATTAACATACAGTGTTATATTAGTTTCAGCTATACAACATATTGATCTGACAATTCTATACATTACCCAACATTCACCATAATAAGTGTAGTTATAATCTATCACCATACAATGTAATTACAATATTATCGACTATATTCCCTACACTATACTTTTTTTTCATCTCGTGACTTATTTATGGTATACCTGGAAGTTTGTACCTCTTAAATCCCTTTATATATTTCACCCGCACCTCCCCCCAACTGTGGCAACCATTAACTCTCAGTATTGGAAGAGTCTGTTTTGTTTGTTTATTTTTTTCTCTTAGATTCCACATACAAGTGAAATCATATGGTTATTTGTCTTTGTCTGACTTCTATCACTTAGCATAATATCCTCTAATTTTTTAATCATTTTCCTTAATGTGATAACTTGCTTGGAGGGGTGCTAAATACATGTATTTTTGAATGACTGAAGTGAATAATTTTTAAAAAGACTTAAAATATAAACTTGGTGAATTTGAACAGAATAGGTGAGGATGGTGGGTGTTACTGGGGAGTCTGATATCTACAAACCTTCTTCAGAGTTAAGGGTATGATGGTGAGTGAGTACCTTCTCTTTGTACCTTGGACTTCATCTGGATACCAATTTTTACTCTCCCGTACTACAGCTCCAACACTTATGAGTCATTTCTACTCCATTTACCCAATCATCCACACCAATTTTTTCAGTCCATTAGGAGTCTGAGTCAGATAATTGGGTGGCTGAAAGTCTTAGGGCTGAAATTCCTATTAGGAAGATAAACCAAGACAGAAAATTCAAGCACCTGCTTTTCAAATAATAATTGCATAAATTTTGAAGACTTACGTCTGCTTCAGTAGTAGGTAACTATTTAGGAAATCATATTAGACACCTTACTTGCCCAAAAAAGAAAGGTGATGATAGAGATAAGAGACCCAATAAATTTCTAGAAGAACTCTATTAGAATATTTTTGGGAAAATTGTAATTGACCATTGGCAGGACTGACATTTAAATCACATTTCTCTTCCATTCACTTACATTCTTTAAATCCAGCTTCCGGCTCATTGGATTGAAACACTGTACTATCTAAACTTGTTACTTTACTGAAGTTCACTTCATGGTTAAATATTTTCAGTGCCTTTAACGTTCTTTAAAAAGTGTAATTAAATAATACTTAGCCTTTGGCACAATTAACATTTTCTTTATTTTTAAGAATAAAGATAGGCCAACATACTAAATGTAATTGTGGTCACAGAATAGAATAACAAAAGCACAGGAAAGGCTCAAACGAGGTCATGTTGGTGTTGGGGGAAGGACTTGTCAAGTAAAGTTTTTATGCCAACTGTCTTCTTTTTTTTCTTTTTGGTCTTTGTATAAACTAAATTTGTGGACACTTGCCATTTTACACCAAACAGCAACCAGAATATATGTACTATACCACCAAAAATATCTTTAGAGTGTGTTTTTCTTTTTTTAGGGGGGGGTGGTGAGGGACTCGTGGCAAAGAACGTCTACGTGAAGAGTAGTGAAACATCAGTGGTAGCACTTGGTGAACACTGATGAGAAACAGATATGTCAGACAAGTAAGGCAATAAGAAAGGCATGATTAGCACCACAGGGATATTGGGAATTCCAGCTGTGACAGAGAGCTTTCTTAATTCTTGGGTTCACTGCCCACTGTAAAATATGTTTTCACAACTAACCAATCCATCAATCATTAATCTACTCATTGTGCTGGATGTTATGTAGAATCAACCACAAATCAAGCATAAAATAGTACCTACTTACTAAGAGCTTATGGCTTTTCTAGGAAGGCAAGACATGATGGAAATTTTCCCCAAAGAGGAAGTAAAAATATCCAGCTGTTTTGTTTGTTTATTTTATTTTGTTTTGTTTGTTTGTTGTTTTTTACTTTTTATTTTTTCAATATTTTGCAGTCTATGGAGTATTCTGGAAAAGAAGTGGGGTAGAAGAGATCACTGAAAGTTGGTAGGAAGCTGAGGTCAGAAGTTTGGATGCCTGAGATTAAAACAAAACAAAACGAAAAAGCTTCAGAGAAACGTTTGATACTCAAGGGATACATACAAGAGGGAAACAGTGGCCATTCTGTTTTCCCCTTGGAGTTTCTCTGTGAGCTGTCACCAATCAATGGTTAGAATGCTATTAGTAACAATAATTAATTGTTACAACCTAATTAGCTGGCTAATATCAAATAAGGTTACACACTAAAAATGTTTCTGATTACAACTGACTTGAACCTCCACTTGACAGTAGGGCAGAATTGTCTGTGAAACTAAGGATGCTTACTCTGCATCATAGGAAAACAATGGAAGATATAATAAGTCTGCAGGAGGGCTGTTTCATTGATGTGGCTTATACTCTTAGCAGTCAGTGTAGTATTGGTCCAACCAGTCTAAAGTTATCTAAAGCTATCTTGTAGAAGTCTCATTGGTTGTCAGTAGAAAAGATACATTTGCCCATTGATGTTCTTTAGTTTGCCTTCTTGTCCAGAGCTCTTCCACTGACTGTAATTGGCCTTCTTCAGCCTACATTTTTTAAAAATCTGATCACAGTCTCTTTCCCTGGGTCAGTGGTTGACTATGAATCTTACATTTATATAATAATAGGATTCTACTTAAGTGATTCTTCCTTGATCAAAATATAGTTCAAGGTAACATGTACTCTCCATTTGGACAACTTTCAATGACAACTTGTCTTAAGAATAGAAATATAATATGCAAGCACTGCATTCTTTAGGTACAATTTATTGAATGACCACTATATGCTGACTTTGAACTGAACCATATTTCATTTAGTGTGATCCCTGTCTGTAGACACAGGCCACAAAAGTGTTAAAACAACTTTCCAAACAGAACTGTAACCTCCAATTACAATCTTTGTGATTTCAAGCAGTGTGTTCTTTCCTCCATGTTAGAATGTTTCATGCTGATAGAACACTAAATACAGTTGGAATTTCTGCCTCGATACAGATCAGTGACAAGACTATTTCTTAATGTGAATATTTAGAGTGTGGGCTATTAAAATGTTCTCTAAAAGACAGCATAGTTCTTTACTAATTTTAGAAGAAAGAATATTCTGGATAAAGCTGGATATTAGTGCCAGAAAGTATTTAGGAATAATATGACACATACCCTCAAAAATATATATGTAAAAAAAAATCAACAATATACACAAATGTTGTAAGGTGCTAAAAATTCATTAATTTGGTAAACACTGATGAAATGTCCACTGTGTGTCAGACACTTAATGAAATGCCAACGGTATAAAGGTATGATCCAGTTCTCAAAAATCAAACAAACAAAACAACAACAAACCAACAGTATAATGGCTAAAGTGAGTCTCTGAATTATCTCAGCAAAGAAAGAAAATGACAATTTGAGATGACCGCATAACCAACTGTCTTGGCATCCAGGACCTATACCTGGACAGTTTATTATAATTACTAAAAGATTAGAAGAAAACACCACCCTTCTGGAAAATATTTCATATATTTTCCTCTCTCTTAAGTGCTCTCAGCTTATAGCTTATTTCTTAATTCTCTGAGCAAATATAAATAATCTGAATAAAATTCCCACAATGTCCTGTCACTTCACTTAACCATCCTACATAGTCCTAATATCAGAATTCATCCCATCTCCCCAAGGACATCACTATGGTAATTTACCCTCACCCAAAGTCATTAATAATTTTCTTTTTTCTTTAATTTTTAAATTTATTTTTGTTTGTTTTTAAAAATTTGTTATCTGAGAGAGATAGAGAGCACAGATTGGGGAGGGGCAGAGAGAGAGGGAGACAGAGGATCCAAACCAGGTTCCCTGCATCCAGTAGAAAGCCCTATGCAGGGCTTGAACTCACAAACCATGATACCATGACCCAAGTCAAAGTCAGACACTTAACCGACTGAACCACCCATGTGCCCCTTTTTCTTTAAATTTTACAGACAATTATTTTAAAGTAGTTTTAGATTCACTCAAAAATTGAGATAAAGGTACAGAAATTTCCCATATATTCCCTGGCGCCACCCATGCACAACCTTCCCCTTTATCAACATCACTTCCTAGAGTGGTGCATTCATTAAACTGATTGACCTATATTGGCATATAATCACCCCCAAACTCTACAGTTGGTGTTACTCTTGGCATTGTATATTCTATGGGTTTTGACAAATATTATAATGATGTGTGTCCATTATTATAATAATTTTCAGAGTATTTTCACTCTCCTAAAAATCTATGCTCTACCTTTTCATCCTTTCTTTACCCCAACCTTTGGCAACAACTGACATTTTTTACTATCTTCACTGTTTTGTCTTTTCCAGAAGATCATATTTTTGGGTTATATACAGAATGTAGCCTTACCAGAATGGCTCCTTTCATTTAGCAATATGGATTTATATTTTCTTTAATGAAATGTAAGGAAAATTCACCTTATTTGGGGTATTCAAATAGAGGGTTGGTTGAAAGTAGTGCTGATCATTCCCTGATTTCCCACCCCTATATCAAGGGTAGAATTATCATATAGACATTCTTCTCTCATGAAGAATGTATCTTACAGCAAATGTGATGCTTGTTAAAAGCTTCTTCTGAATTTCACATGTTTTTACTATGTGCAGAGTCAAGTCTTTAGGGCTCTTTCTGAACAGGATAGAAATAATGATAATCACACAAGTTCCAGTGTGTAACTACGACTTTGGTGCCATATATATCTCTTAGCAGTCCGTACACACACACACACACACACACACACACACACACAGACATAATGCTTCCGTCTGTTAAAAAAAGGGTTAGCTTATTCTTCCAGTATGAGGTACTTCAGAAATAAGAACTTATCTTCTCTTTGGCTTATGTCCTCTGAAGTGAAGATATAATTTCACTGAGGATTAAATAAGTTTAGTAAATAAAATTATTTTTCTCTCGTCCAGTTAGCCCATAGAAGTTTACTCTCAGAACAGTCAACATACCATTTTGACTATTTTTTCTATTCTAGTAGTAAAGCTGATGTTGGATATTAGAATATTGTTATTGTAAATGTCCTAGGTTTTATATTTTGTATCTTAATTCTCAAGTCCAAACATGTTAATAGTACTTTAAATATTTACTTGATATTTTCAAATTACTATGTCATTGTTTACCAGGTGTTATTGAGACTATGAACTGTTTAAGAAAATTATCAGTGTTTTTTTTGTTGTTGTTCACCCAGAAAGCCCAATCAAATTTTAGCATCTAACAAATAATATTCAGTGTTTAATGAATCCCAGATTAAAACACTACAATCTTGCTTACAAAATGATAAACATTAACCAATAGCATTTCTCTCTATCTCTCTAAGAAGCCACAGAATGTTGGTGTGAGTCTTTGTGTAAGTAAAGTGTTGGCTTCAATATGGAGAAAGCCTTAGTCTTGTGGGCTAGTCTCCCAGAGTGGTACACCTCCCCCTTCTCTGAAACACATGTGATGAAGAAACTTATTTCATTCTGAGACAATAATAAACCAACCAAATTGAGGAAAAAAAAAAAAAGAAGAAGAAGAAAAGAAAAGAAAAGAAAAGAAAGAAAGAAAGAAAGAAAGAAAGAAAGAAAGAAAGAAAGAAAGAAAGAAAGAGAGAGAGATCAGTTATAATTTGGTATGAATACTAGACATACATATTGAGGAAGAAATAAAGCACTTAAGTATAACAGAGTGACTATACCTTCAAAGGGGCCCAGATTCCCAGGTCTGACTGGATCATTGAAAATGGACTCCATTTATTTACTAAACATCACTTTGGAAGTGAAAATAAACAAAGCTTGCCTGTCCTTTCTTGATTCTAGTACTTTCATCAGGACTGGTCCTTGCTTGGGCTGTGTCTCAAGAAAGGGATTTCAATGGTCCACTTTACCAACAGGAGTCAACACTCCTAATCAGCATTTCACTTAATCTAGTTCATTAAGCATTCAAGGCAATCAGAAGGTTAAATTACACAGAACAAACACCAGTGACTGGTGTACATGTACTAGGAGGAGGAAGTGTCCCTGGAGGGCAGAGAGTGGCAGGGCTGGTAATTTTGTGAATTGTATCATTAATAAAATATATTTTATTCTATTTGATGCTGACTCTAGGAAGGTTCCTGTGTGATGATTACATTTTTAAGCAGGCAATTTTTTTTATGGCTTTACCCAAGGCTAAAGGGAAATCTAATACAAAATTCAGAAAGACTTCACTGAAACGCCCATTAAAATTTTATTTGTGTCCTTTTAGGAGTTTTTAAGAGCTGTAAATTCAAAGCTGCCCATGACAGAAAAAAATGTAACTTTAACAATTGCATAACTCATGATGGCGAGCCTACCAAAGTATGATGGTAAGCTTTTATTTTCCTGATTAATAATATTTAAAGAAAATTTGTGTTTAGGATGAGATAACCATTGTATTGGCCATTAGAGTTTTTCAAGTTAATTGAAAGACAAATTTACTTACATCATTTTTTTTATATTACAAGCTTTGAAGAGTGCTTTGCCATTAGTTAATTATGAAGTCCTTAACCTGCATAATTATAGTTTTATTGAAAACAACCTCTTCTATTTTTATGAATGATGCAGAAAACTGTGTGTTCTACAATATATGAAGGAAGATAAATTTGGCATTATTCAGAGAAAGTACTGCCTCTATCTCCTAGTATGCAATAGATCGTAAGGATTGATTGAAAGAAAAAGGAGAGAAATAGACAGCTTCCCTGTGTTTCGAGAAGCAAACCATGCAATATTACTATTTTAATTTTAATCAATCATCAAACTGTCATATCGGTTTATATTTCTCAAGCCAATATTTAATGGGCCTCTTCTGTGTGAAAGACCCTACTCTGGACACTATATACAAAGTTGACTAAGACAGGGTCTCTGGCAGAGCATTTGTAATCTATAGGAAAAATAAACAACATTTGTTCACAAATATCTATAACATTCCATACAAAGCAAGCCAAAGGCAATACTCAAGAGGAGTCCCTGGTAGAAAGGCAGCCCTAGGTCAGATGTTAGTTGTGATGGCTAAGGGTATGGGCTCTAGAATCAGAATACCTGGGTTTAAATACTAACATCACCAACATGTTGTCGGGTAATGATCATCTCTTGCTTTAGTTTCCTTGCCTGAAAAACTAGGAAAAACCAATGTTACCTCAATGGATTGCTGTGAAGATGAAATCAGATACTATGTATATAGCTCTTCATCTAGAGGCTGACATATAAATCCTCAATATATAAGGGCTATTCTAATTATTCAACACTTAAAATTACCTCATTATTCACACTTGAGATCATCTTCCATTGGTTGGAAAAATTATCACTTGGCCATAAATATATGTTTTTATGTGTGAATGGAACAAGCAAAAATCTAACCACAAATGGAACTGAGTGAGGCAGAGACAAAAAATGAATAGATACATGTAGCCCAGTGGGAGGCATTAAGTTCCATAATGAAAAATAAAGAAGGGAGTTAGAGACTTTGAAAGATTCCAGTTATAAATAAGATGATCATGGGAAACCTCAAATACATTTAAGTAAGGATCTGAAGGAGGAAAAGAAACAAGGCACACCACTACCTGAGGAAGACATTCCAGGAAACAGAAACACTGTATCAAAAAGTCCAGCAGAATAAGTAACCAGTGGTGTTAAGAGGTAAGATTTGAGACCTAATGGATGAGGCTGATTGTGTAGGACCTTTTAGGCTCTTGAAAGATTTCTGACCTTTACCTTAGGTTGGAAGGAAAACCATTAGAGGCCTTGGAGCAGAGAAGAAAGATGATCTAGACTCTTTGGTTGCATATTGGGATTTGGCAAGAGAAAAAAATGGAGACAAGTTATAAAAGTATGTCAATAATTCAGGGAAGATCAAATGGCTGCTTCGGCAGGGGGCTTTTAATAGGGGTTGAGATGATGGAGGATTCTGAATATATATTGTGGTGGAGACAAGAGGTTTTCCCAACCAATATTCTGAAAGATTTTCCTAAGCTGCCTGAGGTGCACACTTGTCACTGTGAATGGAGTATGTTTAGAGGGGAAGGTCACATGCTCAGCTAGGGAAGGGTTAAATTTGAAATCTCTATTTCCTGATAGGTGTGCTGAGTGCAACAACTGGGAGTTGGAATTATAAGCCTGGAATTCATAGAAGAGACCGAGCTGGCATACAAATATGGGAGACATCAGCATACAGATGCTATGTAAACCTAGGTTATTGTATAAAATCATGAAATCTTCTCATTTCATTTTCATAAATAGAAAAAGGTAGAGGTCCAAAGAATGAGTCCTAGATTACCTTTCAGAAGGCAGGGAGATGAAGGAAAACCAGATGAAGAAACTGAGAAGCAGCGACCAGTGAAGGAGAAGAAAAAAGAGAGTATGATATCCTTCCAGTCAAGTAAGGGAAATATTTCCAAGAGGACGGAGTGATTGATTATGCGAAGTATTAGTGTTACATCAAGTAAGGTAACTAAGAATTATTCATCAGGCCTACAAACATGGAAGGCTTGTGTGAATTTGATAAGAGCAATTTTAGTAAAGGGTTACAGGCAGAAGGTCTCCTAGGGGGACCCTGGGGAAATTGGAGGAACCCAATTGACTGCAGTGAAGATGTCTCTTTAAACACATTTTCTTGGAAAGGGGAAGAGATAAATGATTATTGCAAGGGATGCCAAGTTAAGAGGCAGCATAGGTGGCTGTGAATGGGAATAATGCAGTAAAACAGGAAGTTATGAATTATGGTTTCTGGGTTCAGGTAAGAAGTTGGCAGCTGCCATTCCTTCCTGGTAACAGGAGGTAAAAATCCGAACAGGCTGAAAAGTCAGCAGCTTTTCTAGAACCCATAGAAGAGGAAGACACAGGACAACCATTGCCCCCAATACTGGAGAGATGGCCAAATACAGAGAATAACAATTCATGGGACCAGAGACTCAAATGTGGAAACCGCTGCTGGGAACAAGTGCCAGGGCAGAGAAACCTTGAACTGTAATTGAACTGCTGGAGGCTTAGTATGGATAATTCTGAGAGTTAAAAACTCTAGCAGAGACTTAATCATAGGGAGCTCCCACCTCCCAATACTGTGACATTTACCTTTGGGAGCTCAACTAGATTCCCCCAGTAAATAATAAAAAAATAATTTATAAAGAAATCATTTATAAATAAAGAAAAATCCCCCTCAAGCATCTGGCAAGGAGAAAGGAAAAGGAACCATTCTGAAATAATGAGAGCACTCTGTTCTTCTTAACAAGGTCTGCCCTCAAGAGAAACTAATTAGCCAGAACCTAACCTGCTGGTGTTTTATCAGGGCCTAATTGTCCTGGGGAAAGGGAAATACCCAACTGCAGCCCAGTCTAGGCATCCTCTCCTACCTAAGGGGAGAGAAAATAAACTGAGAAACATGTGTGAAGTTCATAGTCTAGACGCACAGCCTCATGAAGAAACTGAGATCTAATCATAGAACTCTACAGAGCTTTTTCTCCCCTCACACCTCACCACCACATTTCTAAAGGTCTACTCAACTGCAGTTTCTTTTAT
Organism: Crocuta crocuta; assembly: GCF_008692635.1. Lineage (NCBI taxonomy): Eukaryota > Metazoa > Chordata > Mammalia > Carnivora > Hyaenidae > Crocuta > Crocuta crocuta. The sequence continues at coordinate 941,937 of NW_027527441.1, forward strand.
TCAGTACCTCACGTCTCGTTACCAAAAAAATTATAAGACATAACCAAATTCAGAAAAACACAATTTGAAAAGACAAAACAATCCTGAGAACTAGACATAGTATGGATGTTGGAATTTGAAACAACTATGATCAATATGCTAAGGGCACAAACGGATAAAGTAGACAGCATGCAGGAACTGATGGGCAACGTGTGCAGAGATGAAGTTCTATGAACCAAAAAGAAAAGCTAGAGATGAAAAAAAATACTATAACAGAAATAAAGAATACCTTTGAAAGGCTTAGAAATGGACAGAGCTGAAGAGAGAATCTCTGAGCTTGAAGATATCTCAGTAGGAACTTCAAAAACTGAAAAGCAAAGAGAACAAAGACTAAAAACCAAACCAGACAAAACAGAATATCTAAGGACAGTGCAACAACTACAAAAGGAGGGACATAGACAAAATGGGGACATCAAAAGGAAAAGGAAGAGAGACAGGAACAGAAGAAATGTTTCAATCACTAATCACTGAGGAATACCCCAAATTAATGTTAGATACTGAACTAGAGATATAGGACGCTCAGAGTAAGATAAATACTAAATGCAAAACAAAACAAAATAAAATAAACAAAACACCACCACAACCACCAATAATAAAAAAAAAAAACCAATCCCACCCCCAAATTCTACACTAAAAATATAATTTTCAAATTACAAAAAAAAAAAAAAAGAAAGAAAGAAAAAGAAAGAAAGAAAAAATCCTGAAAAAGCCAGAGGGAAGAAAACATATCTTACCCATAGAGAAATAAAGATAAATACATCTAAATTCTCCTCGGACACTACACAAGCAAGAAGAGAGTGAGGTAAAATATTAAAAGTACTGAGAGAAAAGAAAGGACCAACCTAAAATTCTATATCCGACAAAATTATCTTTTAAAAATGAAGAAGAAAAGACAATTTTCTCAGACCAAAAAATGAGAGAATTTGTAGTCAGTAGAAATGCCTTTCAAGAAATGTTAAAAGTAGTTTATGTGTATAAGATATGTAAAGTATATAAAACTTGAATCTACACAAAGAAAGAAAGATCATCAAATAAAGATTAAGGGATTACAAGATTAAGGCTAAAATGAAAACTTATTCTTAATTGATCTAATAGATAAGTTTGTTCAAAATAACAAGAGTAACAACATACTCCATGTGTACTTATGTATGCATTGTATCTGTATATTTGTGTATATAAATGAAATGAATGATGGCAATGACACAGGGTAGGAAAAAAGAATGAGGATCATTTTGGTATTATAGGTCACTTACAATACCTGTGAAGTGGTATAGTGTTTTGTTTATGGGTTTTTTTTGGGGGGGCACAAGTGAGCAAGGGGCAGAGAGAGAGAGAGAAGTGGGGCTTACCTGAAGCAGGGCTTGTTCTCACCCAATTTGGGACTCAAACTCATGAACCATGAGATCATGCCTGAGCCCAAGTCAAATATTTAACAACTGAGTCACCCAGGAACCCTAGTAGTTTTTAAAAATTAAATTAAATTATTCCAATATAGTTAACATATAGTGTTTTATTAGTTTCAGCTGTACAATATAGTGATTAAACAATTATCTGGTGTTCATCAGGAAAAGTGTACTCTTTAATCCCCATCAACTATTTCACTAAACCCCCCCCTCATCCCCTCCCTTCTGGTAACCATCAGTTTGTTCTCTATTGTTAAGAGTCTGTGTCTTAGTTTGTCCCCTCTCTCTTTTTTTTTCCACTTTGCTCTTTTGTTTCTTAAATTCTACATATGAAAGAGATCATATGGCATTTGTCTTTCTCTGAATTGAGAAAGCTTAGTTAGCATAGTACTCTCTAGCTCCATCCATGTTGTTGTGAATGGCAAGACTTCATTCCTTTTTATGGTTGAATAATATTTCATATGTATATGACCTCTTCTTTATCTATTCATCTGGCATAGTGTTATTTGAAATTGGATTTGAATTACTTGTAATGTATATACATTACAAACTCTTGTAAACTCTAAGGTAACCATTTTTAAAAAGTTTAAAAAAGGAAGCATAACATGTGCTGATTGAAAAGAGAGAGAATGGAAACCAATTAAAACCATTGAAGGCAGAAAAAGAGTAAAAGAACAAAGAACATGGACAACAAATAGAAAACAGTAACAATAGTAGATAATAATCCAACAATATTAACAATCATTATGAATATCAATGGTCTAAAATACACCAATTAAAAGATAGGGATTGTCATAAAACAGGTTCAATTTTCCAACAATTCTTAATGCGTATGCACCTAACAGCAAAACATCAAAGTACATGTGGCAAACACTAATAGAGCTGCAAAGAGATATAGATAAAGTCATTACTATAATTGGAGATTTCAATGTTGGTCTATCTGAAACAGACAAATCCAGCAGGCAGATAATCAGGACATAGTTGAACTCAACACAGCAGTAATCCACTGGATATGATATTTATATACTACTTTAGCCAACAGTACACATCTTTTCCTGTTAATATGGAACATTCACCAATGTAGACCACATTACAGGCCATGAAACACACGTTAACAAATTTAAGAGAACAGAAATCACATAATACCTGCTCTCAATTCTCAATGAAATTAAACTAGAAATCAATAACAGATATCTGAAAATTCCCCCAAATATGTAGACATTAAACAACACACTTCTAAATAAGACAAAGAAGTCAAGAGAAATGTTTAAATACTTTAATTTTTTAATGTTTACTTATTTTTGAGAGAGAGTGAGATAGGGCATGACCAGGGGAGGAGCAGAGAGAGAGGGAGACACAGAATCCGAAGCAGGCTTCAGGCTCTGAGCTGTCAGTACAGATCCCAACACAGGGCTCAAATTCAAAAACTGCAAGATCATGACCTGAGCCAAAGTCAGATGCTTAACTGAGCCACCCAGACATCCCTAAAATACTTTGAACTAAGGAAACTGAAAGCACAACTTACCAAAACTTGTGGGATGTAGTGAAAGCATTGTTTAGATGAAAATAGAGCATTGAGTGCATATATTAGAAAGGTCTAAAATCAATCATTTAAGCTTCCACATTAGCAAACTAGAAAAAGAAGATCAAAATAAATCCAGAACAAGCAGAAGAAAATAAATTATAAGAATTAATGCAGAAATCAATGAAATTAAAAATAGAAAATCAATAGCAAAAATCAATGAAACTAAAAGCTAGTCCTTTGAAAAGATCAATAAAATCTCTAAGCATCTAGCCAGACAAAGAAAAAGAGGGACACAATAGAGAGGACACAAGCTACTAATACCAGAAATGAAAGAGGGAACATCAGTACCCATTCCATAGAAATTATGAGACTAATGAAGAAATACTATGAACAACTTTATGTCCATACATTTAATAACCTAATTAAAACGAGCCAGCTTATTGAAAGACAGAATTTGCAAAAATTCACACTAGAAGATATAGACAATTTAATTAGGTCCATATCTATTAAAGACACTGAATCAACAATTAATAACCTTCCAAATTCCAAAAGGCAAAACACTATGCTCATATGGGTTTACTAGTGATTTCTACCAAATATTTAAGGACACAAGTATTGCAATACTCTATAATCTTTTTCAGAACACGGAAACAGAGGGAATATTTCCTAACTCATTCTATGAGGCCAGCATTATTCAAATACCCAAACCAGAAAAAAAAATTAAAGAAAACTACAAACTAATAGCCTTCATGAATATAGATATAACAAAATATTATTGAAATATTAAATCCAACATTGTATAAAAACTACAATGCTATGATGAATGAAATCAAAGAATAGCTTAACAAGTGGAGAGATATTTCATGTTTATGAACAGGAATACCCTAATTGTAAAGAAGTCTTTTCTTCCTACCTTGATCTATAGGTTCAATATAATCACAATCAAAATCTCATCAAGTTATTTGTAGATATTGTCAAACTTATTCTGAAGTTTATATGGAGTGGCAAAATACCTACAATAGCCTACACAATGCTAAAGGAGAAGAACAAAGTTGGAAGATCTTTGAAAATGGAGCAAAGGTAAACTTTTGAACAAATGGTTCTGGAACAACTGGACATCCACACACAAAACAAAAACAAAACTAAGTCCAGATATTACACTCCTTACAAAATTCCCAAAAGGATAATAGATCTGTATGTGAAATACAAAACTATAACACTCACGAAAGACAGCATAGAAGAAAACCTAGATGACCTTAAGTACAGTAATAGCTTTTAATATACAACACAAAAGACAAAATATTTATTTTTATTTTTTTCAATTTTAGGGGTTTTTTTAATGTTAAGTCCCTCTTTGCATTTTATAACTTTTTTGTCCTCAAGTGTATTTTATCTCTTATTAATGTAGCCAGGCCAGTTCTCTTATTACTGTTTGCATGATATATCTTTTTACTTTCAACCTCTGAATCTAAAGTGTATCTTGTAGGCAGCATATTGTTGGATCTTGGTTCTTTTTTTTCCCCCAAACAGTGTAAATAAATCATTTTTATTATATACTGGCCACACCTAATTCACATATTATTGAGGTTCTTTCAACTTACTTTCCTGGGACGCTTTTGCTCTATTTGATCACATGTTGCCATTTAGAGACCTCTCAAACTCTTGTCTGCAATTTCACAAAGTTCAGACTTGAAACACCAAATTTCAGTTACAATGTCTATGGCCTTTGCAGCCTCTCTTCTTCTTCTTCTTTTTTCTTAAATAATTTATTGTCAAGTTGGTTTCCATGTAACATCCAGGGCTCATCCCAACAAGTGCCCTCCTCCATGCCCATCACCCCCTTTCTCCTCCCCCTCACTCCCATCATTCCTCAGTTTGTTCTCAGCATTCAAGAGCCTCTCATGGTTTGCCTCCCTCCCTCTCCCCAACTATTTTTCCCTTTCTTCTCCCACATGGTCTTTCATTAAGTTCCTCCTAATCCACCTATACGTGCAAACATATGGTATATGTCCTTCTCTGCCTGGCTTATTTCTCTCAGCATAACACCCTCAAGGTCCACCCATGTTGCTACACATGGCCAGATTTCATTCTTTCTCATTGCCATGTAGTATTCCATGGTATAGATAAACCACATCTTCTTGATCCATTCATCAGTTGATAGACACTTAGGGTCTTTCCACGTTTTTGACTATTGTTGAGAGTGCTGCTATGAACATTGGGGTATGCATCAGCACTCCTGTATCCTTTGGACAAATTCCTAGCAGTGCTATTGCTTGGTCATAGGGGAGTTCTGTTGTTAATTTTTTGAGGAACCTCTACACTGTTTTTCAGCAGGGCTGCACCAGTTTACATTCCCACCGACACTGGGAGGGTGCTCGTTTCTCCACATCCTCGCCAGCATCTATAGTCTCCTGACTTGTTCATTTTCACCACTCTGACCAGCATGAGGTGGTATCTCAGTGTGGTTTTAATTTGTATGTCCCTGATGAGGAGGGACGCTGAGCATCATTTCATGTGTCTGTTGGCCATCTGGATGTCCTCTTGGGAGAAGTGTCTGATCATGTCTTCTGCCCATTTCTTCACTGGGTTATTTGTTTTTTGGGTGTGGAGTTTGGGGAGTTCCTTATAGATTTTGGATACTAGCCCTTTATCTGATATGTCATTTACAACTATCTTTTCCCATTCCATCAGTTGACTGTTAGTTTTATTGTTTGTTTCCTTTGCCACAAAAGACACAATCTTTAAAAGCAATAATTGATTAGCTGGACTTCACTAAAGTTAAAAACTTCTGCTCTGTGAAAGTGTTAAGAGAATGAGAAGATGAGCTGCAGACTAGGCAAAACACACATCTGATAAAGGACTGTTATACAAAATATCTGAAGAATTCTTAAAACTCAATAATAAGAAAGCAAAAACTTGATGCAAATATGGGTTAAAGTCCAGAACAGAGACCTCATCGAAGAAGATATACAGATGATAAATAAGCATGTAAGCAGTGCTCCACATCATACATCATCAGGAAAGGCAAATTAGAACAAGAAGATCCCACTACATACCTATTAGAATGGTCAAAATATTGAACATTGAAAATACCAAATATTGGTGAAGATTTGGAGCAACAGAAACTGCCATACATTGCTGGTGGACAACAAAATGGTACGACCACTTTGGAAGACAGTTTGGAATTTTCTTACAAAACCACTCATTATGCTTACTATAAGACTCAGCAATTACTTTCCTTGGTGTTCAACTGAAGAAGCTGAAAACTTAGGTACACACAAAAACCTGCACATGGATGTTTATAGCAGCCTTACTCATAATTAGCAAAATTTAGAAACAATCAAGATGTCTTTCAATAGGTGAATGGATATATAAGGTGTAGTATATCCAGACACTGAAATATTATTCAATGCTAAAACGAAATGAGTAATCAAGCCATGAAGAAACATGGAGAAAATTTATATGCATATTGCAATTGAAAGAAGACAATCTGAAAAGATTATATATTGTATAATTCTAACTATATGACATTATGTAAAAGGCAAAAAATAATTGGTGAATAGATCAGTAGTTTTCAGGAGTTGCAGAGTGGGAGGGATGAAGAGGAGGAGCACAGAGGATTTCTAGAGCAGTGAAAATCATGTGTCATATTATGGTGAATATTTGTCATTATGCATTTGTTGAAACTATAGAATGTACAGACACCAAGAATAAATTGTAATGCAAATGATGGACTCTTGGTGATGGTGATGTGTCAGTGTAGGTTCATTGGTGGTGACAAGCGCATAACTCTGGTGAGTGATGTTGTTAATGGAGGAGGCTATGCATCTCTGGGGGCAGGGCATAAATCTGTAACTTCTCACTGATATTTCTTAAACTGCTCTAAGAAAATTAGGTCTTCATAAAAAAATAAAACAAGAGATTAAAAAGGAAGAATGGAAAATATACAAGATTAGCAATAAGCATATGACAGCTTGAGTGGCTATATTATTAACATATAAGGCAGATGTCAAGGTAAAGAGTATTGTAAAGGGAGTTTTTGTAATGATGAATATGTCATTCACTTCAGGAAGACATACCAATCATAAGTATGTATATGGATAATAATACAGTTTTGAAATACATGATATAACTACTGACTGAATTGAAAGGGGTAATACTAAAATCGATACATTCAGTTGGAAATTTTAACACCCTTCTCTAAGTAATTGACAAAGAAAAGTATGCCCATAAGTGCTCTGAACAACCCTATATACATCCTTGAGCTGATTATAATTTATAGAACCCTGTACCAGAATGCATATTCTATTCAAGTGTGCTTTGTACACTCACCAAAATAGACCATACTCTGGGCTATAAAGTTTTAATATGGCAAAAGTTTTTTTTTTTAATTTTTAATGTTTTTTATTTATTTCTGAGAGAGAGAGAGTGTGTGTGTGTAAACAGGGGAGGATCAGAAAGAGAGGGAGACACAGAATCCGAAACAGGCTCCAGGCTCTGAGCTGAATATTAGCACAGAGCCCGATGTGGGGCTCGAACCCATGAACCATGAGATCATGACCTGAGCCGAAGTCCGACACTTAACTGACTGAGCCACCCAGGCACCCCAAAGGTTTTATATGTTTCCATATGGTTAAAAGACTGAAATTTTACAGACAATGTTCTCTGTTCATAATGGAACTAAATTACAACTAAGTAACAAAAAGATAGCTATATAACCTTAACGGGCTAAAGAATAAATAAATCACAAGGGATATTTGAAATTACTTTTTACCTAATGATAAAGATAAAAGATCAGAATGAATGGAATTAAATTTAGAATAAACTTGATAGCATTAAATTCTTATATTTGAAAACAGAAAAGGCCTAATAACAACGATGCATAGGTACACCTTAAGATGGTAGAAGAGCAAGGCAAATACAATGTAATTAGAAATAAGAAAATAATAAAGATCAGAGCAGATATGCATGAAAGAGAAGGGAAAATATAATATAAATATAAAGAGTTGTTTTTGGAAATACTGAGAATTGATATAACTGCTGAGAGAGAGAGAGAGAGGAAGAGAGAGAGAAACATAAATATCAATGAAATATAGTGTATCAGGATATATCGATATTAAATACTACTAAGGGAATGTTATGAACAATTTTATGCCACTAAATATGACAATTCCAACAAAATGGGCAAATTCCTTGAAATTTAAAGCCTACCAAAAAGTATTACCAGATAAAACAAAATCTGAAGACTCATATACCCATTAAAATAATTCAAATATTTATCAAAATTGTCTCACAAAGAAAGTTCCAGGTTCAGACTATTTCAGTGGTGAAATTTAGCAAGGATTTAAGAATGTAAGACTAGCAGTCTTACAGAAATATTTTGAGAGAGTAGAGAAGGAAGCACCAAGTTCTTTGAGTAGGTCAGCCAAATACTGGTATCAAACCCTGCCAAAGATACTTCCAAAATAAACATGTTATGTGCAAATATTCATTATGAACATAGACACCAAACCTTAAAAATATACTTGCAAATAAAATCCAGCGATATATAAAATGATAATATATTATCAGCAAGCAGGGCTTATTTCAGAAAAGCAGAATTGGTTCAACATTCAAAAACCAATCAATATATAATTTGACATATTAATAGAATAGAATAAAGGAAAATCATGCTGCCATCTCATTAGATGCAGAGTGGTTTTTGGCAAAATCCAATACTTCTTCCAGTAAAGACTTTTAGCAAATTGGGAATAGAAGAAAGCTTCCTTATTCTGACACAGGGCATCTACACAAAAGTGCACACCATCAGGTTAAAGATAAAACATTGAGTACATTATGTCCATAATGTCCACTCCTGCTAATTTTATTCTGCATTGAATTGGCTGTATGAGTCAATGAAATAGGGTACTATTTCATTGGAAATAGGGAAAATAAAAGACATTTATTAGAAAGAAAAAATATTCTTTATTCTCGGATGACTTGATCAACTGCAAAAAAAAATCCCAAAGAATCTACAAAAACTACTAGAAGTAAGTAAATTTGATAAAGTCAGAAGTCTAAATGTCAATATACAAAAATCAATTGTATTTATATATGCTAGCAACAAACTTCGAAATTTAATTAAAAATAATATTTAAAATAACATAAAAACCCAATAACTTAATAACATACATAAAGATATAAGAATACCTTTAAAAAGTATAGTATAAAACTCCTACACTAAGAGCTACAAAATACTGGGGAATAGAATTAAGTAGACTTATGTGCTGACAGCGTTTTTCAGAGAAATAGAACAAATAATCTTAAAACTTGCATGGAGCCACAAAAGACCTCTAATAGCCAAAGCAACCTTGAACAATAAAAACAAAACAGGAGGTATCATAATTCTAGATTTCAAGTTATATTACAAAGTGGTCGGAATTAAAACAATATGGTACCGGCATAAAAAACATACATATAGATCAATGGAATAGAATAGAAAACCTGGAAATAAACCCACAATTACATGGTCAATTAATCTTTGACAAAACAGGAAAGAATATCCAATGGGAAAAAGACATTTTCTTCAACAAAAGGTGTTGGGAAAACTGGACAGCCACATACAAAAGAAATAAATCATTCCACTTTCTTTCACCACATATAAAAGTAAACTCAAAATAGATTAAAAACCTAAATGTGAGACCTGAAACCATGAAAGTCCTTGAAGAGAGTACAGGAAATAATCTCTCTGAAATTGGCCATAGCAAATTTTTCTAGATAGATCTCCTGAGACAAGGAAAACAAAATCTAAAATAAACTATTAGAACTACATCAAAATAAAAAGCTTCTGCACAGCAAAGGAAACAATTAACAAAACAAAAAGACAACCAATGGAATGAGAGATGCCATATGCAAATAACATATTTGATACAGGGACAGTATCCAAAATCTATAGATCTTAACAAACTCAACACCCCAAAAATGAACAATCCCATTAAAAAATGGGCAGAAGACATGAGCAGACATTTCTCTAAAGAAGACATCCAGATAGCCAACAGACAACATGAAAAGATGCTCACCTTCACTGGTCATTAAGGAAATGCAAATCAAAACTACAATAAGCCAACATCTCATACCTTCCAGAATGGTGAAAATCAACAACACAAGAAACACCAGGTTTGGTAAGGATGTGGAGAAAAAGGAGCCCTTGTGCCCTGTTGGTGGGGATGCAAACTGGTGCAGCCACTGTGGGTAACAGTATAGAGGTTCCTCAAAAAATTAAAAATAGAACCACCCTGTGACCCAGCAATTGCACTATTGAGTATTGACCCAAAGAATATAAAAACACTAATTCAAAGGGATACGTGCACCCTGATGTTTACTGCAGCATTATTTATAATAGTCAATATATTGAAGCAGCCCAAGTGTCCTCTGATAGATAAGTGGATAAAGAAGATGTGGTATATATATATACACAGTGGAATATTACTCAACCACAAAACAGAACAAAATCTCACCATTTGCAACTACATGGATGAAGCTAGAGAGTATAATGCTAAGTGAAATAAGTCAGTCAGAGAAAGACAAATATACGACTTCACTCATATGAAGAATGTAAGAAACAAAACAAATGAGCAAAGGGGGAAAGAGAAAGAGAGAGAGAGAGAAAGAGAAAGATGAACCATGAAATAGATTCTTAACTATAGAGAATGAAACTGATGGTTATCAGAGGGGAGGTGGGTAAGGGGATGGGTGAAAATGGGGATGGAGATTACAGAGTACACTTATCATTGTGAAAAAATAAAAATGATTTTAAAAACTAGGTATATATAAATGGAGAAATATACATATCTCATGGATGGAAAGACTTATTCAAAGATGTCAATTCTTGCCAAATTCATCTATTAATTAAATGACATCCTATTTAACATCATGTAACCAACTGTTTTCCAGAGCTATTCAACAGCAAAGTCCACATTCCTTGAAGTGAATATTGACACCTTCCAGGATAGTAGTTTGAGAAATGCACTAATATTATGAAAATCACAGATGTATTGTTCATCAGAAGAGTTGAAAACAGAATTCACCATAAGAGGGTAATCTGATAGAGGAGAAGAGCAGGGTAGAAAGTCGCTAAATGAGGAGAATCGAGAGCATACAAGAGAAAAGCTGGATTCTCAAGACAACTTTGCTGGCTTCCTAAGTTCATTTAATTTTAGATGTAGACTTAGTTTCATTTTTTTCTCTTATTCTCATTCCACCCTCCCCCCCCCCAGTCTGTCTAATTTGAGGGAAAACTCAATATCTTTGCTCTAAGTAGTCTATACTTTCTATGATGCATGATCTGTATAGCATCTATCAATCTCACTGGGGCAGAAATCATGCCTACTTTACTCACCTTTATATTAGCCAGTATCAGCCTCCATAACTACATGGTAGAAACTTAACTCATTCTTTCGTCCATTGTCCATTTATTCGTCAAATACTTAATGAGTGCTCACCACGCGTCAAACAACTATTTTAGGTCTCGGAAAATAGCAGTGAGCAAAAGAAGCCCAGCTTTCATAGATTTTAAAATAAATATTCATCCAATGCAAGAATGAGTGAAAGAGAAAAATACCTCCTGCTAATAAACATTTATATTTGTATAGTTTCCATTAATATCATTTCATTGGGGTTTCATAACAGTGATGTAGAGTAGACAAAGCACAGTAGTATTTCCATTTTATAGGTAAGGAATCTAAAGGTCAGGGAGTGGCTGAGAGTCCCGCAATGATGAAGCAAGGGCGTGCATGTAGGTCCCCAGAGAGGAGCCCTCACTTCCATTCTTTTTCCTTTAAAATGGTCCAGAGAAGGGATGAAAATAGACGAGCCCCACACTTTAAGATTTATGAAGCCTGCCACCCTCTTTGTCCCAGCATAGGAAAACTGGAAGAATTAAGTACTTGCTTATTGTTCTACAGAAGCAGCTGGGACTGCCTCAGCGATGATGCCTTGTTAAAAGAGAGAAAGAGGCATGGCTGTTTCAACAGAAGTGTTCTCTTGCGGCCTGCAGAGGATCAGACATTCATCATGCGCTGTTATTTATTTATCATATCTTAGACATTGACCTCAATAGCACAAATGTGAAAAAGCAGATTCCCTTTCCCCCGGGGAAGGCCAAGGCTGATGAGTCAGTAATTAAAAACCACCTCAACAGCTGACACTCGTGTCTCCCTGAAAAAGCTGCAAAAGGGCAAAGGAAACAAAGAAAAGGTTCTTATGAAGTCAAACCAAACTTCGTCAGTGCAGGAGGCTGTGTGCAAACGAGAGGGAGAAAGACTGAGGGCCCATGGTGGACTACCAGCCTACTGGGAGTCAGCAGTGCAGGGTCCATTAGATAGCAAAGGCTGACGTGAGCGAGGGTCTTTAACCTCAGAAGTGCCGGGACATGATGCCAGCATGGTATCTGACCCTGGAAGAGGACACACAGTTCATTTTTTAATTTTTTTAATAGTTTATTGTCAAGTTGGTTTCCATATAACACCCAGTGCTCATCCCCACCAGTGCCCTCCTCCATGCCCATCACTCCCCTTCCCCTTCTCCCCTACCCCCATTGGCCCTCAGTTTGTTCTCAGCATTCAAGAGTCTCTCATGGTTTGCCTCCCTCCCTCTCCCCAACTATTTTTTCCCCTTCTCCCCCATAGTCTTCCGTTAAGTTCCTCCTAATCCACCTATACATGCAAACATATGGTATCTGTCCTCTGCCTGACTTATTTCACTCAACATAACACCCTCAAGTTCCATCTATGTTGTTACACATGTCCAGTTTTCATTCTTTCTCATTGCCATGTAGTATTCAGTTGTATAAACTATAGATGCTGGCGAGGATGAGGACAAACAGTTCAACTCCACAACTTGAGTTAGAGATAGAATACTGAGAAACATTTCCGATGACCTGCTTAACAAAATGACAAAGAAAGTAAAGGGAACAGAAAGATAAATGATTTTCTTTGAAAATCCACAATGAATAGCACTGAAACAGAAAGGATGGTAAGTTTTCATTTCATTTCCATTGGCACAAGTAGAGGGAGAGGGAAGGCTATGGGCTATGTTAAAGCTGAGAAGTGTTAAGATAGTTAAAAAAGAGCAAAAAAAATCATTTTTAGTGTTGGTTAAACAGCAGCAGACTACCTGGGATTGAAGTACCATTTTTTCTCCAAAAAAAAGGATCTGCTTTTTAGGAGGTGTTGGGGGCGTGGGGGGGGGGATTTGTGTTGATACAGCCCTCACTACTGGATAGGGGCAGAGAGCAGTGGATGGTCAGACTATAGAAAGCTCCTGTGAAGCCCTGGATTCTGTTTTCATTCTTTCAGCCCCCAAGTAAGTTGGTGTTCACTGGTGCTCACTGGGAAGGGTCACTTCCAGGGACCTCCAGAGGCCAGTGAGTGGTGCTGAGTTAATTAAAAAAAAAAAATCTTTATATGACTTTTTGTCCTCCTCATCTAATTCCTGAGAAAAATTCCCAGAAGAGGGCACTTGGGTGTCTCAGTCAGCTAAACATCTGAGCAGCTTGGGTCATGATCCCATGATTTGGGAGTTCAAGTCCCACATCAGGCTCAATGCTAATAACATGGAGCCCATTTCGGATCCTCTGTCTCCCCGTCTGTCTGCCTCTCTCCTGCTCTCACCCTCTCTGTCTCTTTGTCTCTCTCTCTCTCTCAATAATTCACATAAAAAAAGAAAAAATTTCCAGAATACTGGTAATCGTTAAAAAGCATGTTTTCTCCAGCTGTATTTTTATTTCTAAGGCTTCATAAATGTATCATCTGAAATTTTAAGTATTTGAAGCATTATTTTAGAGAAAGACAAGAAAAAAAGCCAAGGTTTATAAAAGGTTTTATAAACTAACATAAATGAAAAAGAATAATATGAACTTACTGCTTTCCTCATAGCATTGGCCTTAAACGTTTTCCATCTACATTCGGCTGGGGAGGGACCATGAGAGAGAGGAGAGAAACCAAACTAAGGATAAAGGTGTCATTAAACCTATCCCAGGTTAGCCGAGAGGAAGTCCTTGGAGAAAAACAAGCCTTAATAGCTTTCAGAATTCTAGTGCACAGGGTGGAAGTGGAAACCAGAGTCACTCAAGAGCCAGCCTCAGTGGACCCATGGCCACAGAACCACACGTGTCCTGTTTCATGATACTTGAGAATCTCTGTATTGCCAAATGCCTCTCTAATCTCAACTGTTGCCTTAGACTTCATTAGAAGTTAGACTTAGACTTCATTTGCTCTTTGACTTAGGGGCTTTTGCCATTGTGATGTTTGCCAGGTCACAGTGTAAGCCTTTATGCAAACATATGAAATGGTTGGTCAGATACATTCATAATAGGTTATTTGTCTAAGGGGTGAACATGTGAGGAGGATGGGACATTAGACAGCAGAGACACAGATAAAAGCAAAGTAGAAGGAAAAGTAAATATTGGAAATGATTTTTAAATCCATATTATTATATCCAGCTAGATCAGAATGAGATTATTATGGATGCTGTGATTGTTTATCTAGTTCAGACTTCTTAGCTGGAAACCACAGTGAAAAGGAAAGATGCCAAAAACCTTGGAGATTAGCAAATGATGCTGGTGGCTTAAAAAAAAAAAGATAAATTTCAGCAACTTATAGACTACTGAACAGCAAAAATAACAAGCTGATTCATTTAGGGCAGCTTTATTGAGATATAATTTGCAAACGCCATAATCCACTTAAAGTGTACAATGCAGTGACCTTTGGTGTATTTATACAGTTGTGAATCCAACACCACAGTGAGTTTTATAATGTTTCATTATCCTGGAAAGAAACCCCATACCATATCACTTAGCTTCACACCTCATCTCCTCAGTCCCATCAGCCCAGGCAACCACTAATCTATTTTCTTTCTCTATAGATTTACCTATTCTGGATATTTCAAATAAATGTGATTTGACAGATTCATTTTATAAATTGTTTTCAGGAGAATTTGGTGATTTATCATTTACATATAACACCCAGTGCTCATCACGACAAGGGCCCTCCTTAACACCCATCACCCATTTACCCATCCACCTATTCATCTCCCCTCCATAAACCCTCATTTTTCTCTTTATCATTAAGAGTTTCTTATGGTTTGTTTCCCTCTCTTTTCCCCCCTGCCCATACATTCATCTGTTTTCTTTCTTAAATGCCACATCTGAGTGAGATCAAATGGTATTTGCCTTTCTCTGACTGACTTATTTCACTTTGCATAATACACTCTAGCTCCATGGCCACATCATTGCATATGGCAAGATTTTATTCCTTTTGATGGTTGAGTAATATTCCATTGTGTGTGTGTGTGTGTGTGTGTGTGTGTGTGTGTATACACATCTTCTTTATTGATTCATCAGTCAATGAACATTTGAGCTCTTTCCATAGTTTGACTACTATTGATAAAGTTGCTAATAAACATTGGAGTACATGTACCCCTTTGAATATGTATTTTTTTTTATATTTTTATTTATTTCTAGGAGAGAGAGAGAGAGAGACAGCGTGAGCAGGGGAGGGTCAGAGAGAGAGGGAGATACAGACTCTGAAATAGGCTCCAGGCTCTGAGCTGGCAGTCAGTACAGAGCCCGACGCAGGGCTCGAACCCACGAACCGCGAGATCATGACCTAAGCGAAAGTCGGACGCTTAACCGACTAAGCCACCCAGGCGCCCCGAATATGTATTTTTGTATCTTTTGGGCAAATACCTAGTAGTACAATTGCTGGATCATAGGGTAGTTCTATTTTTAACTTTTTGAGGCAACTGCATACTGTCTTGCACAGTGGCTGCACCAAAACTAGTGTATTTCAACAAACAGTGCATTCTAACCAACACTGTAAGAGGGTTCCTCTTTTTCCACATCCTCACCTACACTTGTTGTTTTTGTGTTCTTAATTTTAGCCATTCTGACAGGTGTGAGAGGATATCTCATCGTGGTTTTGATTTGTATTTTCCCGATGATGAGTGATGTTGAGCATCTTTTCAATGTGTCTGTTAGCCATCTGTGTGTCTTCCTAGAAAAGTGTCTATTCATGTCTTCTGCCCATTTCTTAACTGGATTATTTGTTTTTTTGGGTGTTGAGTTTTATAAGTTCTTTATAGATTTTGGACAATAACCCTTTATCTGATATATCACTTGCAAATATCTTCTCCCATTCAATCAGTTGTCTTTTAGCTTTGTTGATTGTTTCCTTCACTGTGCAGAAGCTTTTTATTTAAATGAAATCTCACTAGTTCATTTTTTCTTTTGTTTCTCTTGCCTACAATATTTGTAAATGTCAACAAGGCTATTACTTTCCTGGGGGGAAATATTTAAAATATTCTAGTAAACTAAGAAATTAGTTCAACATAAGAAACTCAAAATGGACAGGTTGTGGTATAAAATAACAACCAATTACATACAATGTTAATCATCACTAAAATGTTTATAAATTGTAGCAAACATCTAAAACAATTCTTTAAAGAGAATACATTATGAAACACATGTTATTATTCATAAAATCCAATTAAAGTTCCAACTTCTAATAACAAAATGGATAGAGGAGGAGCAAGAGAAGAGGAAACAAGGTAAGTTAGGTACTTTCTCATCTTAGTACAAGGAAGAGTTAAGACACCATCATTAGAGGGGAAAATATAGGTTCAACGTACTTTATAAAAAACTCCAAGTCTTCTGTGGGTGAAATAGGTGAAGGAGATTAAGAGTATATGTATCATGATGAGCTGTGAGTAATCTACAGAACTGTTGAATCACTATATTGTACACCGGAAACTACTATAACACTGTATGTTAACTATACTGGAATTTTCTTTAAAAAAAAAAACACAATTTCACGGCTTCTAGAAATAAAAAGTAAATATAGTCTAGTTTAAAGAGAGGAAAAAAGTCAAAGAGAAATGTAACCTTTAAAAGTTCCTTAATGGAGATATTAAGGAAGTTTAACCAATGGTCCCCATCTCCTGACCTCAGGTCCATTTCATATTGCTTATACCTCATTTTAAGCTTCACTTCCTTCCACGGGGGGTGCCTAACGTGGGACTAGATTGTCTACAGACAGAGATAAATCCCCTAAACCCGCACTCCCACACCTATCTTGGCTTCTACGTGATTAACATTAATCACACATATAACTATTTAACAGCCCCTCCAAGGAGTGCAATATGTCTATCCTGTTCATAGATGTATTGTATGCAAAAGTCATCCTATAAATGCATGTTAAATTATTGAATAATAGATGCATGCTTGATCACAAACACAAATAAGTCAACAAGATTTCAGAAGAACAAATATACCATTTCATCCATCACATGGAATATATAAGAATCTATTAAAAGTCATGGTTTTTTATGTGAACATTTGTTGGTGTGGACAATACTTGATAAGTATTAAATATTATGATAAAATATTAAATGAAAATGCAATCCGACAGCGCAAGTTTGTACTGATAATTCACACAGAAAGAACCATGAGTGGATGAGAAAAAGGAAGAGAGGGAATGGGGAAGGAGAGGTTGGAAAAAGTTCTAGTTAACATTGACTATTTCTGAAAGGTTATATAGGAGTGTCTTTTTTTCACAAAATTATCTTTTCTGGAAAAAAAAGTTTATTTTAGTATATTGGAAGGATTCCAATTATTATTTTTTTCATTTTTATCTTTTATAGTACCCCTAATCTCCTTCTGATCTTACCTTCCTTTTATTATTTGGTTTGTCAGTTTAGAATGATTATCTTTTGTTACTCCAACAGTCAGTGAATTTATATTATTTTTCCCATTTTCACTCCCTTTTTAAAATTCACTTTAAAAGTGGAATTCTTTGTACTTTGTGATATCATAATCATGAGAGATTACATGCTCTCCTTTCACCTTTTTCCATATCTTTGTGTCTTTAAATATCTCTACATCTCTAATTAAATATACTTATTGTTCACTGTCCATCCTTTTTTCCCAAATTTCGCATTATCTTTTGGTTGGGTGAAGACCAGCCCCTGGTAGTTTCCTCCAGAAAGACTCTTGAGAACTTTCTCAAGAGGGTTATTTCAGGTATACATCATTGTCTATGGCATTGACAATTGAACAGTAGCTTACTTGGGTAGACTACACTTGGATCACACTTCCTTTTTCTCAAGTTTCTTAAAAATGCTATTCTATGAAATCTTGCTTTGTATGTTGATTTTGTGAAGTCTGATTTCAATATTATATTCTTACTTTGGTCAGTTAGTGTGTAAATCCTAAGAAATTTGTCTTTAACTTTAAATTATAATAGTCTTACTAGTGTGTGCCATGGATTCAGGATTTCAAATCAATCTTTCCAGGAACTAGTGGACCCATCTAATATGGAGATGCAAGTCATTTTTTTTATTTCAAGAAAATTTTCTTTGATTAGTGTTTTTTTCCTGATTCTGGTGTATAATTACATACTTTTACATATATAAAATTCAACAAAAATAAGTTTTAATTTAAATTCCATTTAATTAACATATTTTAGTTTCAGGTGTATAATATAGTGATTCAACAATTCCATACATCAACCAGTGCTCATTACAACAAGTGTAGTCCTTAATCCCTATCATCTACTTAACCCATCTGCCACCCACCTCCCTTCTAGTAACTATTAGTTTATTCTCTATAGTTAAGGGTCTGTTTCTTGGTTTGCCTCTTTCACTTTTTACCCATTGTTCATTTGTTTTGTTTCTTAAATTCCCATATGAATGAATCATATTATATTTATCATTCTCTGACTGACTTCATTTGCTTAGCATGATATTCTCTAGTTCCATCCATGTCATTGCAAATGGCAAGATTTCATTCTTTTTTATGGCTAAGTAATATTCCATCATGTATATAATTTAACATATATATTACTCTATATATATAACTATATAAAAATAAAAAATAATAATAATCTATTCAGCAATCAATGGATACTTGAGCCATTTCCATATTTTGGCTATTGTAGATAATGCTGCTATAAACATTGGGGTGCATATATCCCTTTGAATTAGTATTTTTGTATTATTTGGGTAAATACCTAGAAGTACAGTTGCTGGATCATAGAGTAGTTCTAATCTTAACTTTTTGAAGAACTTCCATACTGTCTTCCACAGTGACTGTACCAGTTTACCTTCTAACAGTGCAAAGGAGTTGCCCTTTCTCCACATCCTCACCAATACCTGTTGTTTCTTGTGTTGTTGCTTTAGCCATTATGACAGGTGTGAGGTGATATCTCATTTAGTTTAGATTTGTATTTTCCTGATGATGAGTGATGTTGAGCATTTTTTCATGTGTCTATTGGACATCTGTATGTCTTCTTTGGACAAGTATCTATGTCATCTGCCCACTTTTAATTGGAATATTTGTTTCTTGGGTGTTTGGAGGAGATAATTGCAAATAACATACCCAATAAAGGGTTAGTATCCAAAATATATAAAGAATTTATAAAAGTCTACACCTATAAAATGCAATCAACCATTTTAAATGTAGACTTTGATGATTTTTGACAGTGTACACACTTGTATAATACATGTAACAACCATCACAAGCAAGATGTAGGACTCTCTCACAGCTCAAGGAAGTTCCTTTGTGCTCCAACTTCAGTCAATACCTTCCCCTAAACATACTTGCAATTGCCTAAAACTCCATTCCTTGGCTGTATATAAGCACTGATTTGATTTCTATCACTAGAGATTGAATTTTATTTTTCTAGAATTTCATATAAATGGAATCATACAGTATGAACTGTGTTGCATCTGCCTTCTGTTTTTATCTTGTTTCTGTTTCTCAGTGTGGTTTTAGAATTTATCCATATTTTCACATGTGTTTGTAGTTTCTTTTTATTAATGAGTAGTACTCTATTGTATGTATATATCACAATTTGTTTATGAATCTAACCAGTGATACACATTCGTGTTGTTTAGCTTTTTAGCTATTAAGACCAAGCCCTAGGGGGTGCCTGAATGGCTCAATAGGTTAAGAGTCTGACTTTGGCTCAGGTCCTGATCTCACAGTTCGTAAGCTGGAGCCCTGTGTCAGGCTCTGTACTGACAGCTCAGACCCTGGAGCCTGCTTTAGATTCTGTGTCTCCCTCTTTCTCTGCTCCTCCTCTCCTCACACTCTGTGTGTGTCTCTCTCTCAAAAATAAACATTAAAAATTTAAGAAAAAAGACTAAGCCTTCTAAGAACATTTGTATACAAATCTTCGCATGAACATAGTTTTTCTTTCTCTTGCATGAAATAGGAGTGGAATTGCTGGATCCTGCAAGTGTAAGTGTACATTCAATTCTACAAGAAACTGCCAAACCATTCTGCAAAGTTCTTGAACCCTTTTTCGTTACCACCAACAGTGTATAAGTATTCTGGGTGCTTCTTTTCCTTGCCAGTGCCTTGTCTTTTCAGCTTTGTGTTATTCATTTGTTTTTTGCTTTAGCTATTCTAGTGGGTCTGTAGTGGTATCTAATTGTTTTAATTAGCATTTCCCTGATGACTAATGCTGTTCAACAACATCTCATGCAATGATTGGCCACTCAAATACCCTGTTTGTGAGGTTTCCGTTCAAATCTTTTGCTGGCTTTGGGGAGCTGTTTGTCTTCATGTTATTGAGTTGTTTTTCTTTTCTTTCTTTCTTTAAAAATTTTCTGCATACAACTCCTCTATCATATATATATGTGTTGTGAATATTTTCCTCTCAGTATGTATAGCCTATTAATTACCTTAGGACTACTTTCAAAAATTGGGCATTTAAACATTTGATGAAATCCACTTTATCCATTTTTTTAAAAAAATTAACGCTTCCTGTTTCCTAGGTCCTGTCTAAGGAACCTGAGTCTTGCCTAGTCCAAGATCACAAGGTTGTCTTCTATGCTTTCTTCTAGAATTTGTATAGATTTAATTTTTATAATAGGTCTGTGGATTATTGAGATGTTATTTTGAATTAGTCTTGTGGATGATGTGAAGTAAAACTTGATGTCTGCTTTTGAAATGGATATCCAGTCATGCAAGCACCATGGGCTGAAAATTAATCCTTTCTCTCATGGAATTATCTCTGTGACTTTGTCAGAAACCAGTTGCTCATGAATGTGTAGGTCTGCTTCTGAATCCTCTTTTTTGTTCCATTAATGTAAATGTCCTTTTTTAGGCTAAAACCTTACTCTTTTTTACTTTGCTTAAGTTTCAAAATCAAGTGAAGTCCACCAATCAGCCACTACTTCTCATCTAGTGAGTCTTAACTTTCTGTTACTATATTTTTCAGTTATGTAATATGCATTTTGATAAAAACTTTTTATTTCTCTATTGATATTCCTTATCTGTTCACTCACTTTTATCATTTTTTTCCTCTAGTTCTTTGAACGTTTTTCTTTTAATTCTTTGAACATATTTATAATTAATGCTTTGAAGTCTTTGTCTGCTGTATTGAAGAGCTGCTTCTGCCCAGATTATATTTTAATTGACTGTCCTTTATTCTGGGTATGAATCACATTCTTAAAAAATTTTTCTCATGTCTCATAACTTTTCTTTGATAAGTGGATAATGTAGGTGATACACTATAGTGACCATGAATTCTGTTGTGTTCTTCTAAGGAATGTTGGCTTTTTATTCTAATAGTTAACTTACCTGGGTTCAAATTTAAAAAAAAAAAAAGTCTCCTTTACAAGTGAAAAAGTTGGTATCTTAGTTTTTCTCTTATAAATTCCATCTGCTGATTTTAAGGCAGATCTGCTTGGTGATCTTGTGTGTGGTTCCATAATTTGTGGTCAGTAAAGGTATTAAACATATTTTAATCTCTGCCTCTTCAACTCAGTTGCAACAATTGGACTCTTCTAGAACATCCCAATTGGGGCTAATCATAAGGTTCACCTCATTTGATTTACTCCTCACAAAGATTGCAGTCCTTCAGTGTATGTTCTTCAATGCTGAAAACATTGTCATATATTTTCTCCAGTTTTCTAGTTGTTAAGACAGGAGTGTTAAATCTGGGTCTCATTTACCCAAAGTGGCCAAAAGTAGAACTCTCATGACTACAGTTTTATGCACAAGTTCCTTTTTTTTTTTTTTTTTAACGTTTATTTACTTTTGAGACAGAGAGAGACAGAGCACGAACTAGGGAGAGGCAGAGAGAGATGGAGACACAGAATCTGAAACAGGCTCCAGGCTCTGAGCTGTCAGCACAGAACCCGATGCGGGGCTCGAACCAATGGACCGCGAGATCATGATCTGAGCCAAAGTCGGAGGCTTAACCGACTGAGCCCCGCAGGCGCCCCTTTATGCGCAAGTTCTAATACATTGTTTGATAATCTTCTTTAATGGATTCTAGTTATTTTTATATTAGATCTTCTCTGCCTATAATCCATTTTAATAATTTTCTTTCTGAATCTTTTTTCTTTATTTCATTTATTTTTTATTACTCTGTCTCTATTTCCCTTTATTAAATTTTTATTTAAAAATAAATTCTCATTACTCTTTACCTTGGTGCTCATTTGTGACTTTTTCTTTAATTTTCTTGTTGATTTCAACCAACTTGTTTCTTTTCTTGCTGATTTATCTATTTTTGTTCCTAAAATGTTAATTTGTTGTATAAGCATTATCTTCACTTATTTTAGGATATTTTATTCAGTTTGAGTGTTGTCTTATAACTTTAATTTCTACTTCATGATTTGTCCTTTTGGAGGAATTTTCATTAGATACACTGTCATTTTCTGTTTTTATCTTATAGTAGTTTTACTTGAAAATATGCTAATTTTATTTTAACTATTTTTTTACCAATGTTCCTATTTCCAAAGCACATTTATATGTTTAATAAAGTTACTTTTCATATTAATTTAAAAAATTTTAATTTGAGTATCATTGACAATGTTATATTAGTGCTATGCTCCCCACAAGTGTAGCTACTGTGTGTCACCATTATTATAATGCTATTATAATATTACTCAGGCGCCTGGGTGGCTCAGTTGTATGAGCGTCTGACTTCAGCTCAGGTCATGATCTCACTGTTCGTGAGTTCGAGCCTCTCATGGGTCTCTGTGCTGACAGCTCAGAGCATGGTGCCTGCCTCAGATTCTGTGTCTCCCTCTCTCTTCTCCTCTCCCATTCATACTCTCTCCCTTAAAAATAAATAAAAACATTTAAATAAAAAAAATTAAAAACGTAATATCACTGACTATATTTTCTATGCTGTGCCTTTTAGTCCTATGACTCATTCATTCCATTACTGGAAGCTTGTATCTACCAGTCCCCTTTACCCATTTTATCCATCCCCTACACCTCTTCCCTCCAGCAACCATCAGTTTGCTCTCTGTATTTATAGGTCTGATTCTACTTTTTGTTTGATTATTCATTAATTTTTTTACATTCCACTTATGAGGGAGATCATACGGTATTTGTCTTTCTCAGTCTGACTTATTCCACTAAGCATAAAATCCTCTAGGTCCATCCATGGTGCCACAAATGGCAAAACCTCTTCTTTATGGTGGTGTAACATTCCACTGTATATATCTATCACAAGATCATTCTTATCCATTCATCTATTAATGGACACTTAGATTTGCTTCCATAACTTGACTACTGTAAACACAATGCTGGAATAAACACATGTATCTCTTCGAATTAGTGTTTTCATTTTCTTTATAAATACCCACTAGTGGAATTACTGGATCATAACATATTGCTATTTTTAATTTTTTGAGAAATTTCTGTACTGTTTTCCATAGTGGTGGCACCAATTTTCATTCCCACCACCAGGGCATGAGTGTTCACTTTTTTTCTTATCCTCTTCGACACTTGTTATTTCTTGACTTTTTGATATGAGCCAATCTGGCTGGTGTGAGGTGATATCTCATTGTAGTTCCAACTTTCATTTCTCTGATGATTACAGATGTTGAGCATCTTTTCATGCATCTGTTGGCTCTATGTTTTCTTTGAAAAAAATGTCTATTTAGGTCATCTGCCCATTTTTAAATTGTATTGTTTTTGTTTTTGGTGTTGAATTATATAAGTTCTTTATATATTTTGGATATAAACCCATTATTGGTTGTATCATTTATAAATATCTTCTCCCATTTAATAGTTTGCATTTTTGTTTTGTCCTTTTCTGCCTGACTTATTTCGCTCAGCCTAACACCCTCATGTTCCATCCATGTCGCTACACATGGCCAGATTTCATTCTTTCTCATTGCCATGTAGTATTCCATTGACAGATAAACCACATCTCCTTGATCCATTCATCAGTTGATGGACACTTAGGTTCTCTCCATGTTTTGGCTATTGTGGAGAGTGCTACTATGAACATTGGGGTACATGTGCCCCTATGCATCAGCACTCCTGGATCCCTTGGGTAAATTCCTAGCACCGCTATTGCTGGGTCATCAGAGAGTTCTATTGTTAACTTTTTCAGGAACCTCCACACTGTTTTCCAGAGGGGCTGCACCAGTTTACATTCCCACCAACAGTGTAGGAGAGTGCCCATTTCTCCACATCTTCACCAGCGTCTAAAGTCCTCTGATTTGCTCATTTTAGCCACTCTGACTGGCGTGAGGTGGTATCTCAGTGTGGTTTTGATTTGTATTTCCCTGATGAGGAGGGATGCTGAGCATCGTTTCATGTGTCTGTTGGCCATCTGGATGTCCTCTTTGGAGAAGTGTCTGTTCATGTCTTCTGCCCATTTCTTCACCGGGTTGTTTGTTTTTCGGGCGTGTAGTTTGGTGAGTTCCTTATAGATTCTGGATATTAACCCTTTATCTGATATGTCATTTGCAACTATCTTTTCCCATTACGTCGGTTGCCTATTAGTTTTGTGGGTTGTTTCCTTGGCTGTGCAGAAGCTTTTAATCTTCACGAGGTCCCAATCGTTTATTTTTGCTCTTGATTCCCTTGCTTTTGGGGATGTGTCAAGTAAGAAGTTGCTGCGGTGGAGGTCAAGGAGGTTGTTTCCTGCTTTCTCCTCTAGGGTGTTGATAGTTTCCTGTCTCACGTTCAGGTCCTTTATCCATTTTGAGTTTATTTTTGTGCATGGTGTGAGAAAATGATCTAGTTTCATTCTTCTGCATGTTGCTGTCCAATTCTCCCAACACCATCTGTTAAAAAGGCTGTCTTTTTTCCATTGGATATTCTTTCCTGCTTTATCAAAGATTAGTTGGCTGTATACTTTGGGTCCACTTCTGAGTTCTCAATTCTGTTCCATTGGTCTATGTGTCTGTTTTTTTGCCTCAGCAATGCACATTTAATGCACATTAAGTTTTTTCAAGTCATTGTAACTTTGATAATGAGATAACTAAATAATCCTAGCTGACAATACAATAAGGTAAATTTAAAGCCTTTCATATAACCACACTTAAAAATATATAGATCTTAAGAATCATGTCAATTATGAGAGAAAGCTAGAGATCAAAAGGTTATGTGACTGGTCCTGTTCCATCTGATGTTTTAATCAATAACTTAGATAAAGATTTAAAGGCATTTGTTTCAGATATTTTAATAACAAATCTTGAAAAGGCTACCAATACTTTTGATTACAGAAATAACGTTTAAAAAGAATCCTAAGAGAATAGAAAATGGATTAAAGCCCACCAAACTAAGTTAGCACAGTGCTTTTTTATTATTATTTTGGATAAGAGGAAAAAAATCAACTGTGTGAATGTAACACGTGATGAACTTGGGTTTTCAATAATTCATATGAAAAAGACCTGACATTTCTAATTAATGTGAGCATGATATAAATCAACAATATGATTCATCTGCACACAAAAAAGACCAAAACAGTGTTAAGTTTTGCTAGTAGGCAGTCGTGGGTGGAGTGAGTATAAGGTACATTGTAGTATGGATTTTGTCAGAATACCCAAAGATTTTGAAGTCATGGCATTTAAAAAATAATATGCCAAATTTAGTTTGGGGGCAAAATTGCTTATGATATCTGCGAGAGGATCATTAAATTCAGTGGAGGCTCTAGAGGATGATCCTAGCACTGTGGATAGAGATGATTAGGATAAGTGACTTATGCTTAGTATAAGAAGACATTTCTAAGTATTAAATAAACTCAGTCATGATAAGCCCTTTCCTGTGAATTCCATAAACTCCAATCGCAATAGATTATTAAGCAATTCCTGCTTATATTTTGTGTATCTGCTTTATTTTGGAGGTTGCACAGAGACGACTTCTAAGATCTTTTTCAACTTTAAAATTTAAATCTATGATCTATGCTTACATAAAACAGAAAACAAAATAAAAGTATTTTGAAGTCTATATATGACTACAGAGATAAAATAGGCAAGGAACTCCTTCCTCTCCACTTGCACAGGCAGCTACAGTCAGATTTGTTAGACATGTTGATAAAAACTATCGTGGAATCGGTGGGAGAATATGTTTTAGTTAAGATTTGATCTGCAAGTTGCTGCATACAAGAGACCATAGTGAAATAAAATGCCAGTCTTTCCCTTCAGTAGAATGCGTATCAGAATCCTCAGGAGAGACAGCATATGACAGTGTAGGCCTGGTTAGAACAAGGATGCCATGTCTGGGTCTACAAATCAGTTGGAGAAGTATTCTCTACACCTTCTACACAGTGAAAGAGTCTCTTGAAATTTTTTAAGTTACAATGGAGATAACTATAATTATACAAATAAAGTTTTCAAGGGTTTATTCCTCAGTCTTAACTTTCAGTAAGTAAAGAGAAATGGAAAATGTTATGTAATTCACTGTCAAAACTGTGAAGCACCTGGGATTTTACCTTAACCTTAAGCTAGTAAATTACCCTGCCATAGATCATGAAAGAAGACCTCTGAGTTAGAGACAGAGAACAATTAATTACTCATAGTAGCCAGAGACTCAGCATTTTCTTTCACAGGTGCCCTAAGCCCCAGTTCCCACAAGGTGATGTGAAGAGGGCCAGGTGACACCTGTATATGTGTTGGGTTATATTATAGGAAAGAAATGTTGAATTTAGGAAACATGAACCTTTTATACTAGATACTAAGCAAACCTTCCTATTGCTCTCAAGGAAGATACTATATCCTCCAGTGCTGCTTGCTATGCAAACATTCTTGAAAATATATCTCAAAAAAAAAAATCCATCAGTGTCTCTGCTTATAGAAGACATGCAGAAATATGAGAAACCTATGGATAATTGTCTCCCAAAATTGAAATTTCATAGCCACTATAAATTAACCACCGTAATGTGACCTAGGATGATAAAGAAAGAAAAGAAAGACTATGAGCAAACAAAGCTATTGTGGAGGTCATTTGATTAGGATTAGTACTAATTTCTACAAAGAAGGGATTAGGCAATACAACAAGAATCATGCTAAATATTACTCTCAGTATTGCCCATTTCTTCTACAATCTACACTTCTGTCCTTTTCTTTTTCCATGCACACATGCTCTAGTAAAGCCATTCCATCATGGGCATTAAAGTATTTTCAATTAATACTTTTTTTCCAATTCAGAAGCTCTACATGTATTGTTATATATAGCTATCTTAACTAGCTGGAACCCAGGTGATGATTTCAATCAAGATTCTCATGTCAAAGATCAGGCATAATTGGTAAGAACACTGTAATTCTTAAATTCTCTTGAATGAAAAAGTATATACATATACATATATATGTGTGTGTAATACAGACATATATATATGCACATATGCTTCTGGGCACCATCTTACAGAATTCTGTAGTTGTAGGGTAGGTCTCATAAAGCTGGTTTAAAATAAGCCACCAGTGATTTTCATGCAGCTCTATTTGAACAATGATTTGAGAACTAAAGCTGCAGGCAGCATTTCCTATTAAGTCTTAGAGGACTACTATCACTAAAGTATATTGAAATGTAAGGCACTATGTGAATGAAAGGCACTGAGGTATTATTATTGGAAAATACTTTTTCAACATTATTAGGTTGTGTCTATGTGCATTAGTGTATGTGTATATGAGTGAGCTCCCTCTGAAAGTGGGATAATGGAGGGAGGTAAAAGTGGGATGGGGATCCAGAAGGCTTCCAATTTAGAAGAGATAATTGAGTCCTTGCTTGATGATATTAGGGAATATCTATGGTCAAGTTCATCATAATTAGTGCAGATTTATTAATTTAAGTCATTCAGACACAGGCAGCATTTTTATTTTACCTCTGAAATTGTCATTGGAAACTTAGAAGAAGTCTTACTATTGCTTTTCTCAGACCTCAGTTTGCAAAATCTCTGACCAGTTTATACAAATTATTGGGAAACTTGTGGTGAGGAGTCAGACCTTCATTTTATAATTAGGGATCAGACTAAAGTGTTTATAGGTATCATTCCCCTTCTACGGGAAGTACTCAGAGCCCTTCAACTGGAAAATTTCAGTAATGCAAAGGATGCTTTGTTACCAGTGCTCCAATATATGTCCCATGACTCCTAGGTTTAGAGTTCTAAAAGCAAAAGCAATAATAATACATTTTAGACACAGAGATGAGAGCCTCATGATCCCTCCTTTAAAATTCTCCCTTTCATGCCTGCTTGAAGGGACTAATCATGTGGATTTCCCAACAACCAACTCTTTAGTTTTTATTATACTTTGCTTCTGAGATAAAATTAAAAAAATGGAATTGAAAGAGCTACATGAAAACTTTATTACAGTTTTTCCTTGTAGATGTTCTCTATTTAAGTATAAATTAATCAGGAAAATGGGTCTTCATTTTTACCAAAAGGGGATCAATTGTGTTGAATGCATGGGAGATACTTTTAAAATTATTATCTTATTTACATTTTATTTTTTCCCTAACATTTTATTATAAAATGTTTCAAACATAGAAAAACACAGAAGGGTACAGTAAATACCAATATAATTACTGATAGGTTCCTTGATTAGCTTTACTATATTTGCTTTCTCACATAACTATTTATCTGTCCCATTGTTTACCCACAAATCCACTTAAGTTTTTGGATGCATTTTAAAAGTAGGTTGCAGGCTATAAATAAATATTCAAATCTATTTAATGAAATGCATGCTGAAGTGTTTAGGTACCTCTAAATACTTATGCAAACATATCATTAACTACTGTTCAACATTTGTTTATTGTTTTTGAGGTAAAATTTTTATATAACTATATGTGAAAAAATTAGTGTATGACTCAATAAGTTTGGAATCTGCATACATCCATGAAAACTAAAATTCCTTTAAGATACAGAACATTTTTATTACACTCAGAAATTTCTTTATGCCCTTTTCTCATCAATACCTACCCACCTGCCCTCAGATTCAACTACCATTCTGTCATTTTTCCACTATAGATTAGCCTTGCCAGTTCTAGGACTTTATGTAAATGGTATCATACCTTATGTGTTCTTTTATGTAAGCCTTTTGCCATTCAGCTTAATGGTTTTGAGATTAATTTATTTTGGCATGGTTAAGGAATTTGTTTCTTTTTATAGTATAATTTATAAGTCTACCACTGTTTATGTATTCTCTTGCTGATGGACAAATTAGGTTTACAGACTTAGCCATTCTGAATAAAACTGCTATGAACATTTTTGTACACTATTTATGTGTGTTTAGTGTGTCTAAATACCTACTGTGAGAATTCCTTTTTGTGTCAACCTGGAGAATGTTTTTTGGATGAGCCTCACACTCAAAATTTGAGTAAGCAGATTGCCCTCCATAATGTGAGTGGGCTTCATCTTATCAGTTGAAGGTTTGAACAGAACAAATTTTGGCTTCCTCAAGCAACAAGGAATTATCCAACAGATGGTCTTTGGATTTTATTTGCACCATCAGTTCTCTTGGGTTTTTAACCTGCTGGCCCTAATTACAGATTTGGATTTGCCAGCTTCTATAACCATGCCAGCCAATTCCTTAACTCTCTCTCTCTCAAAATAAATGAATAAAATTTTAAAAATTAAAAAAAAGTTTTTTCTTATAAGTGAGAAAGTCAATGTAGTAGAGAACAAGGTGCATCTTACCTTTTTTTTGTGAGGTTTTTGAAAGTCTGATACAGTTTTGCTCTAACAACACAAAACTACATGCTAAAAGTAGTTGTGTATGAAAGGGAGAGCTGTGGGGCGCCTGGGTGGCTTAGTCGGTTAAGCGTCCGACTTTCGCTTAGGTCATGATCTCGCGGTTCGTGGGTTCGAGCCCCGCGTCGGGCTCTGCACTGACTGCCAGCTCAGAACCTGGAGACTATTTCGGAGTCTGTATCTCCCTCTCTCTCTGACCCTCCCCTGCTCACGCTGTCTCTCTCTCTCCTAGAAATAAATAAAAAATATTAAAAAAAAAAAAAAGAAAGAAAGAAAGGGAGAGCTGAGCTGAAATTAAGAGTCAGATGCTTAACCAACTGCACCACCCAGGTGCCCCAAGAATATAATTTTGAAATACATACTTTTGCAAATACATTATTTGTTTCCATTCAGAATAGGGAATTTAAAACTTAAAAGCTGAAAAGTCATACTAGTTCATCAAAGAATATTTATGTGCTCATCATTGCTTGCTCTATTCATGCAAAGTATTTACTGAGATCCTCTTGGATATCAGGTGTTTGACCTATGTTACTTAACGTAATTCATACAACCAATCCTGTTAGTTCATTCAAGAAACATTTAGTGATTGGGGCACCTGAGTGGCTCAGTCAGTTGAGCACCAACTCTTGATTTTGACTTAGGTCATGATCTCCTGTTTTGTGAATGTGAGCCCTGCATCAGGTTCTACACTGACAAGGCAAATCTGCTTGGGATTCTGTCTCTTTCTCTCCCCTCCCACCCCTGCTCGTGCTCTCTTTCTCTGAAAATAAATAAATTAACATTAAAAAATATTTAGTGATTGTCTACTCTTTGTTAAATACTCTTCTAAACATTGGGGTTACACTGGTGAAAAAGAGAGACAGGATTATTGTTTTCCATTTTAATGTGAGGAAACATAACAATAAACATAGTAAATAAGTACATTATA
Source organism: Crocuta crocuta (assembly GCF_008692635.1). NCBI lineage: Eukaryota > Metazoa > Chordata > Mammalia > Carnivora > Hyaenidae > Crocuta > Crocuta crocuta. Next base: position 972,810 of record NW_027527441.1, read on the forward strand.
TGCTTTGATAGAGGTGATGATTGTATACTATGGTAAAAGTTACTATGACGAAAAATTAAGCTAAGTAAGAAGTACAAAGAGCACTTGTTGCAAGTAGGTCAGTTAAAGTTTTGAAAAGATAACATTTGAGCTAATATTTGAAGGTGAAGGAGTGAGCTCTATAGATATCCAGGAGAAAAGCTTTCCAGTTGGAGGCAACATGCAGTGCAAATGCTTTGGGTAGGAATGTGTCTGGTACTTTGGAAGAACAGCAAAGTGTCAAATGTAGTTGGAGTTTATTTTTTATTATTTTATTTTATTTTTTTAATGCTTTGGGAGGCAGAGAGAGGGAGACCCAGAATCTGAAGCAGGCTCCAGGCTCTGAGCTGTCAGCACAGAACCTGATATGGGACTCTCATGAATTGTGAGATGATGACCTGAGCTGAAGTTGGTTGCTTAACTGACTGAGCCACCCAGGCACGCTGTTTTTTATTTTAAGACTAAATTTATTATTCATCCTAGGGAGTAAGAGGATGAGCAGTAAGAGATGATATTATGATAAAGAGGTCCAGAGAAAGATCTTTCGTGATATATTTAGTTTTTATTCTGACTTAAATAAGGATTGTTAGAGGTTTGGAGTAGGACAGTGACAGATCTGACCTACATTCCCCAAATTCACTCTTAATCTCATGATGAAAATGTACTGGAGCAGAAGTGGAATGAAGGAGACTGGATAAAAAATAGTTATAATAAGCCAGGCAACAGATGGTGGTAATTTGGGTGGAATAATCAAAATGGTTACAAGAAATTGAACTTTTTAGTTTACTTTTAAATTTATTTTATTTTATTTTTTGCAAGTAGAGCCAACATGAGTTGCTAAAGAGTTAGTTGTGTGATGTGCATGAAAGAAAGAAAGGGAACTAAGTTTTTGTTTTTGTCCTTGGGATATGAAATAATGGGTTGTGATCCGGGGAGATGGAGAAGAATGTGTGTGCTATAGGTTTAAATAATAAATTAATATGAGTGTGGAACAGAAAAGGTCTGGGCTAGATATAGAAATTTGGAGGTCACTCATGTTTGACTAATACTTAAAATCACAAAACTGAGTGAGATCACTAATGGATGTAGGTAGAGAAGAAAAGAGGTGAAATAAGTGAGCCCAGGGGTATTCCAATTTTAAGACATTGAAAAGAAGAAGAGGAGTCAGCAATATATACAGAGAAGGAATTCCAGGAATGAAAGAGGAAAGCTATGAGTGTACTGTGTATTAGAAACCCAATAAAATGTTCACAGAATAATAGAGTGATCAACTATGCCTTGTGTTACTAATGAAAAAAGATTAGTACTGAGAATTATCTAGTAGATTTAGCAGTGCGGAGATGCCTGATATTTTCACTGTGCCAGTGGAGAGGTATAGGCAAAATCCCAATTGGTCTAGTATAAAAAACAATGGATACGTTTTACTTATAATTAGAATGTGCCAAGCTAGAAAGTGTATTACTTCCACCAAGACAATAAGAAAATAAATTACAAAGTTGTTAATTTTTTTTAACTTGTTACAAAGCTGATGTGTAGGGTAACCTAGTAGCCTAAAAGTCAAGGACGGGACCTTCTAAGGAGAGAGCCATAACAGAGAATGGGATGAAGAAGTATCAGTTGTCATTTGACGGGTAAGAAAGAAAACCAACCAACATTATAATGAACAGTTAGTAGTTGAATGTAGGCTAGTCTACATTATAGATCCCCTAAAAACCCCAGATACAATGAGATTGTATGTCCATTTACAGGCTATTTTTCATGGACATCACTCAGATGCTTGGTGGAAAGATGAATGGCAGAGTAGGAGACCAGAGACTCTCCCACAGTGCTATAGGCCTGTAGGAAGAGTTTGGTTGCTACTACAGAGCAGGCATAAAACATCACACATTTCCCCATACCCCTTTGCTCATATAAAACAAAAGTGTTCAACTTCTTGGGAAGGGGCAGTGAATTTTAATTTTTTCTGGGGAAAGGATAGAAGAAAAACACCTTTAGTCCTAGAGAAAGAAGAGGAAAGTTTTAGGAAGATCCTATATTCAAGGTCTCCTAACTGAGAGGCAAGAAACCCTTCTGCACAAGATTTACCACAGACTCAAGGCAAAGTTGGCTGTCACAGGGAGGAGAAGCAGGAATGCTGAGAAATCTCTACATCTGAGGTGGATCAATAGGGGACTTACCCACAATAGAAGCTAGGCTACTACAAAAAACATCTATCCCACCCTGCCCCAAGCTTAGGAAACAGTGAATGACAGTCAAAAAGCACCCACTCCATTGGGATAGAAGAGGAGTGGAGAGTCTCCCTGTTATCAAAACATGTAAGGAAGACAAAATGCTATAAGCTAAGTAGGAAAACTGAGAAAAACTCTTCAAAACCCTAGACCAAATGCTCAACACAAGTCAATGGAAGTCATCCACTAGAGGAATTTGAGCTATTTCTACACTGGACATAACCATAGCAACAACAAAGCCTACACACAGCTCACCTCCTGGTAGATTGATTGAACTCTTTTCTCTAATGGCCCAATAGAATAAAAGACATACCTGTTTACAGGAATAAACATTTTTGCTCTAATATCTCCTGTACTACATAAAGTACCTATGATTCAAAAAAAGTTATGAGACACAAAAACTCAAGAATAAACAACCCATTGTCAAGATAAAAAGTAATCAACAGAACTAGACTCAGAGTAGTCTCAGATTTTGAAACTATAAGACAACAATTTCAAAAATAACTGTGATTCATATCTTAAAAACAGAAAACATGGATAGCAGAAAACATGGATAATATTCACAGACAGATGAGGAGTTTTATGAGAGATATATTCTATAAAAATAGGCAAATGGAAAGGTGGAAATTAAAAACATTATCAGAAGTATTCTTTCAAAGAGCTGATTAGACTTGGCATAGTTGAGAAAGAATTAGTGAAGTTAAAGATAGATCAATAGAGATCACCCAAATTGCTGAAAAAGAAAACACATAATGGACATCCAAGGGGTTTGAACTAGTAGCAAACTGTCTAACATACAAGTACTTAGAATCTCAGAAGAGAGAGAGAACAGGAGCAATAAGCATTTAAAAAGATAAAGGATGGGAATTTTCAAAGATAACGAAAGACATCAAACCACTGAGCCAAGATCAGAGATCACCAAAAGGAATACAAAACAGCATAAAACCAAAATACATACACATGTAAGCAGACATACACATTCCCCAATTTCTGAAAACTAAAGCGATGGAGAAATTCATAAACATACAAATAAAAAAGATAAATATTCATTGTAAGCCAGAAGACAATGGAATGACACATTTAGAAGGGTTGAAAGGGGGAGCCTGGGTGGCCCGGTCTGTTAAGCAACTGACTCTTGCTTTGTGCTCAGGTCATGGTTTCACAATCATGAGACCCAGTCCTTCATCAGGCTCCGCGCTGAGCAAGGAGCACACTTGGCACACTTGGGATTCTCTCTCTCCTTCTCCTTCTGCCCTGCCCCCATTCACATGAGCGCATGCTCTCTCTCTCTCTCTCTCTCTCAAAATAAATAATAAATTTTTAAAAGAAAAAGGGCTACAAAAACATGTCAGCATAGATTTCTATTTCAGAGATAAAGTATTTTTAAAGTGAAAGTAAAGACTGTTTAAGAAAAACTGTTAAGACAAACTTTGAACAGATCTGTATTAAAAGAAATAATAAAGGCACTTCTTCAGGTGGAAGTAATATTATATTGTACAAGAACATGGATCTAGAAAAGAAATAAAAAGCTTTGGAAATAAAAAATAGATGTAAATTTACAGTCATTTTGTTCCTTTTCTTTTTTTAAAAAAATTATTTATTTTTGAGAGACAGCATGAGCAGGGGAGGGTCAGAGAGAGAGAGACACAGAATCTGAAGCAGGCTCCAGGCTCTGAGCTAGTTGTCAGCACAGAGCCAGATGTGAGGCTTGAACCCACAAACTGTGAGATCATGACCTGAGCCAAAGTCAGACGCCCAACCAACTGAACCACCCAGGAACCCCATCTCTGTTCCTTTTCTTTAATCACTGAGAAATACAATCGACTATCTAAAGCAAAAGTGGTAATGATATATCTAGGGTTTATAGCATATGTAAAAGCAAAATATATAATAATAGTGGCAAAAACACCCCAAAAAATATGAGTTATAATTATATTGATTTAAAATTATTACACTCTACATAAAATGATATACTATTATTTGAAGGCAGACTGTGAATTACTAAAGTGTATAGTATAAACTCAGGGGTAACCAACTAAAATATTTTTAAAAATAAGTATACCTAATATGCCAATTTTGGACAAAAAAGAAAATTATAAAAATAATTCAAAAGCAGATCAAAGAAGAAGAAAAAGGAACAAAGGAACTGATGGAACTAATAGGAAAGCACTTGCAATCATATTATTGTTTATACAAAATGATTAAAAATTTTAAGAGGAATAAAATTAAGAAACCTCTGAGAGTGAGAGAGAGAGAAAGAAAGAACATCAATTAGCAACATTAGAGATAAAATAAGAAGCATCACTAGAGGTCTTACAGATGTTAAAGGGCTAAAAAAGGTAAAATTCAATTCATTTTATACCAACAAATTTAACAAATTAGATGAAATGGACAGATGCAGGAAAGGTAGAGACTTCCCAAATTATACAGGAAGTAATAGATAACTAGAATTGTCATATATCTATTTAGATAACTGAAAATTTTAAATTTCAGACCCTGATGGTTTCATTTATAAATTTAACAAACATTTAAGAAAGAAATAATACCACTTCTACATAATTTCTTCCACATAATAAAAAAATGGAACACTTCAGAACTCATATTATATATTATATAGTTCTGAAGTATATAACTTTTATGTTATATATAATATATTATATTATATATAATATAAAAGAAATCGTAACCCTCTACAATGGCATTAGGAGGTGGGACCTTTGAGATGTAATTGTCATGAAAGTGGAGTCCTTATAAATGAAATAGGTACCCTTATGAAGCTAGAGATTTCCCTCACACTTCTGCCTTGTAAGTACACAACAAAAGACGGCCATTTATGAACCAGGAAACATACTCTTATCTGACACCTAAGTGGACACCATTTTACCTTGATCTTGGACTTCCCAGCCTCTATAACTGTGAGAAATAAATGTTTCTCTTTTTGTTTTTAAACCACCCAGTCTATGGTATTTTTGTTATAGCATCCTAAATGTGCTAAGAAAGGAATGGGTCTCAGGAGCAGTATGCTGCTTTAGTAAACACCTAAAACTGTAGAAGCAGCTTTGAACTGTATAGTAGGTGGAGGCTGGAAGGATGAACTCAAAGATTCTCTCTCCATGACACATTATAATCAAACTTTCAAAGTCAAACTTTCAAGTGAAAAAGGATATATAAATAGATAGATAGATTTAAGTTGGCTCCACTCAGCATGGAGTTCAACACAGGGCTTCAACTCACAACCCTAAGATCAAGAACTGAACTGAGATGGTATTGGACACTCAACCAACTGAGCCAACCAGGCACCTCTCAAGTGAAAAAGGATATTATATGCTATTAAAAGGTTCAGTACAGTGAAGAGATACAATAATTATAAACATGCATGCATCTAATAACAGAGCATCAAATATAGGAAGCTGACATATGTTATAACGTTGGTCAACCTTCAGGACCATATGCTAAGTAAAATAAGCCATCCACAAAAGGACAAAAAGTATATACTTCTGCTTATGGGAGGTAAGTAGAGTAGCCAAAATCATAGAGATGGCAAGTAAAATGGGGGCTTCCAGGTGCTGGGGGAATGGCAAATAAGGAGTTATTGTTTAAAGAGCATAGAGTTTCAGTTTAGAAATATTAAGAGTTCTGTAGATATATGGTGATGATGATTGCAGAATACGAATACACTTAATGTCACTGAACTGTACACTTAAAATGATTAAGATGATAAATTTTGTGTTATATATATTGGACCACAAAAATTAGAAATAAAAAGAGAGAATGGGAGGACAAAATTGGCAGGAACAAATATAGACAACTGTAGTATCCAAAATCTATAAAGAACTTTCAAACTCAACATCCAAAAAACAAATCATCCAGTGAAGAAATGGGCAGAAGACATGAATAAACACTTTTCCAAAGAAGACATCCAGATGACTAACAGACACATGAAAAGATGCTCAAAATCACTCATCATCAGGGAAATGCAAATGAAAACCATGATGAGATACCACCTCACATCTGTGAGAATGGCTAAAGTTAACAACACAAAAAACAAGTGTTGGTGAGGATGTGGAGAAAGGGAAGTTCTCTTGCACTATTGGTTGGAATGTAAACTGGTACAGCCACTGTGGAAAACAGTATGAGGGTTCCTCAAAAAGTTAAAAATAGAACTAGCCTACCCACCAATTGCATTACTAGATATTTACCGAAGGGATATAGCAATACATACTCGAAGGGGTGCATGCACCCTGATGCTTATAGCAGCATTATCCGCAATAGCCAAACTATGGAAAGAGTCTAAATGTCATTGACTCATGAATGGATAAAGCCTGGGAGGCTCAGTTGGTTGAGTGTCGGACTTCAGCTTAGGTCATGATCTCATGGTTCATGGGTTCGAGCCCCGTGTCACTCACACACACACACACACACACACACACATACATAGAATGAGATATTACTTAGCCATCAAGAGGAATAAAATCTTGCCGTTTGCAATGACATGGATGGAGCTAAGAGTGTATTATGCTAAGTGAAATAAGTCAGTCAAAGACAAATACCATATAATTTCACTCGTGTGGAATTAAGAAATAAGACATAGGAACATATGGGAAGAGGAAAATAAAGAGAGAAGGAAATAAACTATAAGATACTCTTTTATTTTTTTAAGTTTACTTATTTTGAGAGAGAAAGAGATCATGAGCACGGGATTGGCAGAAAGAGAGGGAGAGAGAGAATCCCAAGCAGGCTCTGCACTGCTAGTGCAGAGCCCAATGTGGGGCTTGATCTCATAACCATGAGATCATGACCTGAGCTAAAATCAAGAGTTGGACGCTTAATCAACTGAACCACCCAGGTGCCACTAAACCATAAAAGACTTTTAATGATAGAGAACAAACTATGGGTTGGTGGAGGGAGGTGAGTGGGGGATGGGCCAGATGGGTGATAGGTCCAAGGAAGGCACTTGTGTTGAGCACTAACTGTTTTATGTAACTGATGAGTCACTAAATTATACTCCTGAAAACAATATTATACTATATGCTAACTAATTAGAATTTAAATAAAAATTTGAAGGAAAAAATACAAAGAAAGGAATATTGCTATAACAAGGAGCAGAAATAGGGTGCTAGCTTATGATGAAAATAGGATAAATGAGTTGTTTCTTTAACATGGGAGAATTTGTAGCAAGTTTGAATGATCCAGTAGAGAGGATGATGTAAGACAAAGAGGGAGGCATTACTGGAATGAACCTTTGAGTAGGTGAGAGAGAGTTTGATTTATTACAAAATGGGAGTTGGCTTTAGGTAGCAATAAAAACAGGCAATCTCTAGTAAAGCCAACAAATAACAGTAATACCTATTGTAATATAATCATAACATTGGTGGTATGCATTGTTGGGTGTCAGGCATTATTCAAAGCATTTCATACTTAGATACGTTACCCTTTCAACCATGAGATAGTTACAATTTCTGTGCTCCTTTTACAAACAAGGAAACTGAAGCGCAAGATTGGTTAAGTAGCTTGCTTATTGATGCAGTCAGAGGGTCTGGCTTCAGAGTCCGTTTACTAGCAAGATAGGTGCACTTATAATTTTGAATAGGAAATTGAGGCTCAGACACATCCATGAACTGGCCCAAGGTCACATGGCTACTCAGTGTGGAGCTGGGTATATTGGATCCCAAAGACAAAGCTCTTTCTAGGATCCCCAGTTTCCCTACTCCTGAAAAACAATGTTGCATAGGTTAAACTCTAAGTAACAACAGCTCTCTAGACTATAGTTTTGTTGGCAATGACACCGGAAAGTCTGAGTATGTACCCTCTCTCTGCCCCTTACCAGCTGTGTGTGCCTGGATGGGTTCCTTGATTTCTCAGTGCCTCCCACTTCTTATCTCAAAATGAAAATAATACTTACCTCCTATGATTATTCTGAGGATTAAATGATATATAACAGTGTTCTACATTCAGTAAGTGATCTATGTGTTAGTTACCATTTAAAATTTTTGTGCTATGCATTTCTAATGATCATAATTAATGATCTCATTCATGCAATGCACTGTCTACAGAGGCTTATTGAATTCTTAGTAGTTACAGTGCCTTGTGTTAGGACACACGGGGTACAGAAGCGAGTTAAACAGGACTATATTTAAACATATATATATACAGAGAGAAACATAAACATACATACCCATATATATAAGAATATGTAAACAGAGCCATATCATTTTCTATGTTTTTAAATTTAATAATTTAGAGAGAGAAAGAGAAAAAGAATAAGCAGGAGAGGCACAGAGAGAAAGAGAGAGAGAGAGGAGAGAGAGAATCCTAAGCAGGCTCTGTGCTGTCAGTGCAAAGCCCAACGTGTGGCTCGATCTCATGAACCAAAAGATCATGACCTGAGCCAAAATCAAGAGTCAGAAACTTAACCAGCTGAGCCACCCAGGTGCCCCAGAATGTATCATTTTTACCACAAAAAGGACAGGTTTGAATCATCAACTCCAAGCTCTCTGCTTCTCCCCAATTTAATGAATTCTTGATGTCTGACTGGACCAGTGGATCAACCCTGTCACAGTCAGGGTTGTAATCCCACATTGCCTAGTACAAGTCCTGTCCATGGTAGGTGTTTAACACATGTTTGTTTGGTGAAGAGGTTTGAAAGGAACATAAGTAACATCCTGAATGGTAGAAGGATCTGTGCCACAGGAAGAGCTGGCTGTGATATGTTTCACATTCCAGCGGGGCATTAGAGCATCCCTAAATCAATGCTGAGCATTAAGCCTATCCGGACACTGGCGATACTGATGCCAATAAGGAAATGTCAGACAAGGAGGGAGCCACTCATTATTTCCAGAAAACTGCATGGATGCAGGGTCTGAAAGATGCATCATGAGCCACTAAAGAGCCTTTTGTTATCGACTGTTCACAGGCAACTGCATGTCATCTGGCTTCTGACAAGAGAATATAATTTTCCAAAGTGGAATCATTTTCCTAGGTAAATGTATCTTGTGCTCTATTCCACTTTGATGGAACTGACATATTTGGTGTTGGATGCCTTCCATGTGAAGATTTATCATTTAATTATAACTAAGAACACTGACTAAATCCCAGCTGCTTGGGGAAATTACTTACCCGAAATGCAGGGTTCCCAATAAAAGACCAGGAGCTTATTTCTGATCCACAGACTCAAGATTTCGATTCCGTAAAAAGTGACAAATGTTTCAGCCTCCAAGAATGAGAGAGGCCATAATTATGAGATACATAATATATTCCAAATTAGAGAAGCACAAACATGAGCCACTCTGAAAGGCATTTTAGCGGTTTGAAAAGAGATGAGGTGTATTTATTCCTCACACCACATGGTTAACATAAGCTCCTCTACTTCTATCGGTTGTGACCCATCACATCCTGAAAAATGTGTCTCTCGGTGCCGTGCGGGTAACCACACCACTTAATTATTCTGTTACGGTGAAAGGAAACACAGAAAATGCTGTTTCTGGGCTTTTCATCTTTTGCTCTTCTAACCTCAAAAGAGCTTTAAGGGGATAGGAACTTTCAAGCAGCTTGTTTCATTAAGAAAATTAATTCAATGATACAGGGAGCTTTTATACCACTTGGGCTTTTACCATTTGTTGCTATGATGGATACCTTAGGACGAGATTCAAGTACTGGAGGAAGTTTTGTGCAAGCAAGCACTCAATCCTGTATTATCAGGCAGAATTTTGAGCAATGCTTCTCAGCCCTGGCTATCCATTTGAATCGTCTTTTTAAAATCTTTGTTCCCATTTCATAAATTCTGATTTAATTAGTTTGGGATACAGCTTGGGTTCTGGTATTTTTTAAAGACTCCCCAGATGATTTGTATTTACAAACGTTGAGAATCACTGCCCAGTGTCAGATTCTCCAAGTCAATATTGAGCCATCAGCAAGAATAACCTTGAATGATTAGAATATATCTGATAGAAGCTGAGTCTTCATGGTTCTAACTCCAAATGGACACTATGGCTGTGATTCGTTTCTGTAGATGCCCCTAAATTTCAGACTCTAGTGACATCTTTCCTTTGTTCTCTTAAGCCAGAAGGGAGTAGTAGCTTGTAGGCACTGATCCAAAGGTCCTTCATCTGCCTGACTGGGGTGTCAGCTCCTGCATTATCTGGTTAAATTACCTTTGTTTTAAATGCTTCTAGAGGTGCCTAGGTGGCTCAGTCAGTTAAACGTCTGACTTCAGCTCAGGTCATGATCTCATGGCTTGTGAGTTCAAGCCCTGTGTTGGGCTCTGTGCTGACAGCTCAGAGCCTGGAGCCTGCTTCAGATTCTGTGTCTCCTTCTCTCTCTGCCCCTCCTCCTATTGCACTTTGTTTCTCTCAAAAATAAACATTAAAAAACACTTAAATAAATGCTTCTAGTGATATCTGTTTTCCTGGGTGGACTCTAATGGATAGAACTCCCATATATAGACAATTCCTGCCCAAACACTATATTCCTCTTAAATTAGGATCACATTTCTCTGTTCTTCTTGAAATTTAGTAATACTTGTTTCTACTTCCTCTTCTCATATATTTCATGAATCATTCCTTATCAGGCTTTCATCCTCACCAATCCAATCCAAGTGTTCTCACAGGATCAACTGTGAAATATAATAGATCATTCTTAATCATTATCTTTGACTTCTCAGCAGTATTTGACAAAGTTGATTATCTTCTCGAAAAGCTTTTATCATTTAGTTTATGGGGTTCCTTGTTTTCTATTGTTTACTCCATCTTCATCCATTTTTCTGGATCCTCCTGGCCTTTCTGAACTCTAAATAGAGCCAAGGTGCAAAAGGGACCAGTCCCTGATTTTACCAGTGATGTCACCATAGGCAGAACATCTGGAGAAGCATCTCAGTTCTCATTTCTCTTATCCTACAACCTTCCCCCTGTTTTTTCTCACTGGCCGCACCCAGCAGAGGCCGGCTAACCTGTAAGCACGGGCAATGCAGCATGTCGGGGCCAGATACTGCACAACCAGTAGCCAAGGGAGTAGATATGAGATGGGAATGGTTATTGTACATTTGTTTACTTCTAGGAATGATCAGTAGAAAGGGACAAACTGACGACGCAGAAGAAAGGGAATAAGGAGGAAAGGTGGATCGTTAGCAACTAGAAGTGCGTTTATATGGATAAACCTACTCTTTCCCATCTTAGCAAAGCGCACGCTGCAGTCCTTGCTGCCCAGGCACCAAATGTGCGAGTGTCTTTCCCCCACACCCCACCCATCCAATCCATCAGCAAGTCCTATCAGCTCGATCTGGTAATGCAGCTTAAATCCTCACATATCTCACTATCTCCTTGTTAGGGTTAGTCTGTTATCTCTGCCACATTATCCCAATGGCTTTTTATAAGGTCTCACCTTTCACTGTATTGCTCTGAATCACTTGCTTACATAGAAGCCATGGTCTTCTTTTTAAATTTCTAAGGTCTTGCTACTTACTCCCTTACTTGAAACTCTTAGCCTCAGGCCCACGGTCCATGCTCATGTGGAACGTGTCCTGACCAACTGTGTGGACTTGGAATGGCGTTTCTGTCATTAAGCAACGTAGAGTCCCTGCTGAAAGCACACACAAAGACATTGATTGTGGTCTCCAGAGCCCTAAAGGTTCGTCTGAACGGCTTCTTGGGCTCCTCTCCTATCACCCTCCTCCTGGATCACTACAAAATAGCCACACTGGTCTTTCTTTTCTTGGTCACACTGAGCTTATTTAAATCTCAGGGAGCTTGCACTTCCTGTGCCTTTGACTCAGATGTTCATCACCCACACCTGTGAGTGACTTGTCCTCACATTTTATTCTGGCTTCTTCTCAGAAGTTATCTCCTGGGGCATCTGGGTGGTTCAGTCAGGTAAGTGTCCAACTCTCAGTTTCTGCTCAAGTATGATCTCATGGTTCGTGGGTTTGAGCCCCGTATTGGGCCCTGTGCTCTGGCAGTGCAGAACCTGCTTGGGATCCTCTCTCTCCCTCTCTTTCTGCCCATCCTCTGCTCTGTCTTTTAAAATAAATAAATAAACTTAGAAAAAAAATCTCCTCATAGAAACCTTCCAAGCCTGCCTGTGTGAAGGATGACCTCAGCCTAAAGTTAGTCTTTTTAAAATTTGGCTTGCTTTGCTTTTTTATAGCATTTATCTACCTGACATTATATTATATACTTAGGGCATATTGTGTCTCTTTCCCTTGAAAATGGGAACAAATGTTTGTATCTTGATCTCAGTACTATGATCACAGTAACATGAACAGTATCTGGCACCTAGTAGGGGCTTAATACAGTCTTGAATAAACAAAGGTAAAAAAAAAAAAGAAAGAAAAACTGGTGGGAATTTGCCCTTGTCAGAGGTGAGTGTGCCCCTGTGTAAATGCTGACAACTCTGCCAATACAGTTATTTCCGAATACTTTTTAAATCTCAGATGCCAGAGTGCTGCTGAGTTCCACGCAAAAGTTGGAAGAGTGACTTTCTGCCAAGCCCCATCTCACCCATGGGCCCCCAAAGAGTATTTATTTTGATGAGCGTTCTCTATGTTCCCTTAAACAACCCCTCCAGGCACTAGCCCAACTCAGACTCTCAGCCTCACGTGGAAATCATTCCATCCACTTTCTGCCCTTACTTGAACTGTAGAGACTTGAACTCTGTCCAAGGGACCAGGCAGAAACAATCACCATGCCATCACTGGCTCTCTCCCTTGGTCTCTAACTGTACCTCCTGAGCTTCTAAATCAGAGGCTCTTTGGCACCTCATTATTAGTGGAGGAAGCTTCCAGGCATAGAGAAGTGGGTGTGCTGTTTAAGAATGCAGCATCGGATCCCCAGAAGACCCAGCCAACCTATTCTGTACCAGGTAAATGCATCTTAAGAAATACATGTTCTATAAAGGTAAGTTACATTGAAGTTTTTATAACAAAATGATATAATGTCTGAGCTTTGCTTTAGAAAATACTCAGTGGACATAGGAAGAAGGGTAGGGGGGAAAGATTAGAAAACAATTGCTATTTTGAATCTCTCTGATAGGTACCTCAATACACTCATGTACACTCTTTTCTACACATTTATGTTTGAATTCTCCCACAGTTAAAAGCCAAAAGAAAGAAAGAAACAGACAGATAGACAGAGTAGAATAGAATAGAATAGAATAGAATAGAATAGAATCCCAAACACTGTGAAGCTTTTTTTGTAATTTAAAGTTGTCTGGTATTACATTTCTAATGAAAACCTGAAGCAAATACCCAGATTCCAAACCAAAGACTAAACCTTCTCTCCCCCCCCCCTTTTTTTTAATGTTTTTTATTTGTTTCTAGGAGAGAGAGAGACAGCGTGAGCAGGGGAGGGTCAGAGAGAGAGGGAGTCACAGACTGAAACAGGCTCCAGGCTCTGAGCTGGCAGTCAGCACAGAGCCCGTCGTGGGGCTCGAACACACGAACCGCGAGATCATGACCTAAGCGAAAGTCGGACGCTTAACCGACTAAGCCACCCAGGTGCCCCCCCTTCTCTCCCCTTTAACAAGTGCTTCTCTCTTGAGAGACTTCTCATTTCTAAATGAAAAGGCATCAAAGGGTATCCAACCTATTTTGTTGACCTCTTCAAGACAGGGCTTCTAAATGTATCTGGACTTCTTCTGAGGAGGAGTTTTTGGTGTTCAAACAGGGACTCTGAGTAAAGAAGACAGAGCAGGCCCCTTAAGACTGATTTAATGAAGTCCTCACATGAAGAATGCTTTTGCAGCCACAACATCTCCTACCAAACGCTTCCAACAGAGGGTCATTGGCAGTAACAGCTGCACACTCTGATGCTCATGGGACCTTCCACAAGCTAAGTGAAACAGGTTCATTTTTACCATTTTAGGTCCTAGATTTTAGTGGCTGATTTTATATGAACCTTGAAGAAAAATGGCTTTCTAAAGTACAGTGCATCAGCCTTTCTTTTCCTTTCTCTTTGATACTCTCTTCTAAATAGGAGGCACTCACCTATCTGGCCACCTGCCCAAGCACAGTCCTATTAAACTTGACCTTTGGGTTGTCCAGAGTGGTTCTCTTCTTCTTTCATTCAGACTTTACCTACTGTTCCTAATCAATTTATGGGTAAAAAATTCAGGCAGCTAGGCTAAGCCATTTTTCAGCTGTTTCTTACCAGAAAGCTTCTGCTCTTGCTGGAATTTCTTCTGGTCTTGACAATTTAAAAAATCCTTTCTTAAGTGTCCTTTCTTCCTGCTGATGTTTCTGACCCCCAAACAAGGGAGAGCATTGCAATCAACACTTAAAACTCTGTCCTTTGGACTCCAGAGTGAGCACTACTGAAATAATCCTGTTAATCAGCAGCAAACTCTGTGTCATAGGTGATTTTTCCCTAGGTCTGCTTAGGAGTAGGCAGAAAGATGAAGTTTACAAGCCACAGGGAAACCTTCTGACAGAGGAACCAAGGGCTGAGACTTCAGCAGGCTAATTACTCCATTCTGAAACAGGCCAGGGTGGCCTGAGGCAAAGCTGTGAGTACTTAGCATCTGTTGATGCATCACCTAGATTTTCTCTCCTTCCTGCTCCTTATTCTTGCTTTTTGTTATCTATTTCCCTGCCCGATGCCCAATATTTTCATGGTGTTCCATTCCCCCCCCCATTTAAATATTAGTTTTAATATTAATTTCTTACTTCTCAAAGGTGAGTTTGAAAGAGAAGAGGCCCAAGGGAATGGATGGTGGAATTTCAGTGCTGAGGGCACTGAATTTTCCTTTCAGAGAATTCCACCAGTGAAAAGTGTCTAGGGAGCATCAGTGAATGGGGAATCTTGGAGACCTGATTTCTAGTCTTTACTGTGTCAATAATTAGCTTGGTGACTGCAGAGAATTGACCTACCTGTCTAGACTTCTGCCTTTACTTGCATGAAATGAAACTGTTGTTCTGGAACTATAATGTCCCAGAGACTAGCATCACACCTGCACATAGTAAGTTTGTCTCCAAATGTGTGCTAACCAAAGAAAAGGAAACTGCTTTCAGCTTTCCCATACTATGACAGTCAGTGCATCTTGAAAGCAATGATCTGTTACTCGTAGGTCACATTTTCATGTAGTTCAAATTCTTATAGAAAAATTTCAAAGGAGCTTTCATCTGAAAGAAGTAATCTGTGTTTCTAATAGATGGTTTGATCAAGATTTGTGCACAGCACAGGATAGGTCCTTAAAAACAGTTTAGGTGAATTATAGAATATAAGGTATCCATATAAAATAATAAGGGATATACAATGTAAAAAGCCATATATACAGCATATCATCCATGGAATATGTACTTTAAAGCTTCAGATCTTTCACCAAAAAGGTTAGCAGGTATTTCCACAAGGTGTTTCTTAGAAGGGCTGACTTCTCTGATCTACAGGAAATGCATCAACAATGCCAACCTTCTGTGGATTTGTAGGCACTGAGAATCATACCAGCTAGAATATGTTATTTTCTTGAACACTATGTTCATATTTATTTATTCATTTACTCAAGAAGTTCTCATTTGGAGATGTATTAAGTGCCAACTACTCTGAGCTACAGGGGATATAAATATGAAGAAATATAGTCCTTATTACTAAAATTCTCATAGTATAGTTGGATAGACGGATGGGTAAACATAATTACATCAGTGTAATAAGCATTGTGATAGTTACTTTGAAATAATGTGATACAATACTTTGAAATAATATAGAAAGGCAAGGGAAAAATACCCAAGTCTTACTAGCTGAAGGGTTAGTAGTGAGTTTATTGAGGAAATGGTTTCAGCAGAGTGAAATTCAATTCTAAATATGTAGAGGTAGATTTGAGCATGAAAATCTCTCTAACCCCTACCAATCAACTGAATTATTTATTTGAAGCACAATGTAAATTGTGGAGAACGTGAGGGATTAAGATCAAAGTTGTTGGCAGAATTTAGTTTGTAAAGAGACAGATGAGTTGAGATTTCATATTTTCGTCACTGGGGGGTCTATGGAGTCCTTTGAAGGAAAAGATAAATTTGGCTCTGCCAGTCTTGTAAATCTCAAAACTGATAGGTCATACACACAGGAAAATGGTACTTAGTGACAGACATACTTTTGGGTTTGAAAAAATATCTTGGAGTACATCACTTATGATTTTTGTGATTTAATCAACGAATTTTAATTGCCACATACCTTAAGCCTAGAATTGTACTCAAAGATGATTGCCATGTAAACGAAGTTTGTAAGGAAATAGCCACTTGACTTGAAATTACTCAAGGAGCCAACATACTGATATAAAGAGAATAGAGAGGAAAGTTATAACATATAAATAGGGGGTAAGTGCCTTAAAACTACCCTAAAACTACTTGCTTAGTATGGGAGATCACTGAGGGTTAGAGTAGGCGGGCCAGGTGATGGGTGGGTGAAAAAGGTAGGTTGCAACATAATTTTAAAGAATGAACGGACATCAAATCACTGAAGGAAGAGGCATTTCATTTTGGGAGATTAGTATGAATAAAGACTTGAACACGAAACTTATTATATACCACTCGTTGGTAAGATTAATCATTTGTTTATCTTGTAGTAATTAACCAAATCCATACTTTCAGACTTCTTTGGTTGTTTTTTTGTTTATGTTTTTCTGAATGTTCTCTCTTCATTCCAGGATTCCATCCAACACACCACATTCTGTTTACTCATCATGTGATCTTAGGCTTCTTCTGACTGTAGGTTTCTCAGGTTTTCCTTCTTTTTGATGACTTGAAAGTCTTGAGGAGGATTGATCAGTTTCTTTTTTTCAAATGTACCTTAATTGGAATGTGTCTGATATTTTTCTCATGATGAGACTAGAGTGTTGGCTTTTGAGAAGAAGGCCAAAGAGATAAAGTGACTTTTTTTTTCTTTTTTTAAATAAGTTTTTATTTTATTCACCCCAGTGCTCATCACAACAAGCATACTCTTAAATCCCCATCACCTATGTCACCCATCCTCCCACCCACCTCCCCTCTGTTAACCACCAATTTGTTCTCTATACTTAAGAGTCTGTTTCTTGTCCCCTCCTCCTTTTCCTCCTTTGCTCTGTGGTTTTGTTTCTTAAATTCCACATATGAGTAGAATCAAATAGTATTTGTTTTCTCTAACTGATGTATCTCACTCAGTATAATACTCTCCAGTTTAATCCATATCTATGCAAATGGCAAGATTTCATTCTTTTTTATGGTTGAGTATATTCCATCATATATATAATGGAATATTATATGTATAAATAAATAGGTATACACACACACACACACACACACACACACCACCTTTCCTTCATCCATTTATCAATCAATGGATACTTGGGCTATTTCCATATCTTGGCTATTGTAAATAATGCTGCTATAAACATAGGTAGGGATACATGTATACCTTTCAATTAATGGTTTTGTATTCTTTGGGAAATACCCAGTGGTGCAATTCTTGGATCATAGAGTAGTTCTATTTTTAACTTTTTGAGGAAACTTCATACTGTTACCCACAGTGACTGCACTGGTTTGCATTCCCACCAAGAATGCATGAGTGCTCCTTTTTTTCCATATCCTTGCCAACACCTGTTGTTTGTTGTGTTACTGATTTTCACCATTCTGACAGATGTGAGGTGATATCTCATGTAGTTTTGAGTTGCATTTTCCTAATGATAAATGATGATGAGCATCTTTTCATGTGTCTATCACCCATCTGTATATCGTCTTTGGAGAAATGTCTGTTCATATATTCTGTCCATTTTTAATTGGATTGATTATATTGGGGGTGTTGAATTTAGTAAGTTCTTTATAGATTTTGGATACTAATCCTGTATCAGATATGTCATTTGAAAATATCTTCTCCCATTTTGTAGGTTGGCTTTTAATTTTGTTGATTGTTTCCTTTGCTGTGCAGAAGCTTTTTATTTTGATGTAGTTCAAGTACTTTATTTTTGCTTCTGTTTTCAGTGTCTCATGAGACATATTTTGTTAAGTTGCTATCACTAATGCCAAAGAAGTTACTATGTTCTCTTCTAGGATTTTTATGGTTGTAGGTCTCATATTCAGGTCTTTAATCCATTTGGAATTTGTTTTTGTGTATGGTGAAAGAAAGTGGTCCAGTTTCATTCTTTTGCATGTTGCTCTCTGGTTTCCCAACTCCATTTGTTAGGAAATATCTATTCTTGTTGGAAATACCCATTTCCCATTGGATATTTACCTGTTGTGTTGGAGATTAATTATCCATATAATTGTGTGTTTGTCTCTGGGTTTTCTATTCTGTTCTATTGATCTATGTGTCTATTTTTGTGCTAGTACCATACTGTTTTGATTACTACAGTTTTGTAATATAACTTGAAGTCCACATTTGTGATACCTCCAGCTTTGCTTTTCTTTCTCAAGTTTGCTTTGGCTCTTTGGGGTCTTTTGTGGTTCCACACAAAATTTAGGAGTGTTTTTTCTAGTTCTGTGAAAACTGTCATTATTTTCATGTGATTGAATTAAATGTGTAAACTGGTTTGGGTAGTATAGATGTTTTAATAATATCTGTTCTTCCAATCCATGAACCTAGAATGTTTTTCCATTTCTTTGTGTATCTGCAATTTCTTTCACCAGTGTTTTCTAGTTTTCAGAGTGCAGGTATTTCACTTCTCTGGTTAGGTTTATTCCTAAGTATATTATCATTTTTGGTGCAATTGTAAATGAGATTGTTTTCTTGATTTCTCTTTCTGCTGCTTTATGATTTCTGTATAGAAATGAAACAGATTTCTGTAGGTTGAATTTGTATCCTATGACTTTACTAAAGTGGTGGTATCTTTTGGGCATTCTATATATATCATATAGACACAGAATATCATGTGTTCTACAAATAATGAAATTTTTATTTCTTTACTCACTTGGATACCATTTATTTCTTTTTGTTGCTTGATTTCTGTGGCTAGGACTTTCAGTACTTTGTTGAATAAAAGTGGTGAGAATGGACATAGCTGTATTGTTTATGAGCATTGAAGAAAAGTGGTCAGTTTTTCCTCATTGAGGATGATTATAGATGTGTTTTTTTCATATACAGCCTTTTTTATGTTGAGGTGTGTTCCATCCAAACCTACTTTGTTGAAGGCATTTATCATGAATGGCATTGTTATTTGTCAAATCCTTTTTCTGCATCTATTGAAATGATCATATGGCTCTGATCATTTTTCAGGTTGATGTGATGTATCACACTGATAGATTTGTGAATGTTGAGCCACCCTTGCAACCCAGGAATAAATCCCCCTTTACCTTGGGTTATAATTTTTAAAAATGTATTGTTGGATGCAGTTTGCTAGTATTTAGTTGAAAATTTTTGTATGTATGTTCATTGGAGATATTGGCCTGTAGTTCTCTTTTTATGTGGTGTCTTTTTCTGGTTTTAGTTGATCTCATAAAATGAATTTGGAAGTTTTCCTTTATCTTTTATTTTTTGGAATAGTTTGAGAAGAATACATATTATTCTTCTTTAAATGTTTGGTGGAATTTTCCTGTGAAGCCATCTGGTCCTGAATTTTGTTTGTTGGGAGTTTTGATTACTAATTGAATATTTTTTTGCTGGTAATTGGTTTGTTCAAATTTTCTGTTTCTCTCTACTTCAGTTTTGGGAGATTATATGTTTCTAGGAATTTACTTATTTCTTCTTGGTTGTCCAATTTATTGACATATAGTTTTCATAATTTCTTATAATTGGTTGTATTTCTGTGGTGTTAGTTATTTCTCTTTTCTCATTTGTGACTTAATTTATTTTGGGTTTTTCTTCTTTGTTTCTTGATAAATCTACATGTTTATCAATTTTATTGATTTTTTTTAAAGAACCAGCTCTTGGTTTCATTGATCTGTTCCGTCATTTTTCTTTTTCTTTTTTAAAATTTTCTGTATCATTTATTTCTGCTCTAATCATCATTATTTCCTTCCTTATGCTGATTTGGGTTGTTTGTTGTTCTTTTACTAGCTCCTTTAGGTGTAAGGTTAGGTTGTTTATTTGAGATGTTTCTTGCTTCTTGAGGTAGGCCTGTATTGCTAAAAACATCCCTCTTAGAACTGCTTTTGCTGCATCTCAAAGGTTTTGAACCATTGTGTTTTCATTTTCATTTTATTCCCATGTACCTTTTTATTTCTTCTTTGATTTCCTGGTTGATCCATTCATTGTTTAGCAGAATGTTATTTAACCTCCACGTATTTGTTGTCTTTCCAGATTTTTTGTTGTGATTGACTTATAGTTTCACAGCATTGTGGTCAGAAAAGATGCATGGTATGACTTTGATCTTGAATTTGTTGAGGCTAGTTTTGTGGACTAATAGGTGATCTATTCTGGAGAAAGCTCCATGTGCACTTGAAAAGAATGTGTATACTGCTGTTTTAGGATGGAATGTTTTGAGCATATCTACTAAGTCTATTTAGCCCAGTGTGTCATTCAAAGCCATTGTTTCCTTTTTGATTTTCTCTTTAGATGATTCATCTATTGATATAATTGAGTGTTAAAGCCCTCTATTACTATTGTATTAGTATTAATTAATTCCATTATATTTGTTACTAATTCTTTTATGTATATCTGGAAGTGGCAGTTCCACAAGAGCATGATGAGTGGGTGGCGATTGGTGTAAGCAAGTTAGGCAGGGAGTGTTAGTGCTGCACTGATTCCTGTAGTTGGTCCTGTGCTTATACTGAAGGACAGGGACCATAAATGGTACCTGCAATTCCATTGTTCCTGATGGAGTTTCTTTGTGAACTCTGCCCCTCTGGGACATACTCTGAGATAAGAAAATAACTTTCCCACTATGTGTCCCAGATGCTCTTCAGAATATGGTTCCCACACTGTATGACCATGGGCTGTTTGCCTGCCTTTTCTCCAAGAGCAGCCCAATGTCTTCTGAACTCTCCTAGAGCCAAGCACACCGACCTTGAAAACTCCAGGCTTGAAGCCCTGGTGGTTGCAAGAACTCATGAAATTTAGGCCCTCTTGCTTTCCAAGCCAATTGTTATGGGGATATGTGCTAGTCTGTCTCTTGCCTTTCTCTATGATTGTGGTTTCCTCCCCACCATAGTGGCCACAGTCTGTTTCTCTCCCAAGCCATATCTCCACACTTTCTGCCTTCTTCAATGCGTCCTTTTCTCTACCTTTAGTCATGGAGTTTGTGTTTCTAGCCTTCAGATTGATTTCTGGAGTACTTAGGATGATATAATAGTTATCTAATTGTATTCACAGGATGAAGTAAGCCTAGGGTCCACATACTCCATGGGTAGCTTTGGCTTTGTCCAATTGATAAAGTGTCTTTTTCATTCAACACATCATATCAAGGGTACATACAAGGAACGTGATGTTACTGCTGATATGAACTTTGTTCACAGCCTTGTAGTGTTTGTCAGATTTCTTCCCTGCAAAGTTATTGCTTCCCCACCATGCTGTACTCTTTGAAAACAAAGTCACCATATACAACCCAAATGTAAGGAGAGGGAATTATACTCCATCTCCTTGAAGGGAGATTATACACATAAATTATTTGGAATTCTGCTTTATGGATTTATTCAATCTGTCATTTATTTATGACAGTATACACTCAATGGTGTTTATGTTATATTTTGGATCATAATACAATTTCATTTATTTTGTTGCTCAAGTTGATTCAACTCTGGCCATTGTGAGTTCTTTCAGATAGCTATGGTATCCTTTTGACATACCCCTTCATGTGCTTTTGGGGTTTTGTTTGTGTGTGTTGTTTTAGTAATTCCTTACTTTTGGGCACTTCAAATTACTCCAGGCTCATATTGTCTGTCATCTAACCTATCTCTAGATTCAGCCATTTCTCAAAGTTTCCCTCATTCCTTTTATTGGAGAAAGGTATCAGAAACCAAGGTGGAGAGACTAGGAGCATTTTTTTGTTGTTGGTATGTTCTTGCTTCCAGGTCCTCATAGCTAACCGAACAAGTTAATGTATGTGTGTATGCTAACCCATGTATTGACAGACACAAAGCTAAAAATATTTCTATATATAATAATCTGTATCTATATTGACCTTAACAAGAGTGCATACTGGTATCTCCAACTCAAATCCATTTTCACATGGATCATTTTAGTCCCTTCCCCTTTGTTATCTGTCTATAACTTAGCCACTCAGTGAAGAAACCTGGCTCTCACTATTCATTGTTCATTTACTTATCTGTTCAATTCTAGTACATAAGAAGAAGTGTCAATGATTAATCTGTCTCGTCATGGAACAATTTAATCAACTAGAATACTATTCTTAGGTATAGCTTCTTTTGCCTTTAGTTTGACATATTCTACTCATTTTTTTTTAATATTTTTATTTATTTCTAGGAGAGAGAGACAGCGTGAGCAGGGGAGGGTCAGAAAGAGAGAGGGAGACACAGACTCTGAAATAGGCTCCAGGCTCTGAGCTGGCAGTCAGCACAGAGCCCGACTCGGGACTCGAACCCACGAGCCGCGAGATCATGACCTAAATGAAAGTCGGACGCTTAACCGACTAAGCCACCCAGGTGCCCCTATTCTACTCCCTTCTAAAGGTACTTAGATCAGCAATTCTCCCCATCCTCTAGAGTGAGGTTGTTTCATACATTTGTAATAGAGTTAAATCGTTTTGTCACATTCTGCATTCTATCCTGGAGTTCTCCTGACCTCCTACATGTTGTTTATTTAATTTGCATACATTAAGCGCTGTATGGTTCTATGAGTTTTGACAGTTGCATATTGTCATGTATTCACCATTACAATATCACATGAAATAGTTTCACTCCCCTAAAAATTCCCCTGTGCTTCACTTATTTAACCTTCTTTCCCCTTTCTCCAAACCCTTGGAACTACTGATCTTTTTACTGTTTTGTGCTCTTTAATTGGTTTGGCTTTTTTAGAATGTCATATAATTAGAATCATAGAGCATGTAGCCTTTTCATACTGGCTTCTTTCACTTAAACAGTATGAACTAAAGATTTATTCATGTCTTTCTGTGGCTTGATAGCTCATTTCTTATTATTGCTGAATAACATTCAATTGTACAGGTATACCACAGTCTGCTTATCTATTCACATATGGAAGCACATTTTGCTTGCTTCCAGATTTCAGTAATTATAAATAAAGCTGCTATAAACATTCAACTGCAGGTTTTAGTGTGGACATAAGTTTTCATATCAGTTAGGTAAACATCTACAAGAATGATTGTTGGATCATATGATAAGGCTATATTTATCTTTGTGAGAAATTGCCAAACTATTTTCCAAAGTGACTGTACCATTTCACATTTCCATTGGTAGTAAATGAGGGAGTTACTATGAATTACTATTAATGCACATCCTTGCCATAATTTGGTATTGTCTTTTCTTCTTTAGCCATTTTGAAAGGCTTTAGTGGTATCTCATTTGTTGTTTTAATTTGCAGTTACTTAACAAAAATGATGATGAACATCTTTTCATATGTTTATTTGCCATCTGTATATCTTCTTTGGTGATGTGTCTGCTCAGGACTTTTGCCCATTTTTTAATTGGGTTGTTTGTTTTCTTTCTGTTTAGTTTTCAGAGTTCTTTGTATATTTTGGATATAAGTCCTTTGTCAGATATGTGTTTTGCAAATATTTTCTCCCAGACTGTGGCTTATCTTTCCAGTCTCTTAACAGTATCTTTCACACAGCCTAAGTTTTTTTGTTTTCTTTTTGTTTGTTTGTTTTATTTTAATAAAGTCCAACTTACTTTTTCTTCAATCTTGCTTTTGGTGTTGAATGCAAAAACTCATTGGCAATCCCAAGGTCACCTAAATTTTCTCTTATGTTTTCTTCTTAGGGTTATACAGTATTGGATTTTGTATTTAGGGCTCTGATCAATTTTGACTTAATTTTTGAAGGGTATAAGATCTTTCTCTAGTCTCCCTCCCCCCTCTCCCCTCCCCTTGCCAAATGGGCATCAACTTGTTCCAGCACCATTTACTGAAAAGACTATGCTTTCTCCATTGACTTCTCCATGCTCCTTTGCTAAATATTAGGTGACTACATTTGGATAGGTCTCTATTTTGTTCTATTGATCCATGTGTCTATTCTTTCACCAGTATTATACTGTGTTGATCACTGGGGCTTTATACTAAGTCTTGGAATCAAAATATTTTGAGTTTTCCAACTGTGTCCTTCTTCTTCAGTATTGTGCTAGATACTCTAGGTCTTTTGACTTTCCATATAAACTCTAAAATCAGTTTATGTTAATATCTACAAAATACCTTAAATGGATGTTGTTTGGAATTAAATTTAATCTTTGTATCAAGTTGGGAAAAATCAACATCTTAATTATATTAAGTCTTCCAACCCATGAACACAAAACATGTCTCCAACTTTTTATTCAGATAAATTTTGGATTTCTTCTCTATCAGAGTTTTATAGCTTTCCACCTATAAATCCTCTACATGTTTTATTAGATTTATATTTAAGAGTAATTTTTTTGTATTTTCATTTTAGAATTTAATGGTTTCTTGATGACATGGTAAAGAAATTGATGTTAGAATATAAACATTGTATCCTGCAATCTTGCTATACTTAGTCTTAGTTTTAGGAGTATATTTGTTGATTCCTTGGGATTTTCTACATAGACAGTTCTGTCATCTGGGAATACTGAGAGTTTTACTCTTCATTGTCAGTTTGTCAATATGTTTCATTTATTTTTCTTATCTGATTGCAGCAACTAAGCCTTCCAGTACTATGTTGAATAAAAATGAGAGAGGTCATCAATTGCCTATTACTGATCTTAGTGGGATAAACATCCAGTACCTCACTATTAAGGGTAATGGTAGCTGTAGGGGTGTGTGTTTGAGTGTGTGTGTGTGTGTGTGTGTGTGTGTGTGTGTTAAGTTCCTTATCAAGCTGAGGAAATTCTGTTCCATTACTAGTTTACTGAGAGTTTCCATCATGACTATGCTTGGTGGTAAGTAGGGGAGAGAAAGCATTTTATAATTTTATGATTTAATCTCATTAGACCTGGGTCTCTGGTTTGTAACTTTCACAAGGATTTCTCCATTTTTATAGCTCTGTTCTTCCCTTAGGAAAGCTAGAGGACTTGGAGTGGAGGCAACATTTTTCCCTTATTTCAGATAAGGCTTTGGTTAGATCTTTTTTCCTGGAGAGAAGGTCTTTGTTATGGAGAATACTCTTAGGTATATTTCACAGTGACTATTTTCCTCTTGGCACTATAAGAGAATCTTTCTTAGATCTTCACTTTGGAAAACTAGTAGATTATTGGAGCTAAAACCCACAAAAGTCTGGGGATTTCTTTAAGACTACAGCTCCCAGGAGTATTTTCCTTTGTGTGTTTCAAGCAAGTTTGACTCCAGAAATCTTTGTTTTAGGTATGAGCAGACTCTTGCCTTACTTCTGTTTCCAGGTTTCAGGCTGGAAATTTATCCTGCAAACTCAGTTCTCTGACAGGTCCAAGAAAATTCACGATTTCTTAGTTTGTTCAATTTTTTCTTGTTGTAAAGATGGGAGTGACAACTTCCACACTTTTTAATGTTTGGGCTGAAAGCAGAAGTCAACACATTGCTTTTTTATCTCTAATTTGGAAGCCCAGAAACTTTAGAACCTGGTCTATAGTCCATGTATCATCATGTATTCTATTTGTCTTGCAAGTTTATATTGGTCATGGAAGCAGAGAAACATTTACCTCTGGAAAAAATAGGGTAATTTAAATTTAATTGAGTTATAATAAGTGAAAACAGGACAGGTAATGAAGATGAACTGTCAACCTTTTGCTATGCAAAATCCTTTTGTGAAATAAAAAGATCTAAGGCAACATTTTTCTGGATGGGAGCAGTTGAGATCATGGAATCATTTATTCCAGATAGTGACTGAATCCCTAATATATGCCAGTGTCTACAGGAGGTGCTTGGGCCATAAGAATGGGTAAGATGGAGGTACTTATCCTACATACTGGATTTAAAGTTTAGGGAAGGAAATACAATTATAGTATATTTTATAGTATGATTGGAGGATAATCTTCCAGGTAAGAGAAAAAGCCTAAGTAAACCCTGGAGATAAAAGAGAACAAGAACTGAAAAGAAACAAATTCTAGGATGGAAGGAACATGGCATTTGTTCAAGTCAGAATCAGAGCAGGAACTACATGCCGTATTCAACAGGTATTTTTTGATTAAAGATGTTTGAAGTGAGGTACTGTTTTCAAAAATGCTGATAAAGTTAATGAAAACTATCAGGAGTTTATAAAGTCGTTCCATCCCATCAAAAGGGGCACAGGGACGGAATGGTTACCAAACATAGAGGAGAGATATAACTGGAGGAGAGGGCTGCCAGAAAGGAAATGCGAGCCCCAGTTGATGAATATAATTTCTATCAACTCCTGGCCTTCTAGGAAAAGATGCAGTGGCATCAGTCCTCTGCCTTATGATGTTCCATAGTTGCCTATTATTGGCTGAACCCAGCCAGGGGCAAGAAGGTTCAGACAATTCATACACTTTAGCCTTTTTGAGCAACAAATAGTACAAAAGATGGACAGTGAAACTGGTGGGGATAAACCTGGTCGCAATGACAATGTGTAGCATAGTCCATCTTGTTTCTTTACCTAAATAACAATATGTGTTTTTTTTAAGTCCAATCAGCCATCATATCATCATAAAGTATATAATTTTAGTCATATCTCTATGGGAAGCCCAAAATATTCACCCTCACTAATATGCTGTTTATTATTTTAAATAAACAGGAAAAAGAAGAATTATTGAAAAAGTAATTAATTAAGGAAGGGGGCAAGATGGCGGAGAAGTAAGGAGCTCCGTACTTGCACTCANAAAAAGTAATTAATTAAAATAACATACAGATGCAACAGTTTCCACTTCTATAGCTGCTCATAAAGGATGCATTGAAAGTCAGAGTTTCCTTTTAAAAAAGAGAGAGAGAGACAGAGAGACAGAATCCCCAGCAGGCTGTCTGTCAATGCACAGCCTGATATGGGACTTAATGTCATGAACCCTGAGATAATGAGCCAAGCCAAAATTAAAAGTCAGATACTTAACTGAATGAACCACGCAGGCACCCCAAAGTTTCATTTTTTTCTCCCACTAAATTCCACTACCCCCCTTGATCTCTGTCAAAATTTCCTTTGGATGGGATGAACCAAACAATAACTCACAGCAGTTGGGTCCTTGGCAGCCCTGATCTTACTAGTTTGCCTCAGTTTTGTATTGATTAATATGATTATTTAAAAGACAGCTGAGTGAATCTTCTAATTTTTAATATTAATTTATATTTGAGAGAGAGAGAGAGAGAGATTGAGAGAGAGAAAGCAGGGAATGGGTAGAGAGAGAGGGAGACACAGAATCTGAAGCAGGCTCCAGGCTTTGAGTTGTCAGCACAGAACCTGATGTGAGCCTCAAACTCACAAACTGTAACATCACGACCTGAGCTGAAGTTGGACACTTAACTGACTGAGCCACCCAGATGCCCCATGAGTGAATCTTCTAGATTTCAGTGAAAGTTCATGATTTATCTAGTTCTCAGTAGAGAGATGGATGAATCATCTCAGCCAATAAAGTGATTGCTTTTTCTACCTGTTAGTTAAGCTGCACGAAGAGCCTCAAATGGTTGACAGTCAGTCTCAGCTTTCAAATTTGACAGAAAAATATATTACCCAAGAGAAGCACTTTTTTTTTTAGACACTGAAACCTCCAAACCCACTGTCCTCAAGCTAATAGAGAAGGGAAAGAGGAATTCCTTAGGTGTTAACTATTAAAATGACCTCTTCATTGTCATTCCTTGATGCCAGGACCAATTCACTTTGATTGTGGGTAGACATTGTATATGTTGCCCATATACGAAAGTCATATGGGCATATGCTGTGTCTTGTAGAATAACACTCTAACCCTAGATTTTATTAGGAATAAATCACTGCTTACACTGTGATGGAAATAGTTCCATTGTCATCAGTCTGTCACCATGTAGACAGCTACTGTTCTAGGTAATAATGCTATACTAGGGCTTATTGTTGGCTTCTGGTGATGGCATTCTGGTCACTCAGCAGTGATACAGTGTGAGTAAACTTAGTCAAGCAAAGTTTATGTTGTTGAGCTCAAGATAAATTTCCATCATTGCCACCATGACCACTTTTAAAACTGGTACCTTGAGCAAAAATTGGGGTGGCCAGGAAAGGAGGCTGACTGACATTTAGCAAATATGTCATCTTTTCCTGCAATGAACACTTTCTGATGAGCAATGGACACTTTCTGATGAGCATTTAGAAATATGTCTATATTCTCTTCCCCTTCTAAGAAACCCAACTACATACCTCTCTCCAAGTCTTCCATATTATCAGTCTTCCAATCTTGTTCTAAGTCCTTGACCACTAACACTATTAGGCACTGTCCGTCAACCAGCGTTTATCTGTACCTCAGGTCATATCTTCTTCAACGAAAATGGACAACTAGATTTTTCTGTTTAGCAGTCTTCATACTGAGAGGATTTCCTTTCAGTATTGATTTTCAGGACCAACAATCAGTAGGGCTGTAATGTAGCACTGATCCACTTCTCACTGGTGCCAGCATACTATTCATACCTGACCATATCAGGCCTACATTTTTTACTCTTCCATTAACTAATCATATGTTTGAGCTGTGTGAGAGATGGCAACAAAGGAGAAATAGGTGCCAAAGGAATCTGATCCACCAGCTCATACACTTTGTTCATAACCTTTGAACCTTCTGAGATTTGCTGCTATATATGGCATTTCTATTTCCTATTTGAAAATGGATATGCCATTTAATTTTATGATTCAGTGTATCAGATAACATCCAATTAATTATTTTTATAATTTTAAAAAATATTTAATTTATTTTTGAGAGAGAGAGAGAGAGACAGTGTGAGTAGGGGAGGGTCAGAAAGAGAGGGAGACACAGAATCAGAAGCAGGCTCCAGGCTCTGAGCTGTCAGCACAGAGCCCGATGTGGAGCTTGAACCCACGAACCTTGAGATCATGACCTGAGCTGAAGTTGGATGCTTAACCGATTGAGCCACCCAGGCGCCCCTATTTCTTTTTCTTTTCTGTGAATTTGTATGCACTTATCACAATTGCACTCCTTAATCACATCACCTATCTAGCCTTCTCTCCACTCCCTTCCCCTTGGGTAATCATCAGTTTGCTCTCTATAATTGAATCTGTTTCTTGATTTGTCTATCTCTCTCTTTTTTCCTCCTTTGCTCATTTGTTTCTTAAATTCCTCATATGAGTGCTATCATATGGTATTTGTTTTTCTCTGATTGACTTATTTCACTTAGCATTATATTCTCTAGCTTCATCCATGTCATTGCAATATGGTATATATATACACACACATACCACCTCTTCTTTATCCCTTCATCAATCAATGGACACTTGGGCTCTTTCATATCTTGGCTATTGTAAATAATGCTGTCATGAACATAGGGGTTTATGTATCCCTTTGAATTAGTGGTTTGTTAATTCTTTAGGTAAATGTTTAGTAGTGCAACTGCTGGATCATAGGGTAGTTTTATCTTTTAATTTTTTTGAGGAAATATTTTTCACAGTGGCTGTACCAGTTTGCATTCCCAACCACAGTGCACAATTGTTCCTCCACAATCTTGTCAACAACTGTTGTTTCTTGAGATGACATCCAGTTCTTGAACAGTATTTTGGGGTGCTCTTCATGCCCCATTGCTAGGTATTCAATCTCTACCAGACCCAAATAGTAATCCAGCAATTGTTTTTCAAAAGAAGATCTATCTGCAGGAACACATACTGTCTTACTTTAAAACTGTATGGAGCTTAGCCACAGATGCTATAAGTCATCTCTATGTTCCACAGACAACTTTTAATATCACTGGGTCTACCAGATCATATGATGTAAGTAACAGGGCAACTTATACTGATCCTACTGCTGAGTCTCTTCTTCCTCCAGACACCATTCAGAAAATATAGAATTTCATGTTATCTAGTAAGTTGGACAGCACAACACATTCAAATTAGACTATGTTGTCTTTCAGAATAAAAAAAGCTCCACCCCCCCCCAATTTTTTTCCTCTTTGTGTTAGATGAGTAATACAGGGGCAGAGACTTTTCTCCTACTTCAAAAGGGTGTTGTTGTTATGGTTGTTGTTGTTGTTGTTGTTTTGAAAAGCCCCCTGTCAGTAGATCATTAGAAACTTCACTAATGTGGCAGGTTCTGCAATTTCATTGAGTTTGGATCTCATCTTTTGATATGAATGTGTCTTAAACATTTAAAATAATGACATGAAATAGCCAGGGCAATTTAGAAAAATTGTCCTTAATGTAATGGACCAGTGTAGTCTCCTATGGGATACCAAGATCTTGAAGGCCCACCAGACAACTGACTGGAGAGTTCACTTATCTCTGAATGTAGACAGTGAAGGTGAATTGCAGTTTTTGCTTCCTAAAGGGAAGCTGTTCTTGATTACCTTTGCTGATGTGGACTGAAAAGAAAGCATTATCCAGTCAATATCTGCATATCAAGTATGAAGAGCTAGTTAGTTTGTGTTAGAGGATCCCACTTCTGGAATTATAGACATGAAGGCATCATCATGTGATTAAATTTATAACAATCTATTGTCTCTCTTTCCAGGCTGCATGTGGGTTTTGAACCTGGCAAACAGGTTAGTTTAATGAGGCAGAAATCACCTACTCTTAAATATTTGAAACCCTTAATGGTGGCACTAGTCACTGCAATAGTCCCAGTGAATGCTTTAGGGTTATTATCCTGGAGAATGGGGGCAATTTCTAGATTCCTAGGCTTCTAAGGCCTGGCTTTGCTTACCCAAAATTCATACATGCCCAGGACTGCATGTAATATGATTCCCAAAGCCTGTTAAAGCCTATCTAAGTGGTAAGCTTAGACAGACTTTCCCAGGGATATTAGCCACCTTTGAAGTTAAAAAAAAAAAAAAACTAAGAAAAAGATTTTTTTGAGGTCAAGGTCCAAAAGAATGATATATAGCCCTTGGGGTGTTGTTAGACAAATGGGCCAGATTGCCTTGAGAAATTCTTAATGTTTCCATTGGGAGGGGAAAAAATGAAGCATGAAACATAAATACAATCCATTTACCAGTAATGGAGGTTTCCAAGGGTGACTTTTTACTTGTTTGGATTTTTAGCATAGTCAGAAGTATTGTTCTTTCCCCACACACTGCCTCTTTCTGAAATTAGTAATGGAATAGATATTGTATTTTTATTTGTACAGAATAAAATGGTTCATCTCAAAGTCAGTGGGAAGTGTGAGAGTCTTGTCTTAAAGCATGGACATGCATGCTTATTTTATAAAACATTAAAGAGACAAGTGAGCACCTGGAGAATAATTTGGAAGAAGGCACATTCCTTTATCTGATAATCTTATGCTGCTGCTCCAAGACAGACCTAGGCAACGCTTCCAATACTGTTTTATCAAAACTTGTCTATATATGGTGTTCCTTAGAAGTCTATAATAAATTTGCTCCAGACTGCTAATTTTATCTCTTTATCCATATAAATTTGCTTTATGGGTATAAATTTCAAATAACACTGGTTTAAGTTATCTAACGATATCAACATGCTTTATTTTTCTTATGATTTTCCATTCTTCCTTGTATGATCTGGGATTTTGATAAGCCAGTAAGTTATTGTGTTTTTTAGGAAAACAAAGTTGGGGTAATATTAACATTCTCTCCAGTTCCAATACTTGTCTTGAAGATGATGAGCTGTCACTAGCTCACTCTCAGACATCAACATAGAAAACAGACACATTGTCAAAATATACATTATGGACTTTACTTGTTGATATGAGGAATACATATTTATTCAGAGCAGTTAAGATGGTGGAGCATCATGGAGACCCTGAATTGTCTTCTCCCTGAATTACAGCTAGATCAGCACCAAACCAGTGTGAACATCTAGGAAGCTGATCTGAGGATTAATGCAACACTCTGCATAACTTGAGCCATAGAACTCCATAGGTACACTGTGTGGAGAGGTGAACTGGGGGAGAGAAAAGCTAAAGAGGGTAGGGAGCCATTTTCATGGAGAAAGGACAGAGAGAGAAAGAGAAAGGGAGAGAGTGCAGTACATCAGGATTGTGCAAAAAAGTCCCCCCCCCAAAAAAAAAAAAACTAGCTGAAAGAAAGAGAAAGTAAAAACATTCATGGGGGACTGAATAAGAAATCTGTTTCCCAAAATCATTGATGGGAAGAAAAGAGAGGGTTTCAATACCGCCAGGATTCTGTAAACAGTGGAACATAGAGTCTAAAAGTTCAGAGCTCAGTGCCTGGTGTTGCTCTGTTGAGGAAGAAGGATGAATTACCAGGAGCAGGCAGTGGGGTCTGAGGGATCCATCTGCCATATGAGGAGAAGGGGTTCCCCTGTTGGAGTGCATTTGGTAAAGTTCATACGGCCTCCCCACAGACAAAGGTCCCAGCAGGCCCTGGAAAGCAGCCATGTTTGCTGGTATTGGGACAAAGATGCCAGAGTACAGTGGGATGTGGTGTTGGCTGAGGACTGTGATTTGCCATAATCTCTGAACCTTTGCCACTGAGTGATCACACGAATGTGTTCTGGGGCAAACTGGCACCCAGCCATTGTTCAGTGAGACTCCTGCCAGAGAGTCAACTCAGGTCAAACCCACAGAGGTCTCTGAAGTGTGGGGCTTTGAAACACAATCCCATCTGAGATAAAATTCTGAAAGGACATGCTGCCGGGCAGGCAGACAGCTTGGACATGGACAGGATAGAAGCCAGGAATGGACAGAAGCCTGAGAAAAGGAGGGGTGCTTGATTCTGGATTGGTGACAGCATGAAGTTCCTGGTCCAGAGACTAGGCGGTTGGGTGAAGTTATTTCCACCTCTCACAAACATGGACATGTGCATGTGTGTGCACACACAATGATCCACCCCAGTAGGCTAAGCAGCACCACATAGTGGAGAACGGAGAGGTTATACCAAGCCCTGCCCAACTATGCCTTCCAAGCACATCCCCGAGAAGACCAGAAAAAGTCACTCCACCAGCTTAGTGTATATATTATAGAGTGCTTCATAGTTTCAGTTCTAGGGGAAACTGAATGTAATTTCCTTCAGATTTCATTGTTTTCTGGTTCATTTATTTGTTCATTTTCTTTGCTTTTGTTTTGCTTAAATTATTTTCTTTTTCCTTTCTCTTTGTTGGCTACATAAAGAGAAATATTTGTTATTTTTTATACTTTATTTTTTATTTTTAAAAGTGTTCTATTTTATTCCATTTCTTTATATTCTATTTTATTAGTTTTTTATTTTTAAAAATTTTATTACCTTTTGTTTTCTTTCCTTTCCCTTTTTTCTGTATTCTATCAAGCTTCTTTCAACAAGCAAACTGAAACACACCTAGGATTTAGCTTCCTTTATTTAATTTTTTGTTTTGTTTTTAATTTTTTAATTTTAATTTTTTATATTATTAATTTTTCTTCTTCCAAAATGACAAAACAAAGGAATTCATCCCAAAAGAAAGAACAGGAAGAAATGACAGCCAGGGACTTAGTCAACATAGATAATAGTAAGATGTATGAACTAGAATTTAGAAGATAATAATAATAATAGTAGCTGGGGTTGAAAAATGCATAGAAGACACCAGAGCATCCCTTTCTATAGAGATAAAAAATAAAATCTAGTCAAGCTGAAATTAAAATGTTATAACTGAGATGCAACCTCAAATGAATGCCATGAATGCCAAGGATCAATGAAGCAGAGGAGAATCTGCTATACAGAAGAAAAAATTATGAAGAATATTGAACCAGAGAAGAAAAAGAGGGAAACAAAGGCAAAAGATAATGATATAAGACTAAGAGAACTCAGTGACTTATTAAAAAGCAATAACATCCAAATCATAGGAGTCCCAGGAAATGAAGAGAGAGAATGAGGCAGAAGCTTTATGAGAGAAAATTATAGCAGAAAACTTTCCTAATCTGGGAAAGGACACAGACATCAAAATCCAAGAAACACAGAGTCCTCCCATTGGATTCAACAAAAACCCACCATCACCATAGCATATCATAGTCAAATTCACAAAATACACAGACAAGGAAAAAATTATAAAAGCATCAAGGAGGAAAAAAAGTCCTTAACTTATATGGGAAAACAGGTTTGCAGCAGACCTATCCACAGACACTATGCAGGCCAAAAAGGAATGGCAGGATATACTCAATGTGCTGAATCAGAAAAATATGCCGCCAAGAATTCTTTATCCAGAAAGGCTGTCATCCAAAAAAGAAGGAGAAAAAAAACCAATAAACAAAAACAAAATAGAAGGAGAGATAAAAAGTTTCCCAAACAAAAATTAAAGAAGTTTGTGACCACTAAACCAGCTCTGCAAGGAATGTTCAGGGGGAAAGTTTGAGTAGAAAAAAAGACACACACACACACACACACACACACACGACAAAAGCAACAAAGATTAGAAAGGACCAGAGAACATCACCAGAAACACCAACTCTACAGGCAACACAACGGCACTAAAATCATATCTTTCAGGACTCACTCTAAATGTAAATGGCTCCAATCAAAAGATGTAGGGTATCGAAATGGATAAGAAGACCCATGTATGTGTTGCTTACAAGAGACTCATTTTAGACCTAAAGACACTGCAGATTGAAAGTAAGGTGATGGAGAATCACCTATCATGCTAATGGTCATCAAAAGAAAGCTAGAGTAGCCATACTTATATCAGACAAACTAGATTTTAAAATAAAGACTATAACAAGAGATGAAGAAGGGAATTATATCATAACTAAGGGTTCCATACACCAAGAAGATTTAACAATTGTAAATATTTATGCCACAAATATGAAGGTACCCAAATATATAAATCAATTAATCAGAAACATAAACTCATTGATAATACCATAATAGTAGGGGACTTCAACACCGCACTTAGAGCAATGCAGAGATCATGTAAACAGAAAATCAACAAGGAAACAATGGCTTTGAATGACACACTGAACTGGATGGACTTAACAGATATTTTCAAAAAATATGATCCTAAAGCAGCAGAATACACATTCTTCTCCAGTACACATGGAACATTCTCTGGAATAGATCGCATATTGGGACACAAGTCAGCCCTCAACAGGTACAAAATGATCAACATCATTCCTTGCATATTTTCAGGTCACAATGTTATGAAACTAGAAATCAACCATAAAAAAAGATTTGGAAAGACAAATAATACTTGGAGATTAAAGAACATCCTACTAAGGAATGAATGTTTAACTAAGAAATTAAAGAGGAAATTAAAAAGTACAGGGAAGCCAATAAAAATGACAACAGAACAGTCTAAACCCTCTGGAATGCAGCAAAGGCAGTCATAAGAGGGAAGTATATAGTAATCCAGGCCTTCCTAAAGAAGGAAGAAAGCTATCAAATACACAACGTAATATTATACCTAAAAGGGCTGGGGAAAGAACAGCAAATAAAGTCCCAAAACAGTAGAGCAGAAATAATAAAGATTAGGACAGAAATCAATAATGTTGAAATCAAAATAAAACAGAACAAAAATCCCAACAGAATAAATCAATGAAACCAGTAGCTTGTTCTTTGAAAGAATTAACAAACTGATATACCCCTAACCAGATCAATCAAAAAGAAAAAGGAAAGGACCCAAATAAATAAAATCATGAATGAAAGAGATCACAACCAACACTGCAGAAATACAAGCAATAATAACAGAATATTATGAGCAATTATATGCCAACAAATTAGGCAATCTGGAAGAAATTGTTAAGTCTCTAGAAATATAAACTACCAAAACAAACACAAAGAAATAAAAATTTGAACAGACCCATAACAACAAAGAAGTTTAATCAGTAATCAAAAATTTCCCAATCAACAAGAGTCCAGGGCCAGGTGGCTTTCCTGTTGAATTCTACCAGACATTTAAAGAAGAGTTAACACCTATTCTTTTGAATCTGTTCCAAAAAAATGGAAATGGAAGGAAAACGTCTAAACCCATTCTATGAAGCCAGCATTACCTTGATTCTAAAATCAGACAAAGACCCCACTAAAAAGGAAAACTACAGACCAATTTTTCTGATAAATATAAAGGCAAAAATTTCAGTAAGATACTAGGAAACCAGTTCCCACAATACATTAAAAGAATTATTCACCACAATCAAGGAGATTTATTCCTGGAATGCAGAGCTGGTTCAATATCTTCAAATCAATCCATGTGATACATCACATTAAGAAAAGAAAGGAAAAGAACCATGTGATCCTCTCAATAGATGCATAAAAAGAATTTGAGAAAATGCAGCATCCTTTCATGCTTGATAAAAACTCTCCAGAAGTAGGTTTAGAAGTAATATACCTCAAGATCATAAAGACCATATCTGAGAGACCCACTAATATCATCCTCAAGGGGCATAAACAGAGCTTATCCCCTAAGGTCAGGCACCTGACATGTCCACTCTCATCACTGTTATTTAATGTAGATTTGGAAGTCAAGCCTCAGCAATCAGACAATAAAATGAAATAAAAGGCATGCAGATTGGCAGGGAGGAATTGTCATCTTTGCAGATGACATGATTGTCTATGTGGAAAGCCCAAAAGACTTCACTAAAAAACTGCTAGAACATATGAATTCAGCAAAGTTGCAGGCTATAAAATCAATATACAAAAATCAGTTGCATTTCTATACACCAATAATTAAACAGCAGAAAGAGAAATCAAAGAATTGATCCCATTTACAAATGCACCAAAAACCATAAAATATCTAGGAATAAACCTAATCAAAGAGGTGAAAATCTATACATTGAAAGCTATAGAAAGCTTATTAAAGAAACAGAGAAAACACAAAAAATCATGGAAAAACAATTCCATACTCATGGATTAGAAGAACGCATATTGTTAAAATGTCAATACTACCCAAAGCAATCTACACATTCAATGCAATCCCTATCAAAATAACACCAGCAGTCTTCACAGAGCTAGAACAAACAATTCTAAAATTTGTATAGAACCACAAAGGACCCCAAATAGCCAAAGCAATCATGAAAAAAAAATCAACATTCGAGATAAACCAATTCTAGACTTCAGGATGTATTACCAAGCTATACTCATCAAAACAGTATGGGAATGGCACAAGAACAGACACAGAGATCAATGAACAGAATAGAGAACCCAGAAATGGACCTACAAACATAAGGACAACTAATCTTTGACAAAGCAGAAAAGAACATCCAATGAAAAAAAGGACAGTCTCTTCAGCAACTGGTGCTGGGAAAACTGAAGAGCAACGTGCAGAAGAATAAACCTGGATCACTTTTTCACATCATATATGAAAGTAAACACAAAACAGATGAAAGACCTAAACCTAACACAGAAAGCCATCAAAATCCTGGAGGATAAAACAGACAATAACCTCTTTGACCTCAGTTGCAGCAACTTCTTTGTTGACATTTCTCTGAAGGCAAGGGAAACAAAAGCAAAAATGAACTATTGGGACCTCATCAAGATAAAAAGCTTCTGCACAGTAGAGGAATCAATCACAAAACTGAAAGCAACTGATGGAATGGGGAAGATATTTGCAAGTGACATATCAGTTAAAGGGTTAGTATTCAAAATCTAGAAATAACTCCTCAAACTCAACACCCCAAAAGTAAATAATCCAGTGAAGAAATGGACAAAAGACATGAATAGACACTTTTCCAAAGTGTCCAATAGACACTTATCCAGATAGCTAACAGACACATGAAAAAATGCTCAACATCCCTCACCATCAGGGAAATACAAATCAAAACTACAATGAAATACCACTTCATATCTGTCAGAATGGCTAAAATTACCAACTCAGGTAACAACAAATGTTGGTGAAGATGCAGAGAAAGAGGAACACTTTTGCACTGCTGGTGGGAATGCAAATTGTGGCAGCCACTCTGGAAAACAGTATGCATGTTCCTCGAAAAGGTAAGTATAGAACAACCCTACCACTCAGTGATTGCACTATACTAGGTATTTATCCAAAAGATAAAAAAAAAATGCTGATTCAAAGGGGCACATGCATTCCAATGTTTATAGCAGCCTTATAGACAAAGTACAGAAAAAGCCCAAATGCCTATTTACTTATGAATGGATAAAGAAGATATGGTGTGCGAGCACGTGTGTGTATGTGTGTGCGCGCGTGCACACACACACACACACACACACACACAAATATTACTTGGCAACCAAAAAAAAAAAAAATGAAATCTTGCCATTTGCAACAACATAGGTGGAATTAGAGTATATCATGCTAAGCAAAATAAATCAGAGAAAGACAAATAGCATGATTTCACTCCTATGTGGAATTTAAGAAACAAAAAAGATGAACATAAGGGAAGGGAATGAAAAATAAAAACAGAGACAGTGAAACTATAATAGACTCTTAAATACAGAGAACAAACTAAGGGTTGCTGGTAGGGTGTTGGGTGGGGAGATTGGGATGAGCACTGGGTGTTATACGTAAGTGATTAATTTAGATCACTAAAATCTATTTCTGAAATTTAAAAAAAGGAAAAGAAACATCCTATCAAAAAAATACAAATGCATATAGATTAACACTAAAAAGAAGGAATATGTATTTACTCAAAAATATTTATTAAATGTCTAATATGTGTGAACACAATGACAAATATAAGACTGTTGGTCTCTTCCTACAAGAAGCTTAAATCAAAAATTGAAAAGATAAAATATCACAGAAGTATTAACTAAATACAATAGTATTTGAGAACTTATAAAACACAAGTTTAACCTAGTAGGGCGTCAGAAAAGGCTGTTCTGATGAAGTGAGTTTTAAAATGAAACCTGCAACATGAGTAAGATTAGTGAGGTGAAAAATGTCATGCACACACAAAACTGTGAGTGTGTATAGAGAGGAAAATATTTCAGGGAGAGGGACATGATGTGAATAAAACCCTTTGAAATAGAAAATACCAAAATACACCTTAGAGAAATCCCAAAAAGGGGTAGTGGAGGCAGAGAGAGCAAGGGAGAGCATGCTTAAAACAAGAACAGAAATATTACACAGGGCCTTGAAATCAATTTAAGGACTTTTGAATGGATTGGATTGAATTCTGAAAGCAATAGGAAAGCATTTAAGCATGTTAAGCATGGGACTTGACATAATCAGATTTGTGGTTTGGAATGATTATGCTGGCTTCTGGGTGAGAAAGCATTGTATTTTCTAATCGTTAATAGAGAAACCAAAGTGAGCCAACAGGAGGTGGTGGTCCAGTCTAGAAGGGAAGAGTTCCTAGTGAATGCTAGTAGTTTTAATGCAAATGAGGGGAAGGAAGTGAAGAATTAGAAAACTCAATGGGTAGGAACAGAGGTAGGAAGTACAAATAGAGATGCTGGAATGGCACACAATAAATCAAAAAGATCAAGTATTCAGGCATTTTACCTAATTAAAAAAATTGATAATTATATCCTTTTAAATGAACCGCCACTATCTTCATTCTTTTAATAAATAATTATTAAGCATATTCTATGTTCAAATACTGTGCGGGGGGCCTTGAGTGTGCTTATGTATCCTAAACATCATATAGATGTTGAAGCCTCAATGTCTTCTTGTATCAGTGTGGTTATAGTTAGGAAAATGAAGCTCTTCCTGGAATAAAGGTTTTCAACATAGGAGTTTTGGTTTATACCTAACTTGGGCAATGACATTCTGGGAGACTACACTTAGAAGATTAGAGATGATAGGAAGAAGATTGAAGTTTGAAGAATCACTGAAAATTTCAGCCTGAAACACTAAAGTAGGTGTTTTTCAAAAGTACTGTGATAAACCACTGCCAATTTTAAGTCTTTGAGAAAGATCCCACCATTTTCCTAGTTTACTGTAGAGATAGCTCACAGAGAAGTCTATGAAGCCATTAGATTTGCTTGCAAAGATGTCCAAAGAATAATGTTCTCTCTTCCATCCTACATCCTAAATGTCATATAGTTACTTTTGTACATAAACTTTATGCAAGAGCCATACAGGAAAGGAGGATCTTAGAAATGCTGCTCCTGACTTCTATTATGTATTAAAGAGGAGATCTTAGAATGGGGATATATTAGTGCAGGTCCCCCACAAAGCTGACTCCAAGATAGAATTAAATGCACAGTTTTCATTTGGGGGAAATGCCTATTAAAAAAAACATAAAGAATGAGCTAGGGAAAGCTGGGAGAGACATCAGGTCATGTTGCTATTCTGACTATTAGCAAAGGAAGAGAGAAGGAAGATTGGATGGAACTGAGGTGTACTGCCATACAGCCTAAAGAAGGTTTGCCAGGGTCTCAGGGAGTCTTCAAGTCAAAGCTGGTCATTAGAAGAATCCCAGAAAGATTCCTGCCTTATATACTGGCCATATCCAGTCACTGGCTGGAAGTAGCTCATAGGAAGCATGGTCTCAGTACAAATGTGGCAATGGAGAGCTCTGCCTCAATGGGCTCTCTGCAGTTGAGGTCTGGAAGCCACGTTCTCATGACCAACATACACGAGATGTAGTGAAAGGCTGGCATCTAATAATCTAGCACAGTCTGCCTCTTTGTCAACTTAGCATACCACCTCTTTAACCTACATTTAACTAAGGAAGAAATACTAGAACCATGTCTGGCCAACCTGACCCGCTTACATGATTACAAACACATTCTCATCTTCTCACAGAAAATGGACACATTAAGTTGTGTAGCAACTTTACTTACTTTGAGTAATATTTATCACTCTTCTAGTAATGTTACAATTCTTCTGTTATCCCTTAAGTTAAATACTGAATTATAGAATTAGCCACTATTAACATATCCTATTTTCATTTAATTTTTAAAAAGTTTTTAATTCCAGTTAGTTAACATACAATGTGATATTATTTTCAGGTGTACAATACTGTAATTGAACACTTTGATACATCGGCCTGTATTGACATATCTTAAATCAGATAGAAAGTAAATTGGAAAAAAGAAAAAGAACTAGAATTGTGTGTATCATATATAAAACATATATATGCATACATATTAAGACAATGAAAATATGCATAAATAATCCAATTCTTATTTTTATAACTGGTCATAAGGCTATAGCTATAATTTGTAACTCTTTATCTCCACTGCTCATTTCATTTTTCCTTTGCACTCAGGCAGTACTCCAGATGGTAGATCTGTGCTTTTAATAGTTTTGCTTGTATTTTGTTATTGTGGTTTTTCACTTTCACTAGGAAATATGGGAGACTAAGGGGTTTCCCAAAGAATCCCTTGGATTACTGGCATGCTTCTTTGTTCCCCATTGTGTAATAGTAGCAGTATTTCCCCTTGATAATCAGAATTGTCACCCAGACAACATATAATCTCCCTCATCACTTTGAGGAGGCTAAAGTGGCCAGGTGTCAGTCTTAAATCACCAGGTCAGTATAACTTGTGTTGGTCACCTGGAAGTTTCTCTATTTTTGGAAACTAAGACTTCTAAGTAAATGGAACGCAAAGTTTTAAGAATGGGAAGCAAAAAAAATAAATCTAGTAGGTCATCAGATGTTCTAGTGACAGGATCCATTGTCATTTCCACCCTTATGTTTTCAGACATGTGCATCCTAGTTATACACTGGCTCAAATCATATATCACACCCAAAGGATACTGTCTAGCCATAAAACGTTGTATGCCAGGTGTTACCATACCTAACTGAGCTTTCAAAAGTACATTTCACTCTCCTACCAGGCCACCTCTGTACATGATCTCCTATGTCCATTCTCTTAATAATAGTGATTCAGTATTCCCTTGTCTTCAAACTTATCTCTTGTAGCCTGCAGAATCTTTATTATCTTAAGCATCAGAGTCATATATAAGATGTGATTCCCTTCTCTTAAGAAGTTTCCAGGGAAAACTCAGATCAATTGCCATTTTATAATTAAGAAATTAAAAATGCTTTAGTAGACATATAAAAATGTATATACTGATTATTTATAAAGGGGGAAAAAAACGTGTCCAGTTTGGAAATCAGAAAATTCTTGATGGGGTAAGACATGTGGAGGTGGAGGATTTCTTCTAGGCAGTGGAAGCCAGAGCAAAGGCGAGACATAGTAATTTCAGGAGAGCGGCAAGAGCAGTCTGACTTGGCTGGAGACAAAACAAGCTTAAGAAACAGGTGGGATAAGAAGTCTGAAAGGCGGATGAGTCTGAGATCTTTGCAGAAAATGAAATGTCAGTCTAAAGACTTCTTACGGCACTGAGGAGAACTAGGAGGGTTTTTCTTTGTTTGTTTTGTTTTGTTTTCTTCCAGAAAAAAAGAAATGTTGCTAAACATTACAGCGGAAGAAAGCTTAAACCTTGCTTCTATTGCTCAGTTGTATGATCTTGGAGAGTTCATTATCTGTCCGAGCTGCAACCTCATTGTCAGTGAAGGTGGATGATAACATATCCTTCACAAGGTTAAGAGGATGAAATGCCTG
Source organism: Crocuta crocuta (assembly GCF_008692635.1). NCBI lineage: Eukaryota > Metazoa > Chordata > Mammalia > Carnivora > Hyaenidae > Crocuta > Crocuta crocuta. Next base: position 1,015,453 of record NW_027527441.1, read on the forward strand.
CTATTGTACCTAGTTTTTATTAAATAAATATGCCCGGAGCAGTGCTTGAATTAGGTAGTGGATCAGGATAACAATGAAGACTGATAGCTGCACTTGGGAGGTGTCCTGTATGGGCACACCCTGCACCACCTCCCACGAGGACATCTGTGAGGCAGAGTTTGATGGCAGCCCTCTGAGCCGCAGGGCATGGCCAGTGAAGTGATGGCATTCTTCCCCAACCACATTGTATTGGACCATGACTTATTCCTTTTATATCCTTCTCATCTCCTCATCCTTTAGGCTGAAAAACTACTTTTATTACAGTTTGTTGCAATCATGAGAAAAGACTATAGGCAAGTATAGAATTTCGTAACTTTAAATATCAGATAAAATGTCGAGTGCTTAAACCACTTTGGATTTTAGCAGGCTTTTATCACATTCCCCACTCTCTAATCCCTTCAAGCCCCATGCATCACCTGCCTCGTGGAAGACACATTACCCAGAATGCATCATGATCCTTATAAGAGCTCGTTCTTGTGATGTACAGGCACTGTTATAAGTGCTGCACACTTGTTATATTATTTCACGAGCAAACAACCCTATGAGATATGTGGTATTTTCATCCTGATTTTACAGATGAAAAAACTGAAATACAGGGGGATCAAGTAATTTGCCAAAGTCTTACTTTATAGCTGCTGAGCGGCAGAACTGCAGTTCAAAGCTTGAGTGCAAGTCATACACTTGGCTGGCTCCTTTAGCACGTGCTGCAGTGTACCAGACATCAGAGGGCCCGTCTAGCCCTGTGGTCCTCCCCATACCTCCACTGGGGTCCTCCACTCTAGTCTTCTTCTCCCCGTCAAACTGAGATCATCTGACTGGTGTGCCCGTGGCACTTGTTAGGCCACTAGTAAGTTGGAATACTTTTCCTCTATCTGACCTACACCCTGCTTCAAAAGATAGTTCAAAAGAAAGCTCCCAGCTTTGATTTTTTTACGGTTTATTTTTATGTATTTTGAGAAATAGAGAGAGAGAAAGTAGGGGAGGAGCAGAGACAGAGGTAGACAGAATCCCAAGCATGCTCTGCACTGTCAGCACAGAGCCTGATGTGGGGCTCAAACTCACAAACCATGAGACCATGACCTGACCCAAAATCAAGGGTCAGACACCTAACCAATGGAGCCACTCTCTCAGGGGGTGCCTGGGTGGCTCAGTCAGTTGAGCATTTGACTTTGGCTTGGATCGTGATCTCACAGTGTATGGGTTTGAGCCCTACATTGGGCTCTGTGCTGAAAGCTTGTAGACTGAATCCTGCTTCAGATTCAGTGTCTTCCTCTCTTGGCCCCTCCCAAGTTTATGCTCTCTCTCTCTCTCAAAAATAAACAAACATTAAAAATTATTTTAAAAAGACCTCTCTCAACAGGGTACAAATTTGGAGTCAGGTTGAAATGAAGGAGCCATTAGAAGGCTCTCAAAGATTGCATGTTCCATGGAAAAAAGGAAGGAACTCACAGCAGTAGAGGAATTAAAGGAAAGGTCAGAGATATCTACTAAGGATTTTATCAAATTTTGATATGTGTGAAAACCTTTTGCTTTGACTTCCCATGAAAACTTTCTCTCTCTCTTCCTCTCTCTCTCTCTCTCTGTCTCTGTCTCTCTCTCTCTCTCTCTCTCACACACACACACACACACACACACACAAATATATTGTGGAGTTAGAAATATTTTTGGAGAACATTCAATCTGGGCTCAAACTCTGGGCTAGTATGATTAAAGTTGAGCAAGTTCAAGAACTAAGGCTACACATGGGCAACCAGACACATCTGGGTGGTCTCCAACATCATCATGCTAGTGAACACCCATCTTACATTTACTGTGAGCCAGGAACTAGCTAAATATTTTAGACGTATTAACTTATTGAATTTTTTATAAGCCAGATGTTGCTGGTGACCTCTTATGGATGGAAAAACTGAGGCACAGTGAAGTCAAGTGCTTGCTCTGTGTCACACAGTTAGCCTGTGGCAGAGTTAGAATTTGAATCTAACTGTTTCAGAGAACATTCTCTTTACTACTCTGCTGTAGTCCCATGATTTCTAAGTTCTTATTTCTATGTTACATGTATATTTTCTTCTATTTCAAAAACATAATACCAGACACCTATTGGAGTTACTGCTGAGACATTATTCATTGAGAATTGCCTTGGTCTCAGCAAGATATGATGCCCTCATAGCCATCTTGTTACCATGGGATTCCAACCTCTTGGATGGAGCTGATTTTACCAGGAATTTAGGAAGAGCCAACATGGTTCTCAGAGCTGAGAACAGAGGGTGGACCATGTGAAACAGCACAACTTCAAGGAAGGTTCATGATCTTCTGCTGTTAAGATTCCCAGGTTCTGGTTCTTATCTTCCTGAGTCTTGGTTATTAATAATATCCATGGATTTTTGTGTAGCACCTGAGAATTTTTCTGATAACTTTCCTTTATGATTAAGCCAGTTTGAGATGACCTCTGTGACTTGTGAGTCAACCTATTACATCAGCCACTGTGCCTCCCATTAGCATTCTTGCACACCTGTCAAACAGTTCTCCAATAATAAATATTATTTTGGTAAGCCAGACACATACTATTATTCTTTCCTCAGTGAAAGGAAAGGCATACTCAAATACACATATGCAAAAAAAGCTTTAGGTATATTTCACTTTTTTCTATCAATTGTTTCATTCTTATTTTATACCTAGAAATTTCCTTTAGGTATTTCAACCAGCATCTATTTTTATGAAATATAAATGTAGTCTTGAATCTGAATCTTAAAACTAATACTAAATCCAGAAGCCACTATTGCTCAAACAAACTGAAATAACATTTATTGCCATGAGAGATCACTCAAGTGGACCCTTGTAAAGCAAGGTGCACCCACTCCATAGTGAAGAGCACCGAAAATGACAATCTGAGAAGAGGCACTTAGCAAGAGTAGCAATAGTACCGAAGCAAGGCTGAGCAGAGAAGATCATAATTTACTCTTATTTTGTATTTGGATAGCAGGAAAACATGTTTATTTCATAAGGTCCAATTATAAAATACATATTTTAATTCTATTTAAAAATTAAATCAGTTTATCAGTTAATGCATATGTTTTATTTTTTTACATGTTTTAACAAATTTATTTATTTATTTCGAGAGAGAGAGCATGTGAGCCCAAGCTGGGGAGGGACAGAGAGAGGGAGAGACAGAATCCCAAGCAGGCTCTGTTCCATCAGTGTAGAGCCAGATGCAGGCCTCAAACTCACAAACTGTGAGATCAGACCTGAACCTAGCTCAAGAGTCTGACACTTAACCAACTGCACCGCCCAGATATTCCAATATATATGTTTTAAAAACCAGTTAGGGGGGCCCTGAGTGGCTCAGTCAGTTAAACATCCAACTCTTGATCTCAGCTCAGGTCATGATCTCACTTTTTTTGTGAGTTTGAGCCCCACATTGTGCTCTCTGCTGACAGAGAACAGCCTGCCTGTGATTCTCTATCACCTCTCTCTCTGCCCCTCCCCCACTTGCACTGTCTCCCCCCCAAAATAAACAAACATTATAATATACAAACATTAAAAATATAAAAAATTAAAAATAAATGATTAGGTGCCCAGTGTATTGTTAGGCTATTTTAGTATTTGTCACTCTTTTGGTTCTATTATCTTTCCAATTCATCTTTGCTCAAGCCTCTCAGTGAAATGAGCAGAGGTCAGTACTGTGAGTCCCTTTGCTTTAGATTCTAGCATCATTGCTTGAGAGGCTGAAATTCATGGAATTCTCCCTATGTTGTGGTTTATTCTTTGTCTATATGCCACATTGTGGGCCTTATCTAAATTAAAAAAAATTAATCTAAATGTTTAAATTCAAAATTTTGCTGTCACCTTTACCTTTAGCCCTAAAAGCCTTCTAACTAGCCTGGCCAAGAAAAAACTTGTGAAGCTTTGTTTCCCATTAGTGAAGTCATTCTCAACCAGGGGCCACTTTATCCCCCAGGAAACATTTATCTGGGTCTGGAAAAATTTTGGTTGTCACATGGTTGGGGGTTGAGGGAATAGTACTGACACATAGTGGGTAGAGGCCAAGGTTACTACCAAAGATCCTGAAATACAGGGTACAGCTCTCCACTCCCCAATGTCAATAATACCAAGGTGGTGAGACTCTGCTTCAGTGTTATAGTGAAGGCAGCGCTGTGAGAAGGTTAAGAGCACAGATTTTAGAGTCGGACAGACCTGGCATTAAATTCTGGCTCTGCCATTTACTAGCTCTGATGCTGTTGGCAAGATATTTTTCCTATTTGTGTCTCCATTTTCCTTTCTGTTAAATGAAGTAACACAGTAATGATCATTGTATAGGTTTGGTCGGAAGATTAAATGAGCCAATTAATATATGTGAAACATTCAAGTCAAGTAGTACTTGGTAATAAGTCAAAGATTTCATACTCTTCACCTGAGATATAGAGTTTTTTTCTTTTTTTCTAAGGAAAACTTTCTAGGAAACTAATGCAAGTTAGAACAAGCAGGAATCAAAAGCAACAGAGAAGTAGAGACACGTACTGAGTCAAGATTCTGTGTCCTAAGGCCACTGGGCCCAATTTGCCTTCTGGACCTGCCATCTTCTCTTGTCTTTCCTAGTTTGTTATAGAGCATAGGTATGGCAAAGTCAAGTGATCACAGGGGCCAGACAGGTAATATATATGGCATAAGTGGCCCAATGTTGGCATTTTAAACATATAGGAATGTCTCCATTTCTACAAAGAAATATATTCGCTCCCATTTTTCTTGAATCATGTGGCTCTCTCAGTCTTTTGTTTTCCTGCTGTTGACAGAGACATGGGTACAGAGAAATATTTCTCTGCCTTGATCCATACAACAGTGCAATAACAATGATAAATGGCGAATAACACTTGGCCTTGATGTTGGGGAGATAGTTGTAGCTATGTGTGCAACTGGAGAAGGCAGGCCTGGCCTTAAAAAGGCAGCTGCTACTCAAGTTCAGACAATTATTGAAAGGTGAGAATATATATCCAGTGGATGCCAAATCTTCTCACGTTTTAAAAAGAAGCCAGAATCCTGGATTTTTATGTGACCTCTTGATATTTAAATATTGGTTTGTATTGTTGAAAAATTGGTCCGCAGATAAAACAAAACATGGCTGAAGGCTGCATTCAATCTAAGGGCACTACTGGTTCCAGACTAATAAAATAAGGCTTTCTCCTCCCTACATTTTAATATCATTGCCATTATTCAAAATTCTCAGGAATGTCTAATGCATTTTCTTATTTAACATTTATTATTGAAGGTCTACTGTGTGCACAATGCTTTTAAGTGCTGTGGATACAGCAATGAACATAAAGTACCTAGCATTATAAAGCTTGCATTCTTGTCAGAAGAGACCAGGAAAATAAGTAAATACTTAACATACCAGGCGATGATATGGATTATGAAGAACAGAGCAGAGAAGATAGAATGCCATTTACAGACAGCCTTGAAATAAAAGGCATTTGAGCAGAGACATAGAGAAGAGAGGAAAGGAGGCTTATGGATGATTCAAGGACTAGAAATCCAGGCAATTAGTACAGAAAGTACAAAAGTCCTGAGGTAGACAGATCACCTAACAGAATTGAAGAACGACAAGGAGGCCAGAGCACAGTAAGTGAGGACCAGTGCAGAAGGGTCTATGGGCTACAGGAAAGGTTTAGACTTTGCTCCCAGTAAATGGGAAGACATTGGAAGAGTTTCAGCAAAGAAATCACATGTTTTTATGTATATTTGAATAAGATTACTCCAGCTTCTCTTAAGAATAGATGGCAGAGAGATAATCTATTTGGGTGCTCTGAGAATAGCCGAGGCTGAATCTTGGTGGCAGTAAGTTGTGAACACAGCTGAAACTGACTCTTGAACTTAACACCACTTTTCCCCAATCTTTGGATTAAGCTATAAGTCCCTTATGGGAGAGGCCCTTTCTCCCAATTATAGGCACAATTTATAGATCCCCAGGCATCATGTTCTTTTTCCTCTTTAGAATCTTCCAGATCCATAGTTTTGCACTTGCTCTTCTACCGTCTGCTAGGCTGCTCATGGATTTGAATCTCAGCCAGAAAGGACTCTTCTCTTACCATTGTGCATTGCTTACTCTTTCAATCACTGTACCCCATGGGGATAGTTTTCCTGTTTCTTGTTTAAAGAGGCTTTTATTTCCTTCATTCTATTAAGGACACAGGCTCTGCAGATGGTCTATAAAGGTTTAAATGCTAGGTTTCCCACTTTCAGTCTGTGGGTCCCTAGGCAATTAACTCTACCTGTTACCTCTTGCATCAAATGGGGACAATGTGACCGTCTCAAAGGATTGTTGTCAATGAGTACATGTAAAGTACTTAGAACAGCATCTGACATACAGTATTCCCTTAATAAATGTTAGTTATTATTATTATTACTGTTATGTTTCCTTTATATTATTTAGATACTTTAAAACAGTATTAAACTTTTCAAGTTATATCAAATGCATGTACATACTTCTCAATAAATCAGTGTTTATAACTAAAAGGAATAGTGTCAGTAGCTTACAAAAGTTTAAATATTCACTGAAGGATATGATTACTATTAGCAAAATGCCACTTGAATTGAATGTCTTTTTTTTAAGAGGAGGAAAAGAGAAAGATTTTAATTTAAATGAATCAATGCTATTCTATTTCACAAGACTGCCAGAATATGTGTGTAGTTCAAGAATTTTAAGTGGAAAGAGACAACCTCCCATAAATCTTCTTTCCCTGTATTTATATCTGACCCATGTTAGACAATTTGATCCCTCACAGGGTATGAACAAAAAGGAGGTGGGGGACAGAGGGGAAAGGAGGTTGGATGCTGCTGTCTTATTCTTTTGTCTTCAGAAAAAATAATGGCCCTATGAGACCAGACTTAGTCTCCTTTTAAGGAGAAAGGTGTGGAAAGAAAGATCCAAGGGCTGAAAGAAAGAAAGCTAGAAAGAAAAGAATAGTTTGGATCATTTAAAAACCTCATAGTGAGTTTTATAATTGGTATTTCGGATTTCCATGCTTTAGGGAATTTCACAGGTGGAAATCTAGCATACAAAACAGATATAAAGCAATCTTTGCTTTTATAGGATTTAAGACAGGGATTTCTTTAAGGCAAACTTTCCTTAGGTGTATTTAAAAGGAACTCAAATTGTAGGAAAATCGGTTTGCAAACAGCTTTTCAAGAACCATCCTTTAGTTACTTATTAATCTATTTACATGTTTGTCATGTTATGAATGATAGCTAGACTCTCTGGAAACCCTGCTAAATCTGGAGTCCTTATCTTCAAATGTCTGCCCAAGCAATGATGAGGGGAATGAGAGAAACAGGTGATACCAGCCTTTAAAAAGATTTTGAAAAAGAGTAAGAGACTCACCAAGGGCATGTTGGTCCTCTGATGGAAGGCTCATTCCCATTTGATTTACATGTCAACCAGGCTAGACTATCATTTCAGGGTCTTTTACTTGTGGCAGGGCCTGACATATCCTGCCTGTTCTCTACATTTCACCTTTCTCTGATCCCTATTACCTGGACTTCTACATTTCCTCCTTTAATGCCTTCTATGTTTACGTTACTCATGTTTAAATGAAGTGTTTATCTATGTGTGAATGAAAATATGCATTTAAATAAAAACACAATTAAATGAAAATGCATACCATACATATCTAAATTAAAATAACTGAGGCTAGGATGTCCTAGGATGGACATCTTTCAGATTCAATGCTCTTTAGGTGGTGGCTCAATTTTTCTGTCATTTCATTTATAAATCTGTTGCATCCAATTGCAAAATGTAGTAATTTGGTTTAACCATTGGCCTGGTGTGCTACATTTTTCTCTGAGTTGAATATCTTCCATCTCTGCATGGCTTCCTGTTAAATATTTATTATCGAACAACGTTGGAAATCAGGTGAGATTTTGCATCCAACTAAGACACAAATGTCCCATGCTGAGTCCCTCCCTAATTAAACTTCCAGGTCCTGTCCTTGTAACAAATGCTTCAGTAGAGAACATGAAAAAATAAGAGTCTCCTGATTAGGGCAGTCTGTATTTCCAATGCCATTATGTATTTTTTGTTTTTTCTTTTAATTGGCAAGAAACAAACAGCATTCTGAAACTTTCTCTTTCCTTTTTCAACTCTTAGGTGATGTATCAGTTACCTTTGCTTCAATACAGGGTATAAAGAAGGTGATAGAGTTATTAGAACAAATGTATTTACTTGATTAATTCTTTAATTTTTGGTTTGCTGAGATGGCTAGTAGGTGACAATAGTATACATGATATATGAAAGTGTGATCAAATAGTCTTTCATGTTAATTGTTCTGAAAAAGAAAGCATTTCCTCTAGCACTGACTTTGGTTTCCATGTTTCACCAGTATGAGCCCAGGTTCTTACCAAGAAGGCATGAGTTACAGCAGCTTTTGAAAGGTAAGGTTAGGTTCATACTAGATTTGGCATTACTTGTTGGTCTGTTTTCTTCTCTGGCATTCTGGGAGCAGACCAACAGTTGCCAAAGCTACATTTTTTTTGTCTCGCTTTCCTTTGTTTGTTTGTTTGTTCTTATTTGAGAGAGAGAGAGAGTGCACAAGTGAGTGAGAGAGGCAGAGGGAGGAAGAATCTCAAGCAGGCTCCATGCTCACCACAAAGCCCAATATGGGGCTCAGTCCCATGACCTAGGATCATGACCTGAGCTAAAATCAAGAGTGCAATCCTCCACTCTCCACAATAGCTAAAACATGGAAAGAGCCTAAGTGTCCATCAACAGATGAATGGATCAAGAAGATGTGGTTTATCTATANAAAGAGTAGACTGAGGCATGCATGGCAAAGTCATTTGAAAACCATGACCCTTATATCCAAAATGTTCACTTCCTCTATATTTTTCATGATCTCATCTTGTGCTTGAGAAAAAATGATTAACTTTGTTAAATTATACTAATGAAAGTTCTTTAAGGCAATTCAGAATGTCAAATTCTCTATCAAGACTGTTTCTCTCAATATCCCTTCCCACGATGGAGATTTAGTATGGAGAGATGGGCCTCTGTGACTCTATCCCACTCATAGTCCTCTCTGACATTTCTGAAAACATCCTTCATCTTGTTGGATGTCTGCATCCCTGGGTATCATTTGTTGATGTCTTCTGAGATGTGATGGTCCCACTGTTTAATTCTGGTTCAAATATCCATGACACATTTTCTGGTCTCAATCTCACATAGTGACTTTTAATCTTAATCCTAAACCTTTATAAAAAGGTCCAATAGCAGAATGGGTTTCATTAAAAAAAATTGAAGAAGATTTTTAAAGATTATTTTTGTTTACAAATCTTACTTGTATGTAAATTCTGACCTGTTTCTAGGGTAACCCCGTTCTATATATTTTTTTCTACTTTAAATGTAGGGGTCATTAATATTTTGATATCAGATACAGGATAGATGCCAGTTATAACTTTTCTGCCAGTAGAAATGATATTTGGGTGAATAATAAATTAACACAAAGTGATAAGCAAGAACTATCCAGTACTTTTTCCCCCTTACAAATGAGAAACATAGGTCAAGGGAAGAAAAATGGTATTTGAATGGTATTGACATTGCAGCCAACTGATTGTTGCAGAAATTCAATTCTCTTTAAGTTTATTCTATTCATTTTGAGAGGGGAAGAGAAAGAGTATGCCTGAGCCAGGGAGGGGCAGAGAGAGAGGGGGAGAGAGAATACCAAATGGACTCCCTGTTGTTAGGACAGAGCCCATCACTGGGCTTGATCTCATGAACATGAGATTATGACCTGAGCCAAAATCAAGAGTTGGACACTTAACTGTCTGAGCCACCCAGGTGACCCCAGAAAGTCACTTCTTGATGAAGGAAGCATGAACGAGCATTTCTCTCCAAAAGCTTTAGGCTACTTTTCTATAACTATTATTCATAGCAGATATTCAATATAAACATTTATTATAATTAGGACTCTCAGTGCCTACTATAGTGCCTGGCATATAACAGAAATGTAATAAAAACTGTTAAATAAAATGCAAATGAGTGAATGGATGTTATATCATGCTGCTGCTACCTTGGGGTGAGACTGTTAGAAGGAAGCTGTGAGTTCAGCTTTTTAAAAAGTCAGGGGAAAAAAAAGAAAAGGAAAAGAGAGTGGAAGTCAAAGCAGAGAAGAAACATGAGTCTACAATGCAGGAGCCAGAGGAGAAACTTCTCAGATTTTTCTAAGACATTCCTGGCTTACCTGTTATTTTAGGATGCTTTGACTCTGTAAAATTGTCTTAGGAGTCTTTCTCTATTACCTACAATGTCTTGCTAGCCTTATTTTCTTGCACTTGTTCATCTTTCCCTTCTATGCCTAATTGCTTTTATCTTTCAACCTCTCAAGAGCATGGAAATTAAGTCACATATTAAGGAAATTTAGAATGCAGGATGTGAATGCTGGAAAAAAATCATCAACCTTGCCACTTCTCTTTTTTTAATGTTTATTTATCTTTGAGATTGGGGGGCAGAAAGAGATGGGGACAGAGGATCTGAAGCAGGCTCTGTGCTGACAGTAAAAAGCCTGATGTGGGGCTCAAACTCATGAGCTATGAGATCATGACCTGAAAAAAATCAGACATTTAACTCACTGAGCCACCCAGGCACCCCCAAACCTACCCACTTCTTCCGGAGGCTTCCCAACATCAAACATCAAAGTTTGTCAAAAAACTATGATGCTTCTTTCAAATCCAGAAAGGTTTCCAAATCAATGTTAATCCTTGGTTATAAAGAGTTCCCCTTCAAAGGTGAGCAGAAAGCCACACACACACACACACACACACACACAAACACATACTTTATTTTTTCTTAATAGCAAAGCCCCCAAAGAAGTGGGAATTCTCTAACGATGCCACAGGAAACAATAATTCTCCTTTTGCTGGCCTTGGTATTTACAGACCACCATAACCCTTGTGGCTGGGGCAGCCTCTCATAGGCAGAAAGGTGACTTGGAGGCTCACAGAACTCTGCAACCCTTCCTCACCAGTTCACTGCTCTGAAAGCACCTGTACTAAATATTTTTATGCCGAGGCCATGAAAATCCAGGGAGTGCAGCCATCCTCAAAATTTCTCATTTCTTACCTGCCGTGGTAAGGTCACTAGGTGGCTGCACAAATGGCTGCGGGATAGATAGCATATGGCAGGACAAGCAGAAAACAGGAAAGAGATTTTATTGAAATGGCACTGAGGTCCTTACAGAGACTTCCTTCCTCCTAAGGCGATTCACAGAGGTCCTGCAGCACAGGTGGAGCAAACAGGCTTCACTGCAAAAAATTCTGAAAGGCTTCCTCTTATCCACTCTGAGTTCTACCCACTGTTTTATGAGCATGTTAACATGGTTTTACTGCTCACCTTCAGAAGAACTAATCTCATATTTAGGGCTCTTGTCTCATAGTCTAATGCTACCTGGCTCCACACTTGTTAGCTCTGTTAGCCTCTAGTCTCTGAGAAGTGGTTTCTTCTTGAAGGTGCAAATTATCTCTGCCCACAGCATGAAGCTGATCTAAAGGTCACAAGAAAATAATGAATGGGAAAGTGCTTTCCCAACCGACACAAGAGGCAAATGTATGTGATGAGTATTGACTTGATACATCACACTTCCCCCCACCCTCCAGAATTAACCAGAGGGTAAAATGGGTGCTGCTTCTTTCAACCTGGATCTTAATCCCACTGTTAGTTTATGTAATTGACCCCCAGGACTTACTATGAAGGGTAGGGGGACTGCCACTCCAAAGGACAGATTCCACTGCAGGAAGAACAATAGCCCAAGTACCCTCAAGAAATGTGTTAGAGTAAATTCTTGCTCTTAGTCAACTGCTGGAGGATATTTCCCATACTTTTAAGATCACCTGTTTCCTTAATATTCAAGCTTTCTATTTCCGTTGTTCTTTAAAAGTATTTTTCTTCTGGTGCTTACTTTTTCAGTTTCATAGTTTTCAATTTTACATTTTAAGTTCTTGGTTCTATTTTTTTTTTTTGATGTTTATTTTGAGAGACATAGTGCAAGAGGGGGAAGGGAGGGGAGAGAGGGAGAGGGAGAGGGAGAGGGAGAGGGAGAGAGAGATGTCCTGATATCTCTGATGTCAACAATGAGCGCAACTTGGTGCTCAGTCCCAGGAAACCTGAGATCATGACCTGAGATGAAATCAAGAACTGGATAATCAATTGATTAAGCCACTCAGGTGCCTTTCCTCCACTCCTTTTCTATTTTTAATCCTTAGTCCAATTTTCTTTTACATATATAAAACTTTTTATCTCATGGACTTTAGCCCTTTATCTTAGTTTTTATTATCTTTACTTTCATTTAAACTTTTATCTTATTGGCTTCCTGTTCTTTATCTTTTTATTTTAAATCACAACTATTTTACTTTATTTTTTAAAAATAGTTTATTGTCAAGTTGGTTTCCATATAAAACTCAGTGCTCATCCCCAGAAGTGCCCTCCTCCATGCCCATCACCCCCCCCCACATCCATCAGTCCTCAGTTTGTTCTCAGCGTTCAAGAGTCTCTCATGGTTTGCCTCCCTCCCTCTCCGCAACTATTTTTCCCCTTCTTCTCCCCCATGGTCCAGCGTTAAGTTCCTCCTAATCCTCCTATACGTGCAAACATATGGTATCTGTCCTTCTCTGCCTCACTTATTTCACTGAGCAAATACTACATGGCAATGAGAAAGAATGAAATCTGGCCATGTTTACCTTATTATTTTTACCTTTTAAAATTTCAATCTTGTCAGAATTTTAATTTATTTTATTTTTTACTTTTACTCATTTTTTAAAAATGTCTCTTATATTTTAATTTTTATTTGCATTTACTTATCTACCATACAGTCATTATTTTTTTAAAAGTAAAAAGTAAATTTTTTCTCTAATATTTATCATTATTTAATTTTTTTAAAATGATGACTGGCTGTAGTATATGGTACAAATGAGAATCTGGACCCCAATGTTCAGAGGCTCTTCCTATGAACTGTTTCTTAAGGTACCCTTGGGAAGGACTTCCATTGTTAGAGGCTGAATTGCTCAAATAGCTCATACCAGAAAAATCAAGAGATCTGGAAATGGAGTCTTCTCTCTTTACACTGATATAACTGGTTTATTGGAGTAGTGCTATTTCTTACCATTATCCTATCACTGCTTATGTGGACTTCTGTGTACTTATAACCCCTAAAAATTTTATTTTGTTGACTTACTCATAAGACCTAAACCCAGCCCATAACTCTATAATATTTCCCATTTCTAGTATCAATCACCACTTTGTGTCAGATGAACAGAGGTAGTCAGAGATGGAGCAGTGTATTCTGCTGGAAAAAAACTGATTTCTTGGAACTAAGATTAATGGCAGGGCCAAGAGCTCTATTTCTTTAAGAGACTGTGGAGCATACACTGTCTCTTCTGCATGATGATTGGTTGAGATCTGAAAGGTAAAGATCTACAGGTGTTGCTTTATCAGTGTATCTAATATTATTTGTGTTCAAGAGATGAGATGTTAGAACAGTTATCATTCTGATCTGCTAATTTTATAATTTATTATTTTGTTGGCTATCAAGGCAAAAAAACATGACATCTTTGTCAACATTAAGAATCCTACCATTGAATGTACCATTTCATATAACCTGAAATTGTTCATCCATTCCTTATCTGATTTCCTACAAGTAAGAATGTGACTTTCTATAACACATCCTTCTTTTAATGATCTTAGTGTTTTTCAAACATATGATTTTTGAGAATCTTTTACTATTTCATTAATATAATATATCATAAAGTTAATAATTTTTGCTTTAGAAGCCACTGGGGATTGGTGGGGAGAAGTGGTAAATTTCCTAATGGCCATAATTTGAGAGTCATAAACATGATTTAAGTATCCTGAAACTAATAGGATATTATATGCCAATTATATTTCAATTAAAAAATAGTTGTATCAGGAGATACATTATATACATACATATGTATGTGTATGTATATATTATCTGTATTCAAAATCAGTCATGATTTTGTTAAGGAAACACAAATTAAACCACAATGAGATATCATTACACACTTATCAAAATGGCTAACATAAAAATGAGTGACAACACCAAATGTTAACAAGAATGAGGAGAAACTGGATCACTTATACATTGCTGATGAGAATGTAAAATTTGATATTAAAAAAAACACACAGAATTATTACAGCACTCAGCAATTGCTCTCATTGTAGAGAAATGAAAACTTAGGGTTACACCAAAACCTATACAAAATGTCTATAGCAGCTTTATTCATAACAGTTGCAAGTTAGAAAGAGCCCAGATGTCCTTTGGTGAATAAATGGTTAAACAAATTGTGGTATATCCATACAATGGAATACTGCTCAGCAACAGAAAAGAATGTACTGTTAAGGGTAGTATGAGGGACCCATATAATGATGGAATGCTCTTTCTTTTGACTGTATCAATGCCAATAACCTCATTGTGATATGATACTTTAATTTTACAAGATATTTTAATTGAGGGAAACTGCGTAAAGGATACATGGGACCTATTATTTCTAACAAATGTATATAAATCTATGATTATTAAAATAAAAATTTTAGTTAAAATTAAAAATTAATTAAGCAATAAATAAAAGCTAAACGTCAGGGAGAGGGCAAGATGGCGGAGAAGTAAGGAGCTCCGTATTTGCACTCGCACCCAGACATCACATAGAAAAGATCTGAAGCCATTGGAAACCTTACAAAACCTGAGAGATTGGGAGAAAAAGGACGCAGAATCCACTGAGAGAGACTTCTAACGTGAGTGCGAACCGGGGAAGATAAAATTGGGCCAGGATCGGAGACTCCAGGGTGGGAGGCGATCNTGCTTCTTTGTACTGGCTCCTGGTGGCTGGAATTCAGAGTGGTGGCGCGCCTGCCGCCATTGTAGCTCCAGGGCGGCTGGGGACCCTGAAAGAGCCACGCGGACACCGGGCGTCCATGCTCCTGGCGGGCTGGAACTTGAGAGGGAAGGCAAAGAACTAAAAACTGGGAAATTAGCCTGTGAGATCGTGTTTCAGGTGACGAGCCATAGAGGGACCCGGTTTTCCTCACTCCAGCGGGGTCGGGCTCGGAGTACCCGGCAGGCAAGCCCCCGCCCACGCTCATCAGCCTGACCCAGAGAAGGAAGCAACGATTCTGACCCCATCCCCAGACCTCCATAGGGGGCCTGGAATTGGCCGAGGGGGTTGCCTGGGAAGCTGTATCTAAGGCAACTTCAGTGGGGCGCGCGGACTGGGATTTGGAGATGGGGACTGGCCTGAGTTGAAGAGTGCAACCAACTTCGGCTGCGCCCCCGGTACGGGGAGTTGACACGCCCAAAAAAGCGAGGAGCAGCGCTTGGTTCAAGAAGGGACTGGAGCACCTTGACTCTCCTCTCCACAACCACCAAGACAGAGCTCCCGCCTGAGGCAATGGATCACGCCACGCCCATCCCTGCCTGAGAGCTGCCCTCCTCCCTTTTTTTTCTTTTCTTTTTTCCTTTTTTTTCTCTCTTTCTTCTTTTCTTCTTCTTTCTCTTTTCTCTCTTTTTTCCCAAGAACACCGACCTGATTAACTCTGGTCACCAGCTTGCTTAAACATTCACAACGAGTCCATTCTGTAAATGTAAATTCTACACCTACCGACATTTTCATCTCTTTNTTTATGAGAAGCCCTCAGCTTGAGAAACAACCTCAGGGTTGTTTGTTTTTCAGGTGTGGAGTTTGGTGAGTTCCTTATAGATTCTGGATATTAACCCTTTATCTGATATGTCATTTGCAACTATCTTTTCCCATTCCGTCTGTTGCCTATTAGTTTTGTGGGTTGTTTCCTTTGCTGTGCAGAAGCTTTTGATCCACCTTGTGTACTCTGGCTTGTTTCTTGAGGTAGCTGTTAGAAGGCTTGCTCAGTGGATTCCGTGTCCTTTTTCTCCCAATCTCTCAGGTTTTGTAAGGTTTCCAATGGCTTCAGATCTTTTCCGTGTGATGTATGGGCGCGAGTGCAAGTACGGAGCTCCTTATTTCTCCGCCATCTTGCCCCACAGAAGTTTTTTTTTTTAATTTTTTAAAAATGTTTTTTATTTATTTAGCAATCCAGT
Organism: Crocuta crocuta; assembly: GCF_008692635.1. Taxonomy (NCBI): domain Eukaryota; kingdom Metazoa; phylum Chordata; class Mammalia; order Carnivora; family Hyaenidae; genus Crocuta; species Crocuta crocuta. The sequence continues at coordinate 1,031,592 of NW_027527441.1, forward strand.
GGAGAATTCTTGTCCCAAGGGTATGTAAATCTGAAGTACAGGAAACCTCTGGATCAGTCCAAGGATTTGCTTATTCTCCTTTGGTAACTGAATTTTGTTCGTCTGACTACTGCCTTCAAGGACAAACAAAAAGCTTTTAACTTCTTTATCAAATTCTTTCCAAATCACAGACAGACTGCCAAGGATCTTCCATTTTGCTCCAGGCTTTTTGCCCTGAGCCCTAAAGATTTCAACAAATGCACCTCCCTTGGCTGCCTTCTTCGTTTTTCTTTTGGAGTAAAGACCACACTCATCAGTACTTCCTCCTCACCCAGAAAAACACCGAGTTATCGCTTTCAAAGAATTTTTAATGAAATGAAAATGTTAATATTATATATATATTCACATATATATCTATAATAGTATATATGTGAGATAACAAAAACAAGACAGCATATACACATCAAACTTGTTTCTCAAAATTGGTGCATCTGGGGAATTTATTAATATCACAGATGTCTTAGTCCTCAGAGCTATTGAATCAGAATCTTAAGAAGTTACATATGAAGTAGGACTATAGAAAGTTAAAATTAAAAAATCCCTGTCTTTTTCAAAGGAACACATTACTTTTTTAATTAGGAAAGATGTAATAAATATCACTAAAATGTAAAATTTCCTTCTGGTCCTTGAAAACAAGGCTTCCCTTCCAACTCGTTATCAAAAGAGTGCTGGTGCCCTAATATCAATCCTATCCTCAGAGCATATCAGTGAAAAGGATACCCTTGCTCTAGACAGCCAAGTTTACCAAGGATTGGTGGGTAACAATATAATACAAACTATATGAATACTATGATATATTAAGAATTCCTCTAGGATTTTTATCTTACATTACTTACATACTTACATAGAAATTTCAAAACTACTTTGGATGGCCAAAAGATATGAGACTAGAGTGATGGAAGAGTGCAGATTGTAATGAACAGGATAGAGCCGGCTTTCCCAGTCTTCACAAAGCAGGACAACTGCCCTGAACTTTATTAAGCTAAAGCCACTTTCTGATTAGGTGCTGACAGTACGTGTTTATTTACATGACTGGAAAAAAACTCAACAAACTTAAAAAAAAGCTGGGGTTGATTTTCTGCTCTTACACTTGTTTTGATTCCACTCTTCATGGCTGATGGACACACAATCTTGCCAATTTATTTACCTTCATCAACTCCATGAACATGATCTGGTTCACCAGAACTCATTTAGGATTTATAAGTATTTTCTTCTAAGAGAACGAACCTTACTTCTCCTAATTAGCTGCCATTAGTTCATTAAACATTCCATATAAAATATTTGCCAGTTCTCTTATTGATCACTGCGTTGCTCGTTCTAGGGCCAATATTTTACACCAAGAGAAAACAAGCTTGATGTATAGTTATATTGCTCTTGACCCCAATTAATAGCACTATTTATCATTGTGTGCAGAAATCAGCTGGAAGAATACAAGATTATGGCTAGTACCGACCTTTCCATTTTCTTTGTCTCTGTGACATGAATTGTTTGCCAGGTAAACTACTGGAGCTAAATATAAGCTCTGTTTCCTGAGTTTTTATTGTTCATATAAATCCTTTCCCACAGTGGTAGAGGAGCTCTATCAGATAACAACTCAAATTTTTAGCAATTCTAAATGGAGATGTGTTCTGCACCTCCATCTTTAACTTGTCCTTGATACCTTAAAAGCAGTCTTGAATAAATGGATCTATGCCCCTTACCACAAAGAACAAAAAGATGATACCTTCTCTCATATGCAGCTTACACAGATTTTTGTCAGGAAGAAAGGTTGGTCTTAATAGACAACTGACATTTTGTCAACTACCAACATGAATATTACAAAATCAATTTAAGGATTGGTATATGATCCCTAACATTTAAATGACTTGGAATCAGTAATTATATTTAATGAGTAAATTCATTTAGTTAGGTAGGCTTATATTTTCAACGAATTTACCCTGGAGAATACACCAGGGAGTTATATGGCCTAAGGTAAAGTAACCATGTGGGTAGCGGGGAGGCAGCTTATAATGTTGGGGAAGACATTTTTAAAAAACAATAAAAAATCAGGTGTAAGTGTGAATGTTTATTTAGACAAGAATAAGTCACAACAAATTGCAACTCAAAACAAAAATCCGACAAATAGCACAGATTTTATAAGTTTTCAGGGTCTTTCTAGAGCCTTAGAACAGTCCAGCAAATCAGGAACACTGAGACTTGAATGTCATTAGCTTCATGGTAAATCCACATTTGAGTCCTTGGGAGCTTTACTGAAAAAAATTGATGAGGATGAGTAGAGCTTGCGTTTGTCAACTTTAAATATTTTCAGACCTATATGATTGTAGTTGTAAGATTTGGAGGCAAGTATGCATTTCAGTGCTTGACTGTGGCCACTGAAAACTACTTTTTAGAAAGATTTTGGTCTTTTTGCCAGGTATATTTAGGAGGCCTATGTACAGAGAGAATAAGTGAGTGGGTTTAGGAGCACAGATGCATTTTTTTCAGATTCTCAACTTTTATAAGAGCATGTCAGCAAAGCGTACCTGAGCAAACAAAGATAAGGCTCCCCCCTTTACTGCTAGGGAGCAGATAGCTGTTAGGAAGTTCTCTGACCTTCATGCTTATCCAAAGCACGGTTGGTGGAAGCAATGTTTATTGTTCACTCTCTGGAGGAGATACATTCAATCTTTTCCTCTAAAAACAATCATCATCTTTTTAGCGCAAGGAGTAAGTTCTCAGATATGGAGACACTAATTGAATTGGGGTCATTATATATTGGTACGTAAGGGCATGCACATTGGCAAGACACTCAGCTATTCTTTTCAAATTTGTGTTTAAGAGAAAAATGTTTTTTACAGATATGCTTTTTGAAGTTTTTATTTATTTATTTTGAGAAAGAGAGAGCGAGCGAGCCAGGGAGAGCCAGAGAGAGAGGGAGAGAGAGAGAATCCCAAGGAGATTCCGTGCTGTCAGCACAGAACCTGACATGGGTCTTGATCTCATGAACCATGAGATCATGACCTGACCCAAGATCCAGAGTTGGACACTTAACTGGCTGAGCCACCAAGGTGCCCCTTTTTTCCAGATATTTTTATTCTTACTTTTATATATTTTCCTGACAGTCTAAATAAAGACAAATAAATTCTACCGTCTGCCTACTGGGGCCAGATTATGTTCATAATCTGTACAACAATCATACCACCTTCCTCTTTACAAAACTTCAAATACTCTATTTGTATACAGAATAATATATAAATTTCCCAACTTGAGGGTTTAAAAAAAAAATAAAGCCTTTTATTTAAAAAATAAAAAATATCCCTTTCATCCATTTTCCCCTCCCACTATTAATTTCTTGACAACCACCAATCTGTTTTCTGTGCCTATGAACTTGTGTTTTTATTTGTTTTAGATTCCACAATAAGTGGAAACATATTGTACTTATCTTTCTGACTTATTTCACTTAGCATCAGGCTCTCAAGATCCATGCATGTTGTCACAAATGGCAAGATTTCCTTCTTTTCTATGTCTGAATAGTAAGTACTTCATTGTGTGTCTACACCACAATTTCTTTATCTATTCATCCACCAGTGTACACTAAGATTGTTTCCATAGCTTGGCTATCATAAATAATGCTGCAATAAACATGGGATGGAGATATCTTTTCAAGGTAGTGTCTTCATTTTCTTTGGAAAAATATATGAAAGTAGAATTGCCTGATAATATGGTAGTTCTTTTTTTTAATTTTTTGAAGCATCTCCCTTCTGTTTTCCATAGTAGCTACACCAATTCACATTCCCACCAAAAGTCTACAAGGATACCCTTTCCTCCATATCCTCTCCAATACTTGTTATTTCTTGTATTTCTGATAATAGCCATTTTAACAAGTCTAAGTGATATTTTACTATGGTTTTGATTTACATTTCCTTAATGGTTAGTGATATTGAGCATCTTTTCATGTTGAGATGAAAATGATGGTTAGTGATATTGAGATCTTTTCTGTTGGCCATCAGTATGTCTTCTTTGGGAAAATGTCTGGTTTTTAATTGGATAGTTTGTTTGCTTTGTTTTGTTTTGTTTTGCTTTTTGTTTGTTTGCTTTCTTTTTGCTATTGAATTGTATAAGTTCTAGATATATTTTGAATATTGGATCCTTATCAGATTTATGATTTGCAAATATTTTCACCTTTTAGTAGGTTAGCATTTTCATCTTTGATTGGAGAATTTAGTCCATTTACATTTAAAGCCTGTGTCCCTAACTTGGATTTTGAAGTCTACTTTAACTTTATGTACTCATTAATCCAGCTAAATCATGAAAACCTCAGATTTTGCCCTACACTTTTGTTCAAAGCTTATCTGCTATTTTCTGCTTTAGGTATAATGTACTTATTCCTCATATCTATTTATTAATCTTTCAAGGCATCACTAAATTTGAATCTTTTTCATGAGTGCTGTTAATCATCTAAAGCAAGGTTAATCTATTTGATCCTGGTCTTCCACTGATGGTGCCCCCACTTCAGTGTGTGTATGTATCCACTGTACTCTCACCACAATTTTCTTGGGCTGTGTCTGTTTCCTTCTCCTTTATGGTGTGTTTGCCTAAGTGGACCCATAATACTCAGCAGATTATCTTATATGAAGAAAACACATATGTATTATGATGAGAGCTATTACTAGATGATTTTTTAATCAAACAAATTTAAAGTTTATTTATTTTGAGAGAGAGCGCGCGCGCACAGAGGAGGAGGAAGGGGGGGGAGAGAGAGAATCTCAAGCAGATTCAGCACTGTCAGCACAGAGCCTGATGTGGGGCTCAAACTCACAAACCATGAGATCTTGACCTGAGCCAAAGCCAAGAGTTGGACGCTTAACCAACTGAGCCATCCAGGCGCCCCTAGAGGATTTTGGATGAAAACAACTCCCTTCTCAGGCTAGACCCTTGAAAGGCTTTTTGAAGCAATGGCAAAATTTAGAATCTATTAAACTGGTGACCAAATCCTGACTCTGCCATTATTCAAAAACTGGGTAACTCTGAGAAAAGAGATGATTCTAAGTATAGTCATTTGCAAAATAGAATATTTACCTGCAAAGGTTATTACATGAACTAAAGATAATGCAAGCAAAACAAACAGTATGCGTTCAATTAGTCTTGTTGTTTTATCACTATTTAACTCTCAGATTTCTTGCTCCTGTGGTGAGGGTTGTGAGAGCCTTCAGACCTGTGGGCCACATATCTGCATCTACTTTGGTCCTGAGCCCTGTGGAGATGTGTGGAATTTACCTGCCCTCTTTTTCTATGCCTGAGTAAAGACTTTTCTCTTTAATATTGGTCTTCTCAAAGGAGCTTAAACACTTCTCATGATAACTTAAAGACAATGTTATGCTGACAGGCTATGACTTGAATCCTAGCAGGCAAAAACTGGAAGGAAATTTAGTAAAGACAAGCTTCCGAAGCTGTAAAAGCATTAAATTCTACTGCCATGAGGAACCATGTGTGGAATTCCTTAGCTTTGCCTATAGGCACCAGGTGTCTTTTGCTACTCTCATTCCTCTGCTTAGACTTCTTAAATTTTCATTTTCTTACAGCTAGTGTTTTACCAATGCCTTGTGGGCTGAGGACTAGCTGAGGAGTGAGTGATTAGGAACTAAGATTCATGGTGTTTCCTTATATCACGTAAAGGTCAGAGACTATATTCTCCTTACACACAAATAAATTTCACTCACGTACATAGAAATAAACAAGTGAGCCAACCCTCTTGAGGATTATTTGGCTGCTGAAAAGAAGTACAAAACAATAGTATACATAAGTGTGTGTGTGTGTGTGTGTGTGCGCAAGCGTGCATGAATGTGTGTCTATATCTTTTTTTTTTAACTGATTGAAAACATCTCAGAGTATCTCATAATCATGAATTTGTTACTGCCAGCCCAGGAACTCTGCATGTCTATGAAGAAAACTATCAGTACTTGGCTCTACACATTCCTCAGTTGGAAAGAGCACACATTATTTTATTTTTTTTTATTTTTTATCTTTATGAGGCTCAGAAACTGGGTAAACCCTAAAATATATCATGTGATATTTCCCTGGTTCTTTTTTTGTTGTTGTTGTTCTCCTGATAATCTACTCTTAGTAGCCCACCTGGGGAATAGGCTTCTGTGAAGTGATTTATTTGGAAACGGTGTGTTCCTGGTGCATATATCAGCATGTGTCGTTTCTGTAAACCAGCTGTAATTCTCTGAGGAACATTTCTCATTCAACTGTAGGCATCCTAAGATCTAGTAATCTGGCCATTTAAACTCTTAATATCTAACCATAACATTTTTTCCACTCTCCCAACCCCTCTCTTTCTCTCGCGCACACACACTCATGCATATACACTCACATATACGTGCATATCGACACATACGCATTTTTCCTCCTCTCTACACTGTAGGTCATTATCATTTCTACCAATACATTATAATAAAGAAAATTGTAAGGATAAGTGAAGGAAAAATTCAACATGTTATGACATATCCAGGCATTTCCTTAAACTCAAGGAATTGTCTTCTGCCTATGGACAAATATTCATCTAGGCCTAGAGTGTTGTATTTATTTCTCATAAGAAATTCGATACTTAAAAGTTTTGCTTATTTGAGCTTCTGAATGTATCCTTTCATTATCTTGATGCTTTACTATGGCCATCATGAAACAGTCTATTAATAAAGTACATTAGAGATGTACCTATAAAAATGTTTAGTTGATACAATAATTAGTACTTATGAAGTATGCATAACAATTCTCCAGATTTCATCGTCCTCTCCCTTCCTAAACCTAATGTCAAACCCACACCTTTCCATGCATATAAGTCCAGTGCCTGCCCTCTTCAGGCTGCTGAGACAGTTTCAGAGGAAGGTGACAGAGTCACAGGCTCACATCAAATTTGTGTCGACAATCAGGTGAACCCTAAGAAAGAACTAAGACTTTCCTTTATTTCCAGTCCCAGATAGAAAATAACATCTTTATGTAGCTTTGCTCATCCCAACACTGTCTCAACAAAAAGATATGTTTTTGTCACTTTCACGCACAGATAAGACTTGTATCAAGGTTGTTGGGGAAGGCACTGCGATTTTTCAATTTAAACAACTGCTCATATCAGTGAAGTCTTGGTGAAACAAATTCCCAGTGAAACACAAGATAAGGCAAATCCATTAGTATATTAAATGGAAATTTATTGCTATATTATGGGTACCAGTAGGAGAAAAAAGGAAGAAGAGAGCATCTGGGTGTGATCTGATAATTATGCACTACCCAGTGCAATTAATAAATTCTCCAGACAATCACCTTAACCCAAATATTTGCTCAAATCCACATTTACTATATTGATGGTAGATGGCAAAGAGAACTCAGACATAATTTTGCCCAGGTTTACCTGCTCCTGCCTATATCTAAACAGTGGTCAGGTGGTCTTGCTCACATCTGGGGGCTTTGATTAGCTTATTTTTAGTTGTAAAGATTGAATTCAGGAAATATGGACAGAGAAACATGTGAAAGTAATCTATGGAGGGTGAGGTGACATTTCCCCCTATTTTTCAGCTACTGATAAATAAAGTCCTAGTTGTTTTCAGGCTACTATAAAAAAAAATCACAGACTGGGTAGCTTAAACAAGCATATATTTCTCACTGTGTGGGAGGCTGGGAAGTCCAAGATCAAGTTGCCAGCAGATTTGGTGCCTGGTGATAGCCCACTTCTTGGCTTATTGAGAGCAACTTCTTGCTGTGTGCTCACACCCTCAGATGATGGAGAGTACAAGCTCCTGATCCTTCATCTCCTTATTAGGGCACTAATCCTGCATGAGTGCCCCACCTTTAGGACTTCATCTCAACCTAATTACTCCTCAAAGGCCCCATCACACTGGAGATTAAACTTCAACATATGGATTTGGGGAAGACACAAATATTTAATCCACATTCACGTTGACCAGGTGGTTGATGGTGGCCCCCACCTTGGTGGGACAATTCTGATGAATGTGAAAGCTCATGACTGATGGGCCATATGGAGCAAAAGTTCAAAAAAAGTGGTGTCGGCTGGTCTGGGAGTCAGGGGATGGCTGAGAGATGCTTCCTAAGGTTGTGTTCTGAAAAAAAGTTGGAGAGTGGCTGGAGGCTGTAAGAAAGGGCATCCCTGGGCCTGTTCTGTCCAACCCTCTTGAAGTAAGAGGCAGATCTGTGGACTGCCGGCACATTGCCTAAATGGTAATTTTTTTTACACTACAGCATTGTAAATGTATTTTCCTTATGATTTTCTTAATGAAATTCTTTTTTCTAGCTTTATTATAAAAATACAGCCTATAACATATACAAAACAGCATATAATATAAAGCATGTAAAATATTAAGTTATTAGTTCAGTAGGTTATTTGTAGTAACATTTTGGTGAGCCAAATGTACTTGGATTTTTGACTGTGCAGGGGTTGGCGCCTCTATTCCCCCCTCTTCCCTCACCCTGCACTACTCAAGGGTCAACTGTATACTTTAATGCACAAAATTTAATTACAGGTATTTACAGGATTACAATGTGAAATGTATTTCCTGCTCTAGATTATGTTTAAAATGCTTGAATGTTACTGTAAAAGGAAGTGAGAAATAAGAGGAAATGTTAAGTTTAGAAGTTAATAGGACATGCTTTTCAGAGGTTAGACATGTGCAGGTAGAGAGTTCTCTCTCTCTCTCAGAAGTAAACAAAAAAAATTTTTTTAATGTTTTATTTATTTCTAGGAGAGAGAGAGAGACAGCGTGAGCAGGGGAGGGTCAGAGAGAGAGGGAGTCACAGACTGAAACAGGCTCCAGGCTCTGAGCTGGCAGTCAGCACAGAGCCCGACGCGGGGCCCGAACCCACGAACCGTGAGATCATGACCTAAGCGAAAGTCGGACGCTTAACCGACTAAGCCACCCAGGCGCCCCTAAACAAAAAATTTTTTAAAATATTTTATTATTTTAATTTTTTAAGTTTATTTATTTTGAGAGAAACAGTGAAAGTGAGCAAGGGAAGGTCAGAGAGAGAGAGAGAGAGAGAGAGAATCCTAAACAGTTTATGCACTGTCAGTGTGGAGCCTCATGTGGGGCTCAAACTCACAAACTGTGAGATCATGACCTGAGCCGAATCCAAGAGTCAGATGCTTATCTGACTGAGTCACCAAGGCAACCCAGGTCTCATCTTAAATATCCTTTCCCAAGGAAGACATTTCTTGATCCAAGAGCTAATTTCTTGACCCAAGACCTATTTGGATCTACGGGCTCACTCTACACTCCCACCTCAACACTCACTACAGGAGTTGTAATTTCCAGTTTAGCATTGCTCTTCCCCACTCCACAAACTACATTCACTACTACCCCCCACCCTCACCAGCCAGCCATTAGCAAAGAGCACCTTATCTGCATAGTCTGTGTTTATAGTAGTTTCAGCAAGTGGAGGTGGGTAAAGAAAAGATGATTTGGGTATTCTGGAAAGAAAGGAGAGCATGGCAGTATATAACTCAGGTATGGAATTTTCTAGCATACAGTTATGGAGAGGGCACTGAGGTTGTGACACCTGAGTCTAGTCCCAAATCCATAACTCATGAGCTGTTCATCCTGGGCAAGGTGAATTCAATTGGAGAATGGAATAAACACAGTATTTCTAAAGACTCTGCATGCAGATTATTGCTGTTCATGTAATGTCACATTCACTTTCCTATGAAGAAGAAAGCAACAAACAAGAAAGAGACTTATCACTTAAAATTTATCTTTAAAATACTGAGTGATGCTGAAGTACCTCTAGGTTCAGTCAGTAATGCCATTCTGTAAGTTCATTCTTAGAGATGAGGTTCTGATTTTCTTTTATGTTTTACAGTTTCCCATGGGAAAAGTTTGGTCCATTATAGGAGAGGGCTGGTTGATACAGGAAATTTTGGGAAATGTCACCAATCTTTCCTACTAGATTGCTACACTGCTTCATTCTGAAAAGCTAGAAGGCCCGTTGTCTTTATAAAGCCTGGACCTGTACCAATGTCCCAACACTCACATTCTGACACATATTAGGGTCCAATATGAATGCTTTCTGTTGCTACTATGACAAGGGAGTTTCTCAACATTCAGAGATGCACGCAGAGTGGGGGGCCCCACAGACACTCCCCTCTCCTACCTCTCATTAACTCAGTATATATGGAGGTTCTTTGAGAAATACATTTTCAGAGAAAATGGTATCAAGCCAGGACTCTTCAAAGCAGAATTTGTTATCTATATTATTTGGATTAGCTCAGATGTATCTAAAATGGATTTTTTTTACCTCCATAAAGCCACCCTATTTGATACATTATTAGCATAATTTTTTTCAGCACAGTGAATTGAGATTAGATGGCATGGAGTCATAAAATGTGTTTGGACTGTTGAATCAGGGACTGGGCACAGCAGCCGATCAATGGGAAGAGAGAGAAACTTGGGAAGAGCTGCCTGACCCTTGGGGAATGGGGGCGGGGAGGGGAGGATTTTATCATAGAAAATGCTGCTGCAGGGTGATAATGAAAAGTAGACTGATTTTAATTGGTTTTATAATTGTTTTCAATTTTTCTTTAGACAATAGACTACCCCCTTGTTGCCTGCACCTGGGGCAGAGGCTGGACCATCCCAGGTGCACCCACCTACCACATATCATTGGCTTGGGATTTCAATTTTTTGCCATACCACCTAAACAATCTTGGGCATGCCAATGGCTGAGTCTGTTCCCTCACTTACAAAATTTAAAAACTTACAAGTTTGATATTCTTCAGTCTATAATGCCAAATAACATACATTAACTTAGACACTTGATACTCTCTGAAAATCTGTAACAAGTGCAACTATGTTCTCTAAGTTGTCATCATTCTCTTTCACCTCTGAGGTCTATACACCGGAACATTTCAGTATTCAACATTTACTGAAAATGTTAGATAGGAAGAAACACACATTGTGTTCATTTTAATCATCTGCCAATTCTTCATATTTCCATGCTTTTGAAATAGGGTCCACTGAGGGTTCTTTTCAAACCAGATAATTCTGCTAACCAAGAAACTTCTTTCTTGGCTCTCAGTAAAGTATGAACTCGTAAAGCTTTCAAGACTCGTTCCCTCCATACTTAAAGAGGTAAAAAATATCTTTCCTAAATTGGACTAAATAAAGTAATATGTGGATTAATCTGTATATAATATTTTAACAAGGGGAGTAGACTCTGCTTTCTTTCATTACATCTTCCATTCCTGTTGCCCTGAATATAGAGTACAGAGGAAGTTGTTAAATTACATTTAATAATAGAGCAAAGTGTTTAATGTATATTAATTAAATATCAGCAGATGGTAAAGGCAGACCTTGCTGAGTATGAATAAAGAGAGAGAGAGTTCTAACTGCCATGTAATTAAGCTGAACCTGTAGAAACAATGAAGGTGTGATTACTTTTTTATTAACACATTATACTTACATGTGATGTGGAAGAATTTAATTACTCTGTAACTCCTATTATGTTAATCCAAGTTGCTATCACATCGAGTTGGTCTCTGCTCCCAATAAACACTATGGAGCAACCCAAGTCACGTTGTTTCCAAGCATTTTGATTGTCATGTTGTGCAAGTGGCTGAATGTGCCTTAGTACCACAAGGTGGACAGCGTGTCACCCCCGATTCCTGCTAAATGCTGGCTGGTAACTCCAGAGCTTCAGAGAAAAACAGAAACAGAGGGAGGAACTTGTATTTATTGCTGCGGCATGTCTTGGACATATCAGTTTTGATCATAGGTTAGAGGAAAAGTTAGGAAAAGAGAAAATGGAATCTGTTTCTGCCTTGAGGTTGAGAAGCAAATTAGTTGTCTTGAGTTGTAGGCAAGCTCACTCTCTGAGGGTGTGTTTGCTGGTCATGATCACTTGCTTGTTTGGATGCAGATGTATTTATTAAACTGCAATTGTCACTTGCTGGTCAATGATATATATATATATATTTTTTTTTTTTTTTTAATTTTGTAATGAGAGAATTTAGCCTTTCCTTTTCTGGTGGTGCTGATCTAGCATCCACCAATGTTTTCATGGAACTCTCAGTATGTTGAAACTCTTAGTTAAAGGAATAAATGATAGATGTTTATGAGCAGGCCCTTGATTAATATTGGTGACTGAGCTAGACCTTCCTTAATCTGATTAGGGGCATATGAAAACTCATTACAGGGAGACAAAAGATGAGAAGCCAACTGTTTGGTTTACAGCATGAGGAAAACAATTTGTGAAATGATGCCAATCTTTGGTGCTTATTTGCTTTTAAGGGGAGAAATACCCCCTGAAATGATCTGACCCAATTTTCTAGCTAGGAAAGTAAGAGTATTACTTTCAATTACAAGCAAACCATAGAAGAAAACAATGCAGATCACTTCTCAAAAGCCAGCCTCATCTTTTTCCCCTTTGTTGTGTTAAGACTTGGCCTCTAACTCATTCTCTGTCCTCTTCCCACTGCCGGAGACATAAAGGCTAACACCAGTTGTCACTGACTCTGAGCTCTTGATTCAAAGGTGCCCCAAGTCAAGGATGGTTTTAGGCAGCCCTAATGAAAATCTGAGGTGATTCAACTCAGTGACAGGCCAATCTTAGTTGTGATCTCCTCTTTCTTCTTTTTGCTTATGTTTAAGTATCAAGTCTTCCAATATGGATTTTAGACCAAATTATCATCTTAATTTCCAATTCCTGGAACTGATCTTGATTTTCTGGGCTGTTGAGTTGTGAATCTGCCTAGTATTCAAGCGTCTTGGGAATTTAGGTAGTAAAAGTAATTTGCCCAAGATTACATACTCAGCAGAGAGGGGGCTGAATTTATCCACAGGTGTTTGACTTGAGAGCCTGAAATACTAGTTACAAAGTTTTGATAACTTTGAGATTTTTCTGTTTAGAGCTATACATCTAATGCTTAGAACATAATGACTTTAATTTATCCCCTTCTTTGAAATTCTATTTAAAAACACGTATTCTGGGGAGGGGCAAGATGGCGGAGAAGTAAGGAGCTCCGTACTTGCACTCGCGCCCATACATCACACAGAAAAGATCTGAAGCCATTGGAAACCTTACAAAACCTGAGAGATTGGGAGACAAAGGACGCAGAATCCACTGAGANCACGTATTCTGAGGGAGCCTGGTGGTTCAATCAATTAAACAGCCAATCTTGATTTTGACTGAGGTCATGATCTCACAGTTCATGGGATCAAGCCCTGCATGGGGCTTCATGCTGTCAGTGCAGAGCCTGCTTGGGATTCTCTCTCTCTTTCTCTTTCTGCTCCCCCCTCGCTTATCCACTTTCTTTCAAAATAAATAAATGAACTTAAAAAACAGTAATATTCTGAGACCAAAGCCATCAAGTTTCAGGAACCAAACAAATAAGCAAAAAACTAAGCATACTCCTAATTTTTTTGATGCAGTAATACAAAACAAACAAACAAACAAACACTCAAGCCCTTTATAGACCTGACTAAGCCACTGGCCATCTATGTAACCCTTCTCAGGTTACTTCAAGTCTCTTTTCCTCTGTTTCTTCGTATTAAAAGTAGTATGATAAATCCTGCTAAATTAGGATGCTGTAAGGATGGAAGAAACTAATTTCTGTGGTGTTTGTATAGTAAAAGGCAGAGACTATAGCGCTAGGCTACTGGTTCCAAACTTAGCTTGACTACTACTTCGTTGTGTGACCTCAGAAAAGTTATTTGTGCCTCAGTTTTCTCATCTATAAATGGTGATGACAATACTTCCCTAATAGGGTTCTTATAAAGTTTAATCTAATATGATATGTAAAGCACTATTATACATAAAGCACTTGGCATAGAAAGGGCTGCATGTGCTTTTGCTATTATTACAGTGCCTGGCCTGTTGTAGTCACAGAAGTAATTACACAGAAGAACCAGAACAATGCCTGCAATGTTGTCAAATGTTAAAAAGCTGGTAGGCAGCTGCCTTTATGCCTTTCCTAACATCAATAGAAGAGCTCCAGTTATCATCAGGGCTTGGGAGGAAGATTCTCAAATGATTATGGGATCATTTCAATCAAGGAATAGTATTACTAAAAAAAAACAAAGAACAAAAAACAAAAAACCTTCTCTGAGGCACCTGGGTGGCTCAGTAGGTGAAGCATCCAACATCAGCTCAGGCCATCATCTCGAGGTTTGTGAGTTAAGGCCCCACATCAGGCTCTGCGCTGACAGCTTGGGGCCTAGAGCCTGCTTTGAGGATTCTTTGTCTCCCTCTCCCTCTCTGCCCCTCCCTGCTCCTTCAAAAACAAATATTAAAAATTTAAAAAACTCTAAAGATCAAACAAGTTCACATATCTGGGATTTATGTTTGTTTATTTTTGAAACAGAGTGCAAGCAGGGGAGGGGCAGAGAGAGGGAGACACAGAATCCAAAACAGGCTCCAGGTTCTGAGCTGTCAGCACAGAGCCTGACATGGGGCTTGAACTCATGAGCCATGAGATCATGACCTGAGCCGAAGTCAGAGGCTTAACGACTGAGCCACCCAGATGCCCTGGAATTTGTGTTTTTAAAGATGTAAATCAAAGTAAGCATGCTTTCATTCTTTTTTTTTTTCTAATAAGGAGATTCACAGAAAAATTCTAACTATCCACTTTGATTTAATCCCAAGAAATTTCAGATTCAGAACTTGTTTTAAATTATTAGGACCCAGAGTTAAAAGGTGTTTGCTCCTAAGTCAAATATAAGGGAATCCAGGTAATGCATCTTCCTGATGTAAAGACAGAGGTACTGGATCCCTGGCAATCTCCAGCCACATCCCAGGTCAGATGTGGCTGAGAGCTAACAGGCTGATATTGATCCTGAACACATTATCCAACCTTTCCTAATTGACAGTGAAGAAAGAAGGTGACCACAGACATGTGCGTTATCACTGGTCCATGAATAACCATTCCCTTCTTTCTTTCTTTTTAATTATCAAAAGTCATTTAAAATGCTGGTAGCCTCCTAAAGGACACTAAGATTTTAAAAACTTTTCTGATTCAAATTTAGAAGTTGTTTTAAAACTTCCCTTACTCAACCCCCCCCTTTTATTCTGATAAGGAAACTGAGGCTCAGAAAGTTGGTATGCCCTGACACTTGTCACATCACTTAATTTCTGTTCCATGCTTTGATTCTGGTACCCTTTCCGAGTTCTCCTCTGGAACATCACTGGTATAAATAACTGTGCTGTTAGTTCAGTCATCCCTGGGAAGTAGGAATTGACATGGTCCCTTATGAATCCAGCCTTAAATCCTTGTGGGAGGACAGCTTATCTTCCGTATTTTTTTAAAAAATGCTTATTTAGCTTTGAGGGAGAAGGGAGGGACAGAAAGAGAGGGATAGAGAACCCCAAGCAGGCTCCATGCTGACATGGACTTTGTGGGACTCGATCCCATGAACAGTGAGATCATGACCTAAGCTGAAATCATGGGTTAGAGGCTTAACTAACTGAGCCACCCAGGCAACTCATTACCTGTAGTTTTTAATGGACAAGTGGAGTCTAGTATATATAAGTACAGTCATTCCCATTAGACCCTGACAAACTCATTGGGTTTACACCACCTGCATACATTGCTGGAACCCCCAGGAGTAAAGTTTAGGATATCAACTTGCTTCTGATAACATAGCCCAAGTGCTATATTACATGTGTGGACTACTTTTTTGAATCTCCTTCTTCTTCCTTTGGTTCTGTGGCAAGATTTGTAATGAGAGCTGTCTTCTCCAAAAGCAGGGCTTGAAACAAGGATTAGGAGATCTAAATGTGCCCACTGTAGCTTTAAATGGAACCTCTTTCTAAAAATAAATTTACAAAATCAGCCCTCAACTATTAAATCACAAGAATAATTAATAATTCATTTTTATTAATATAGATAATTCCTCTGGGTCATTTAAAATTCATAGGGCAGTGTGGTAGGGGCCAAGCCAACATAACTTCATTTCCTCCAGTCACTTGTATCATTTTTCTAAGAACCTGGATAGATGTAGGCGACCTGGCCTACTGTGGAGAGAAAAGAAAAATATGTTCCATACTAAAACAAACAAACAAACAAAGACAACCCCCAATAAATAAATACACCATGGCCTTCAAAAATCGAAAGAACCCAGGAAATTTTCATATCTAGAAATAAGGTAGAATATTATATGTGCTACTCCACCAGTGGCAAAGAAACATCTGAATTTTCTAAATTGTAAGAAGAACACTGGGTTAGCAAAAATCTCTTGCCCTACTCTGTAACTAAAGAAAATGCTCTAACTTCATGGACAGTGGACCCCAGCTTATTATTATTATTTTTTGGCAGATGCCCTACAATTTCCAGCATGATGTTCCTAAGCTGCAAATAAATTCCAAGATATTTAGTCCAGTAAAGTAAAATTTCTAAAGTGGTTATAGAGTAGAGCCTACTTCTGACTTAGAAGAGGACACAGTAAGTGGATCAGGTTACAGTTCAGAGACATGAACCCCGCACGCTGACTCAGGTTTGAACTGGTCTTCAGAGGAATGAACCAGCTGTGCTTTTCTCCTATTCATCACAATCAAAAAAATGTCCACGCAGCTCTAGATGCCTCTATTCTACGCAAGTAAGACCACATTGCTCCTTCTTTCCAGGCAAGGAAATAAGCAAGGTGCTACAGGGAATGAGCCTCTGTCCATGTGAAATATTGTACCGTTCTCTGTGCTTTAATTTCAGTTCATTTCCCTTATTCTCTCAGGAAATGGGATACAGTTTCCCTAACAAGGCATGAGAGAATGCCTTCTATACTGGGACCCATGATAGATAATAAAAAATTCAGACAGAGCTACTTTTAAGGAAGCTCATGTCTAAACTATGGATTCATTCTTACTTTTCTCTCTTTTGCATACCCCACATGACTCTTTTTTGGTAGATTCTACATCCAAAATACATTAAGAGAACTGCTGTATCAACATTCTACTCTTTCTACCCTTATCCAAGAATCCACCATTCATTTTTTCTAACTAATTTCCCTGCTTTCACCCTCATAGCTATCCAGCCTATTCTCAGCACAATGACCAAAGGGAGGCTTCCAAATGGTGCTAAAAAATCCTCCCATAGCTTCACAGATAGGAAACTCACTTCCATACTGACCTTATTTCTTTTTATATTCTCATTTACTTTCTCTCTACCTACTGACTTTCTTGCTCATTCTGAAATATGTGAGGCATACTTCCAACTATGGAACTCTGAATTTGCTTCAGAGAACTCACTTTCTCTAGATCACCACATACCACACCCCTTAATTTCTTAACTCTTTGTTCAGACATTCTGTTGTCAGAGAAGGCTTTGTAGACTAATCTGAACAAAATAACCAACTTATCTGTTCTCGATATGGTTTATCAATTTTGTCCCTGGCATAGGGACACCTGACTGCCTCAGTGGTTACCGTATTTGACCTTGATCTTGGGGTAGTTAGTTCTACAACCATGTTGTGTGTAGAGATTACTTAAAAATAAAATCTTAAAAAATGTCTGAAGTATTTATTATCACCTGAATGATTTGAATAGATAGATTTACTAATTGCATTTTTCCTCTAAAATGTGAGCACCCTGAGAGTACGGGCTTTACTGCGGTGGAGCCTGCATCTACAACAGTGCCTGGCATTTACCATCTGCACAATATATATTTGTAGAATGAAGGAGGATTGAAAAGCTTCTTCTCATTGATTAGAACTAGTGAAATTCAAGCTGAACTGCCCCAACTAGTTCTCAATGATCCAGAGAGATTCTTTTTGGAATAGTTTGCACAAGACCCACCCACTTAAATTGTTTTAATTTTTATTTATTTTTGAGAGAGAAAGAGATAAACAGAGCATGAGCGGGGGAGGGGCAGAGAGAGAGAGAGAGAGAGACAGAATCCGAAGCAGGCTTCAGGCTCTGAGCTGTAAGCACAGAGCCAAACACAGGGCTTGAACTTGTGAACTGCGAGATCATGACCTAAGCTGAAGTCGGATGCTTAACTAAGTGAGCCACCCAGGCACCCCAAGACCCACTCACTTTAAATTTGTATTTAAATATGATAACTTAGTAAAATTATTCCAACAGCATACCTGCAACCAATGAACACACATTTCAGCATTGCCTTTTCCAGTACAGGCAATTATATTAGCCATAAAGATCTTGTCTCTTACAATTAAACTTTCACAAACAGCATATGAAGTCAGTGCAGAGAAAGGCTTTATGACTCTTGTAGAAAGTGAAAGAAATTAAGATTAGAATAAACAGGATATTTGAACTTTAAATACATATACATCTAACGCCAAGTTTGGTATGGCTGAGTGGAGGACTTTTTGCCAAATTCATAGTGAGATCAATTCTGCCTTTTATACAATTCTCTGGGGAAAAGTTTATTTGTTTGCTGTTACTGATAGTCATTACTTAAAGAAAGAAATTATGACAAGGAAAAATGCTAGTTGAAGGTAATTGGCTAATTATAAATTATAGTTACTGTATTAATACTCTTAATATTATTAATACTTCTTGCATTTCTTGAGCACTTCACCAAATGTCAAGCATTTACTGTTGACAATGTTAAGAGCTTCAGAAGTAATGCATACCCAATCTTAAGTAGCATTATAATATCGATACTGTTGTCTTTGTTTCATAGACAAAGAAACTAAGATTTAGACATGTTTCTTTTCTCAATACCACACAGTAGTGCTTGACTGAACTTGGGTTCACAATTCAGGTCTTTCTGGTCCCAAAGTCCAAGCTGTTACTCTCCAGTTTTATAATCTATGTTCAGCTTATATGACTG
Source organism: Crocuta crocuta (assembly GCF_008692635.1). Classification (NCBI taxonomy): domain Eukaryota; kingdom Metazoa; phylum Chordata; class Mammalia; order Carnivora; family Hyaenidae; genus Crocuta; species Crocuta crocuta. Next base: position 1,050,394 of record NW_027527441.1, read on the forward strand.
GGGGTGTATCCTGTTTTCTCATCAAAATACATGCAAATTAATCACAAAAGATTATCTAGTATATACAAGTGATAAAAGAAAGAAAGAGATATGAGAAGACATGCTCATTTATACAAAAAAAAATGAGGAAAGTATAAACTAGAAACTAGTCAGATGGGTTACCTCATAGGAGTGGGGAGGAAAGAGTGAGGGGATTGTAATGGGACAGTGGAAGGGATAAAGAGAGAGTGACACTTCTTTACACATACCTTTTTGTTTATCTTGGGTAAAGTTTCACATGTTTCTTTTTGTTTCCTTAAATAGTTTATTGTCAAGTTGGTTTACATATAACACCCAGTGCTCATCTTAACAAGTGCCATTCTCCATGTCCATCACCCTCCTTCTCCTCTCTACCACCCCCTCTCAGCCCTCAGTTTGTTCTCAGCATTTAAGAGTCTCTCATGGTTTGCCTCCCCACCTCTCTGCAACTATTTTTCTCCTTCTTTTCCTGCTTTCTCCTCCATTAACTTCCTCCTAATCCACCCATATGTACAATCACATGGCATTTGTCCTTCTCTGCCTGACTTATTTCACTCAGCAGAATACCCTCAAGATCCATCCATGTTGCTACACATGGCCAGATTTCATTCTTCCTCATTGCCATGTAGTATTCTATTGTATAAATATACCACATCTTCTTGATCCATTCATTGGTTGATGGACACTTAGGTTCTCTCCATGTTTTGGCTATTGTGGAGAGTGCTACTATGAACATTGGGGTACATGGGCCCTTATGCATCAGCACTCCTGTATCCCTTGGGTAAATTCCTAGCAGTGCTACTGCTGGGTCATAGGGGAGTTCTATTGTTAATTTTTTGAGAAACCTGCATACTTTTTCCAGAGGGGTTGCATCAGCTTACATTCCCACCAGCGGTGTAGGAGGGTGCCCATTTCTCCACATCCTTGCCAGCATCTAGAGTCTCCTGATTTGCTCATTTTAGCCACTCTGACTGGCATGAGGTAGTATCTCAGTGTGGTTTTGATTTGTATTTCCCTCATGAGGAGGGATCCTGAGCATCGTTTCATGTGTCTGTTGGCCCTCTGGATGTCCTCTTTGGAGAAGTGTCTGTTCATGTCTTCTGCCCATTTCTTCACTGGGTTATTTGTTTTCCGGGTGTGAAGTTTGATTAGTTCCTTATAGATTTTGGATACTAGCCCTTTATCTGATACGTCATTTGCAACTATCCTTTCCCATTCTGCCAGTTGCCTATTAGTTTTATGGATTGTTTCCTGTGCTGTGCAGAAGCTTTTTACCTTGATGAGGTCCCGGTAGCTCATTTTTGCTGTTGATTCCCTTGCCTTTGGGGATGTGTCAAGTAAGAAATTGCTGTGGTTGAAGTAAAGGAGATTTTTTTTCCTGCTTTCTCTTCTAGGATTTTGATGGTTTCCTGTCTCACATTCATGTCCCTTATCCGTTTTGAGTTTATTTTTGTGTATGATGTGAGAAAGTGGTATAAGTTTCATTCTTCTGCATGTTGCTGTCCAATTCTCCCAGCACCATCTGTTAAACAGGCTGTCTTTTTTCCATTGGATGCTCTTCCCTGCTTTGTCAAAGATTAGTTGGCCATACATTTGTGGGNGTTTCACATGTTTCATGTGACACTGTGATTTATAAGATATATAATATATAATATGCATGTTATATGTATATATATATATACAGATATATATATTATATATATAATTATACATATATTTATATGTGTTTGCTTTTCCTCTCCATTTCTGTCACAGAGCTCACAAAACTCTTGGAATTTCCTAAGGAGAGCAACATAGTTGTCTTTTGTTTTGTTAAGGAGGTGACTTTTGGAAGCCCCTGGGTATGGGTGCTGGTTGAGAACCAGCTCTGTAATTAGTGAGTTTGATTTGCAACTTTGAGTCCCACCCCTGACCTCTGGGGAGGAAAGAAGGACTGGAATTGCACTATCAACAGTCCATGATTTAATCAATTGTGCCTATGTAATGAAGGCTCAGTAAAAGCCAAAAAGGATACTTTCAGCGAACTTCTGGATAGGTGCACACTGCGAGATTTGGGAGAATGGCATTCTTGGAGAGGGTTGGAAGCTCTGGGCCCTTCCTAATCGCATACTTAACCCTATTGGTTGCTTCCATCTGACTGTTCCTGAGTTAGACCCTTTTATAATACACTGGTAATCTAGTATATAAAATATGTTTCTGAGTTCTGTGAGCTTCTATAGCAAATTAATTGGACCCCGTGGGTTGTGAGAACCTTTGATCTGTGGCTAGTTAGACAAGAACAAGTAATAACCTGCATTGTAATAGGTGGCTGAATGGGGGTGGGGAAATTGTTTTTTAGGACTGAGCCTTTAACCACTGGGACCTGATGCTAGTGATCTCTGGTAGACAGTGTCAGAATTCAGTTGAATTATATGACACCCAGCTGGTGTCTGAGAGTTGCTTGTTGGATGTGAGGGAAAATCTACCTCTTATTAGAATTTAGTAATTAGAATCTCTTCCTCCCCAAATAAATAAATAGCTAAAATCAAGGACAATGTTGTGAGGGGGATCCCAAATGGAATTCAAACTCTAACAGATGATGGTTACTGTGTCATGACTGAATACCTTGAATAAAATAATCACACTTAAGAGGAAAGAAAGAAAAGGACTGACCTAAATAACTTTGGAAAACATGACTTTGGCTACATGATATAAGGATAACAACAAAAAGAACTGTACAGAAACTTGGCATTCTTGTTAGTAATTTTGGTTTTCACAGGCATATGACTAGTAATCCTGAAACTAAGTATATATTTGGATTTAGAAAAATAAGTAAATATATACTAGAAAATGAGATCCATGTTTCTCACTTGTAGAGGAGGTAAAATAATTTTCCCTCTCCCTTCCTAGGTTCCTGGCAGAGACTTTCCTATAATAAAAGACAAATTAAGAGAAGAAAAGCAAACAGAAGTTTAATAATATGCATACCTCTTGTATACATGGGAGGGACTCAGGAAAATTGAATAACTCTCCAAAATGCCCCCAAGACAAGACCTTAAATAACATTTCCAGCTAAAGACAAAAGAAGATGCTGGGGTGGGGTAATGATGGGGGAGGTCAGTTAAAAGAAGTCTCCAGGGAAAGCATAGTAAGTAAAGGCAACTTTTTATGCAGATTTAAGTTATTGCTTTTTCGCATCCCATGTGTCCAACGATTGATGAATGGGAATGATGATGTGATATATATATATATACACACATAAAATATTCCTTGTATATATACAGAATATGATTCATCCATAAGAAAAGAATGAAATCTTGCCATTCGCAACATCTATGGATCTAGAGAGTATAACGCTAAGTGAAATAAGCTAGAGAGAGACAAATGCCATGTGATTTCAGTCATATATGGAATATAAGGAACAAAACAAACAAGCAAAGGAGAAAAAAAAGAGACAAACCAAGAAAGAGACTCAACTATAGAGAACAGACTGAAGGTTACCAGAAGGGAAGTGGGTTGGGGGATGTGTCAAATAGGTGATGGGGATTAAGGAGAGCACTTATCATAATGAGCACTAGGTGAGGTATGGAAGTGTTGAATCTCTACATTGTATACCTGAAACTAATATATGGATATTAACTAACTGGAATTAAAATAAGAACTTTAAAAAAAGTTATTGCCTTGTCCATTGATAAATTTCTAGAGATTTAAAGTCCTCCTTCTATTCCTGGTACAGATAGGGAGGCCCTCTTACAAATGGAGATTTCCCTTTTAAATGTAAATATCTCTCATAGAAAGGTAACCTAAATTTAGTTTTTATAACTTTTCCTACATCTGCCATATCTTACAAATAACCAGCCTAAAATAATTCTTATGCCAAAGAGGCATATTTTGGGGTGACAAATTTGGTTTCCTTTCACACTTTTAGGAAAGGAAGTTAAAGATAAGAAAAAATAACAAAGATCGATAACAAACTATATGTGCACGTGAATATTCATGCATCTCACTATCTCTGTCTAAATAAAAGACCTACAAACAAGGATACCCTAGTAGCTAGGAACACATCTAGTGCCTAGATCCTGGTTTCCAATATCATTCTTCAATTAAAAAAAAAAAAGTGGGGTACCTTGGAGGTATGTTTGATACAGGACTAGGGCAGAGGAAATATAAGGTGATATTGGGATATCTTTTGCTGTCAGAAAGTCAGAAAGTGCTTAAACCATAAAGGAGGTATGCCAAAAGAACACAGGAGCCAACGGGAGGATTTCTCAATGGCCAAATGCATGACAACTTGAACAACAACAAAATGATACCATTAGATTACAATACAAAGAAGAGAAGAAATCACCTTAAGACTATGCTGATATAAATAATTGAAAAAAATCAATTAGGGAGAAGGGAAAACCCCTTTTTACAAAAGAATTCCAATTAAACAATGTAGAATAAATGATGGAAATTAAAAATTATCACTGGTTAAACACCACAATAATAAAAATAGTTGTAGACAAGAATCACAGAGAGATGTTAAAGTTTTTCCTAAGCTTATTTCTGGAGACACACAGAGAGAGTGCAAATAGGGGAGGGGAATAAAAAGAGGGAGAGAGGGAAAATCTCAAGCAGGCCCTGCACTGTCAGTGCCCAGAGCCCAATGTAGGGCTCTAACTCAGAAAACTGTGAGATCATGACGTCAGCCTAAATCAAGAGTTGGATGCTCAACCTACTGAGCCACCAAGGTGCCCTTGAGGGACGCTAAAATTAGAGTCAAAACTATGACGAGAAAACGGAGGCTTGCCTAATCTCAAAGTATCTCCCACAGGATACATATTAGTGAGAAAGGGAAAAATAGTAAATATAAAGTGGAGATACCTAACCTATACTACCTTAACAGTGATCAAAATTAACATCACCAATAATGAGATACAACCTGTGCTCCCTGTTATGAGATGCTGAGAAGGTAACATGATCCTTTTTTGTGGTATTCTTGTCAAAAATGCAAAAGTCATATCCTGAGAAAATCACAGAGAAATCTAAACTTAAAATTTTGTAAAAATAAAACACATGTGACCAGTATTCTACAAATACTGAAGTACATGATATATATGTATATCATGTATATATACATACACACACATGGAATTATCAGGGGATAATAAAGACTGGAACTGTCACAAATTGGAGAAAATTGAAATACAACAGTTAAATACAATACAGAATCCTGAATTGAACCCAGAGCTGTAAAATCAGTATTAGTTGAGAAATTGGTGAAACTTTATAATAGAGTCTATAGCTTAATAGAGTTAATAGTGTCACAATAATGTTGACTTTCTGGTTTCAATAATTTTATTCTGGTTATAAATGATGTGAACATGAGGGAAAGCTGGGTAAAGGGTATACAGGAACTTTATGTCCTAATTTTGCAATTTCTGTGAGTCTACTGTTCTGAAAATAATATAAAAACACTTGAAAATAATTCTAGGAAAGCAAGATGAAAGAGTTCACACAATTTAAATGACATACACTGATCATCGAGAAGAGAAAAGACAGTTTAGAATATGTTTTCTATTGAGCACTGTGTTAGTCTGTTTAAGTCTCTGTAGCAGAATATCACAGACTGGGAGGCTTAAGAAAATAGAAATTCATTTTCTTTCAGTTCTGGAGGCTGAGAGTCCAATATCAAGGTGTCAAAAGAGTTGGTTTCCCACGAGACCTCCCCTCCCAGCTTGTAAATGTCTGCCTCCTCACTGGACAGAGGAATGTATGGCCTTTCTTCTGTGTATTTGTGTAAAGTGAGAAATCTCTGGTATTTCTTCCTCTTTTTATAAGGACACTTTTTCAGATTAGGTTCCTAGTCTTATAACCTCATTTAAAACATTTTTTTAATGTTTATATTTATTTCTGAGAGAGAGAGAGTATGTGAGCAAGGGAGGGTTGGAGAGAGAGGGAGACACAGAATTAGAAGCAGGCTCCAGGCTCTGAGCTGTCAGCACAGAGCCTGACGTGGGGCTCGAACCCACGAACCATGAGATCGTGACCTGAGCTGAAGTCGGACACTTAACCTACTGAGCCACCCAGGCACCCCATGACCTCATTTTTTAAAATGTTTATTTTAATTTTGGAGGGGGGGAGGGAGGGAGAGAGAACATGAGCAGGGGTGAGGCAGAGAGAGATGGGGACAGAGGATCTGAAATGGGCTCTGTGCTGACAGCAGACAGACCAATGCAGGGTTCCAACTCTGGAACCACAATATCATGACCTGAGCCCAAGTTGGATGTTTAACCAATGGAGCCACCCAGGCACCCCCATGACATCATTTAAACTTAAATTTCCCTAAAGGCCCTATCTCCACATATAGTCACATGGGGTCTAGGACTGTAACATCTACATTTTGGGAGAACACAGTTCAGTTCATAACAAAGACCAACTAGACTTGTAATCTTCAAATGAAAAAAAAAAGAGATAGTGCATATATTGATGGAGACTTTTTAAAAAAATTTTAACATTTATTTATTTCTGAGAGACAGAAAGAGACAGAGCATGAGTGGGATAGGGACAGAGAGAAAGAGAGACAGAATCTGAAGCAGGCTCCAGGCTCTAAGCTGTCTGCACAGAGCCCCATGCGAGGTTCAAACCCATGAACTGCAGGATCATGACCTAAGCTGAAGTTGGTTGCTTAACACACTAAGCCACCCAGGCATCCCAAATGATGCAGACTTTTATAGAGGAAGAGAGAGAACAAGGATGAAGATGAGAAGAGAGAGGAGGCTGTCTTATAGACTGATTCTGTATAAGATTATTATGGTGGAAGAATGCATATCTTTTGTGTGAATACTTATGGAATAGGTTTCCAGGGCAGTACTTATAATTTGATTCCCACATAAATCATATATTTAGTGACACAAGAGACTACCTGGAAAGTGTGTGTGTGTGCGTGTGTGTGTGTGTGCGTGCGCGCGCACGCGCGCGCGCATGCATCCACATGCTCGGACGTGTATAAGGCATAAAACCACTTTGATTTCTCATCAGACTGCCCAGATTTTCACATAACCTCTGAAAACAAGGGGAAAAAGGGGATTTAGAAGCAGAAGTAGCTCCATTAACTCATACTAGCTGAATCTCAGTTATATTCAATCTGACATAAAACTCCGTGAAACAGACAAGAATGACATTTAAATGCAAGCAATTGACAGATCTACCTTCCCCCCTCCACTCTAAATAATAATGTACAGCCACATTCTCTAGCCAATTCCACTTCCTAAGTACCTTGTTTGACATTTTCCTGCAATGAATGCAACCCCTACCAGCATCATTAGCTTTGCAAGATTTTCTCCAGGGAATGGGCAAAGCAGCTGCCAATTCTAACCAGCCAGGAGAGAGGGAAAATCTAACGAAACAAAAGGCAGGATAAAATAAAATAAATCCCTGCAGTAAATTTGAGAGGTTTTATTTGCAAAAGTAAAAGATGAAGCAAATATGACAGCTTTTGGGTGCATCAGTAATAGACAACCTGACATTTGTTACAATTCAAAACAATCAAATCAGAGGCCATAGTGAATCCAATGGTAGAAAAAGAAAGAAAGAGAGAAAGAGAGAGAGAAAGAGAGAAAGAAGGAAGGAAGGAAGGAAGGAAGGAAGGAAGGAAAGAGAGAGAAGGAAGGAAGAAAAATAGCTGATGCATTCAGTGACCTATGCACTTGGATATGCAAAGTTTTATATATATGTTTGGTCACCTTGTCCTCATCTGGGGAAAGATTATTGGCTCTAAATATTCCAGGATTTTGCAAATTAGAGTTGCTTTAGTTTACCTTTGATCTCTGGTTATAACCACCCACACCTCCTTCAGAAGGTCAGGCAGAGAAGCTCTCACATGAATGAAATTGATAGCACTGAGGTGAGATAATAGAAAATATTCATATTGATCTCTGCGTTTGGTTTGTCACTGAATTCCTAAAACCCTGGATTTAGGATTCTTGACATCTGGGCTTTTTCTCATTCCTAGTTCAGACCCTAAGGCCTAAGTCCAAAACCTTGGAACAAAGAAAATTATAAAAACTGTCTTCAAGCCAATGTATTTTAACTTTATCCTCTAATATCCATGTGGTCTTAGACAAGCCACTTAAGCTTCAGAATTTAATTTTTTCCATCTATCAAACAGATTATCAACACTGCCCACATTATAGGGATATTCAGCCCAATGAATGAGGAAGAGACTGTGAAAATGCAATCATTTGGAAAATGTGGTCAAATTCTTGAGGCCACCAGCTATTCTTCCCCTTCTCCCACTGGAGAACTTACTTATAGGGTTTGATATAGTAGCCCAGGCACCAACATTCATCCCAACCTCAAGTACAGCATCTGAATGCTCCCTGGGTGAGATATGGAGGGAGGGCAGTGATCTCACAGTAGCAGAAGCCTGAGTGCCAGAGTTGAGGTGTGGATTCATGAGGGTTGAGCAGACATATCCATCTCTCTACTCCCTCTCCTAGTTGGCAAGATAGGACAAGGAAGAAATGAGACATGTATCAAGGTGTCTAGGAGGAAGTCAAAGGCCAGACACCAGAGAGAACAACATGATGTGTCAAATTTAAGAGCTACAGAATGCAAAAGAGCAATGTAGGGTGTTTCAAAGCTAAAGAGTCCCCTATCAATGGGAGGAATCTTTGAAGTGGGTTTTCCAAGACCGTTTCTGTGACTCCTACTAGATGTTTGCATTTTGTCTTCATGGGCTGTGATGTGTGGTTTAGACTGGTTTAAGGATCATGGGACAAACAACTGATAGGTGAAATAGAAACACATATGTAAGGGAGGCCTCTCTTGATGGGGGGAACCCCCAAAAGTTATGAAATAATGGTGGTAAATATCACAGACCTTTTGACCAGCACAAATATCACAGCACCTTTGATCAGCACAATGGCCAGTTCCATTGTAATTCCACACACCTCCCCATAATGTATGCAACAAAGTAATAACAGCATTTCTTTGTGCAATGAAATCTTGTTAAATTGATATGGTTTTACTCAAAACAGCATGAATTTGAAGTAGCTATTTCTCCCTAGTTGACTTAAATGTCTTATTGCTCTTAAATAAAATATCAGATAATATATACTTAAAGTTCTTTTTTCTCATAGCTCCCTTAATATAGAATTAACAAGGTGTTACTCAATTATTTAGCATTTTCTGGTACAGTGCCCATAAAGCTTTCACAAAAATAATGGGAAATATGTCCATAATTCTCATCTGACACGTGATGAAAATTCTAGAAGGTGGAGCAACTTCTTAACCCAGCAGGGCCAGTCTTCCGTTTCATAAACTTAAGCCCCTCAGGGCAAGGGGCTGAGACCTGGAGTCAGCTGCAGTGAGTGTGTGAGCCAGAGGGCAGGGAATGGTAGAGGGACCACCAAGCCCCCAGCTCAGCATATGCATTCTCAGTATACGCAGTTAAGCAAAACTGATTTGGACAAACTGATTGCCTCGGAGTAACAGCGAAAAGTGTCCTAAAAGAGAATAGGAAATGCAATGGTAGAGAATTCAGGAACAAACTATGGACATCTAAGGGGCCAGTGCAGAGAGATGTTACAATAGACTCTTGGGGTCAGATGTACATTGGCTCTTTGGTGACTGCAACTTTTGAGCTGTGGGACTTTATGGAAGGCATTTCTTTCTTTCTTTCTTTTTTTAAGTTATTTTGAGAGAGAGAAAAGAGAGAGAACTAACAAGCAGAGGAGTGGCACAGAGAGAAGGAAGAGAGAGAGAGTCCTAAGCAGGCTCCTGGCTGTCAGCACAGAGCCCGAAATGGTGCTCGAACTCACAAACTGTGAGATCACAACATGAGCCGAAACCAAGAGTTGGTTGCTTAACTACAGAAGCCCCTATGGAAGGCATATCTGAACCCTGGTTCCTTTATTTGTAAAATGAAATGCCAACCTAAATTCATGCCAGATAGCTAGAATGAGAGTGTCAGAAGAGCAAAATCCAAAGATATTAACATTTTATTCTCATAAAATTATTCTGAGGGTTAAGTGAGTGAAATTATGTGAAAGTGCTCTGTACACTGTACGGCATTATGCAAGCACCACTCTTCAGTTTATTAATGCCATTTGAAATGGAGAAAAAAGTGTTTTCTTTAAACTGTAAAAGTTAACAATAGACATTTAAAAAATATATATTATCTTGAAAGAGAAAATGTAAAAGTTATGGTTAAAGCCACTACTCAAACTATTGAAAAAATGATAGGGGAGATTGTTCTTTCTCTCTCTCTCTCTCTGCGTGTGTGTGTGTGTGTGTGTGTGTGTGTATTTCAATTAGTATCATATACAGTACTAAAAATACTTTTTTTCTTTTTATTTAACAACATGTTTCCACATTCTTGAATATCTCACTTCTAAATAAGGGAAACGAGATATTACTGACTTAATCCCAATAAAACAAATCAGAGGTGACTTTTAGAAGAAAAAAATATTTATTTATGTCATTTGTTGGCAAGCACTTACTACTAGCTGCTGGGATTTTTGTTACCTCAGTCAAGGATTGTGAATAAAAAATGGAAATATATATATATATTCATATATATATATTCATTCAATACATATATATATATTCATTCAAAGCAAAAGTCAATATGGTAATGAAAAAAAATCTGTAGGGAGAAAAACCAAAACTCCTTACTATTTAGTAAAGATTACAGAAAAGTATTAAAGATTTAAGATATATTATCAGGCACTGAGGTTTAGAATACATGCTTATTTTAAAAATAAAATACAAAGTATTATAAAAAAAAAAAAGACAAATTCTGTAACTCAATGAATAGTTGGAGAATTCAGACATCAAATTTTTACCAGAACCTTAGAGAACAGCTTTTCTGTAAATCCCATCATCACTCCATCATTGCCTCTGATAGAATAACAAACTCCACATTACTCCTTGAAATATGCAGTTAATATGCATCTAGCATGAACAAGACCGTATGTGAAGCTACTGTTACTTTGGAGTCTGCTCCAAATTAAGAATTTCCTTACAAACAAGTTTTTGCTCCAAGCTGGAATGTTCTTTTCACTTTGTTGCTTCCAAAATACCGTTCGGTATTATACCTTATACCCTTTAGGTCACTGGCAGTAGAATGTATTATGTGCCACAGGTGTGCCCGTGTCTCTTGGCCAAGGAAGTTGGTTGTACACTTATTGAGTATGTTCCCTGTTAGCTATCTACTGTATAACAAACAAGCCCTCAACTTAGTGATTTAACAGAACAATGGACATTTATGTTTCTTACAGATCTGAAATTTGGGCAATATGTGTGGTACTGACTCAATTCTGCTTCATGGCATCTGGGGCCTCAGGTTGACTGACTCACTGACTAGAGAGGTTAGAATAGTGCGCTAAGACATCTCTCCTCTCTTCAGGTCATTGCTATGCTTTTCACGTGGTTTCTTCAGCATGGTGGCTAAGAGCTAGACTTCTTACATGGTGGCTCAGGGATTTAAGAGGAATGTTCCCAGAGACCTGAGCAAAACCCTAACTTCAGAAGGCCTGGAATTATTATTAGTCAGAAAGTCACTAAGACCAGCCCAGACTCAACAGGAGAGGAATCGGATTGGATGGCTCAGTGGGAGGAGTAGCAGATTAAGTGAGCCATCTTTAATCTCCCACAAATTCTCCTATGAAAAATGCTCTTCTTTGAAAGGAATATTTGAAGAATAACTAGAGAAAAGTGTGAGGCTGAATGTAAGAATTCATCCTAGAATATTGACTATGAAAAAAAGAAGTATGATTTACATTATCTTTTTCTCCAGCTTGCCTTGACTCTAATATAGCTAACTTTTTCTTAGTTCCTAAAAATACTGGTATCTGCGGCTCATTGATTTACACATTCAGGGAATTTCTCCCCTCTGGTACTGCATTTCTGTTCTTACTTAAAAAGATATGATATTATAGCTTATAAAAATATTGCCAGAATTATGAGATACTTTAGTTTTTGGAGATCAAAGTCTTCATTTTATTTTCTCCTACCCATAGTCCATAGCAAATAGGGTACACATAAACTGAAACTAAGAGAAGAATTTTGTTATTGATTTAATATTATCAGGTGAAATCTGCACAGGAAAATCATTGCACATCTATTCAAATTGCCACTGAATAGCAGTGATATTCTTTCAAGTGACAAGCAAAATAAACCGGAAAAATGACAGATTTCATGGAAGCCAGAAATTGAGAACTGTATTGCTTACAGATTATAGAACACACAGTGGAAAAATGAAAACTTGGGGGAAGTGTGAATTAGTCTCCAAATACTATCTCCATCTTTGAGAAGCAGTACTTGAACTGAGAGAAAAGCAGAAGAGCTCTACCATTTTACACAATGGTATTTCTCTACTCTGAACCATAGCTTCCTTCATCACCACATGCTGCAATACAGGCATAGCTCACAGATCTTTCTTGGGTTTCTGAATCAAAAGCCTCTTCTCTATGAAGATCTCTAAAGCCTCCTGATTTCATCCTGTTTCCAGGTGGTCAAGCTCATCAAACCCTTCTGTGAGAGGGGTAGTAATAGAGAATATACTTGCTGAAATTCAGGAGAATATAGATCAGGAAAATACCCTCATTTACTGTTTTAGATGTCATGATGGCTCTCTTTCTCCTCTTTCTGGAGATTGCTCACAACCTGTGTTGTTCATGATTCCTAACTCCTCCAATAATAGTGCATTCCTTTTCAGGGTTTTGTTTTGTTTTGTTTTGATATGTGACATTATTCAGAGCTCATTTACTCCCCAGTTTCTCAGAATATTATTTAAAGATATGGCGCTGTACTGAAGAAGTAGGGTTGTATAATCAGTCCATAGAAGAGCTACAACTTATGGGCATTCACTATATCTCATGCAATGTTCTGGGCACTTCACATATAATCATATTGTTTATCCTTACAACAACCCTATAAAGTAGTTTTACCCTAAAGAATGTCCATATTACAATTGGGAAAATGAAGACACTGGACAGCGAAACTAACTGCTTGAGATATTACTCAAATAGCATGTGGCAGAGCAGGGATTTGAACCTAAGCAACCTGAATCCCAAGTCCAGGTTCTTACATGAACTCTTAAAGGGCTCATTGAATACATTGCTATACAAAGTTTTTAAATGCCCACAGAGAAAGAATGCTCTTTACCCAGGTTCAGATTTAGTAATATGAACTGTGGCTTTTCAGGGTTTTCTCAAATTTCAAGCCCAGTTTACCCACTGCTCAGTCCATTGCAGAAGAATGGAGCAGCCTGGGAAGGGGTGAAGTCTAGAGATATCTCTGACTTTTGCACTGGGTCGTGGTCTCTCCAGAGTAGCTATCCCTGTATGTCAATCTTTATGTAAAATTTTTTGGTTATTTTAAGACAAATGGCTGAGTGAATAGTTAAAACTCCTTAAAGGTTTTTGGTACATTTTGCCAAAATGTTTTCCAGAAAGGCCATTATCTATGAAACATTATCTATGATAATTTATTCAATCTTTGCCTATTTTATGGTTGAGAATCAAATTATGTCACTCATTCTTCAATAAACTGAATATTCATTAGTGGAATGAATTTTAAACTTTTACAGTATAAAAGTATATCTAGATCTTCTCGAGATTCCAGGGCATCAGACAGTGTCTCACACTTGCTTTGTTTTCAATTTTAATAACAACCAGCCAGGTGTTTCATATGTGCATTGATTATTGGTGTTTCTTCCTTTGTGAACTTTGTATTTAAATCCTTTGACTGTTTTTGTTGAATTATTAGTTTCTTACTTTATTATTTGTAAGGTCAAATAAAATACTGATTGGGCTCAGATGCAAGTATAAGAATATTTTGAGAGCTTTACAAAATTATTCAGGCATAGGTTCTGGTTTAAACTGATTCACTAATTGTTTTCACTCAAGCACGTACCCATCAAATATCCATTGATCTTCTATCATGGGCTCAAACTCAAACATTCTTGTAAGTACTGGGACATACAATAATAAGATAGTATGCTTTCACTGTCAGGTTGATCACAAACAGTAGCAGAGAAAAATGAGACAAGTAATTACAATATAGGGTCATTTTACTGTTTAAACAGTTGCATTTGTTTCTTTCCTATTTAGTATTCACTCACCTTTCCTGATTGGGAAAGCTTACCCACTTTGTATTTTTGCTTTTTGTGGCAGATCATGTTGGGGTTTCAGTGTGAATACTAGAGAAGCAAGGGCTACCCTCTTTCTCTCTTCACAGCTGCAGCTAACTTGGCCATTTGATGCTAATAAGATGCTCTCATCCAGGACTTTGAATCTTAAAAAAGTGATGTAAACATTAATGGCCATGATACTGGTGCTATACAACAGTGATGACGGAGGTGTCCTGGAATGGCATCAATAGTATCCAGTTTTACTGGTATTGTCACATAGAGGTGGCAGAAGTGTCCTGGTTGGGTGTACTTGCTAACAAACTATTGTTATACTTCCTACTTTGTAAGACCCAAAGCGTATTTATTGTTGTTCATTTTCCAAGTCAGTCCTTATCCTTGGGAAGACCTTCTAAACCATTTAGACTCTTTAGAGTCTAAAGAAAAGCATTTGGAAAATTGCTCTTCTTTCTCTTCAAATAGTTAAGAGTTGGTTTCTCCAACATGAAAGCAGAACAAAAGACCTGTATGGGTGCTGAGTGCTAGATTATAAGAGAAACACAATTAGGGCTCAATTAAGCAATGAAGAGTTGACGTTGGCTTCATTTATAATTTTCATAAAACACTTTTTTTTGTTTTATTTTACTTTTGTTTTGGCACATTGTTTGGATCAAGAAACTTTCTTTAAAATGATTATTAGAGCATTATTAACTGAACTCATCTAATGATGGACAATATCTTTGCAGAAACCTCAAGAAGAGTTGAGTTCATAGGAAACTGCAATCTTTCTGCTTTGGCAGTGCTTTGCCAGCTGAGAAGATAATTATCTTAGCATTAGGCAACCTGTTCTTGGAACGTGTGTTTCTTCCTCCTCTGTATACCTCATCTGTGTACTGCTTGTAAAGTCTTTTCTTGATTTATATTAGCATGTATCACATATCTGCTAATTTCCTAACTCATATAAACTCTTTGGGAGAAATCATCATGTTCTATACTTTGTTGTATTAACGCAGAACTCAGAATAAAATAGGCATTCACTAATTATTGTATAAATTAACTATTGCAAAAGAAAAACTTAGAATGAGACAAACATAATGCCTTACAATACTGATCACAATAGGAGGTTTCAGGTGTCATTTGCTCCATATAATCAGAGCATACAAAGGCTACGTGATCTGCTAACTCATTTATTTAGTAAAAAACAGAGCCAGTTCAATGAATTTTTCTAAAACAAACACAGAGATATAAGTCTGGATTAAAAAAGAAATATCCCCAGCTCTCTAGAACTCCAAACAGTCCTGTGTTCCCTCTCCTCCTATCCTGACCTGAAGCTCCAAAATTTGCCCATTTATTCCCTAATATGTTATAGTCATAAGTAGGTATTTGTATTTGTTCCCTTTGTCATTACTTTATTAGTGATATAGTAACACGTCTAGATCTTGTGTGCAGCCATAATTGTCCTTTTTATTGCTGTATAGTATTCCATCATATCAATGTACCACAGTGTATTTATCCATTCAGCTGTGGGTAGATATTTTCGGCTATTTCCAAATGGTGCTTCTTTAAAGAATCTTATACATATATTTTGATGAGTATGTACACGCACACACACACATGCCTATTGGGGTACATAGTACATAGCTTGGAATGGAACTGCTTCATCATAAAAACCAAAATTATACACATTTAGAAATATCAAAACTGAGGGCACATTTAAGAATGTGAAAAAATTAAGCAAGTATAAATTTCAAAATGATCTCCCCCAGAAAACAGACTTTCACACGTGTGTAGCTAAAATCAATTGGCAAATATTTATAGCAACTTATCTTAGCCTCACCACTTAGCCTTGGAGGGATATTTACATTCCTACCTGTGCAAGATTGTCTCTATTTAAATAGACTCTGAAGTGGGTCCTATGCTCCTGAGGCAAATTAAAAATGAAATCCGGGAAGAACTGACAGGCTGTTCCCTAGAACTCTGAGCAGCTCTAATTATGTTACAATACGTTTAGATGGTTTAGCACAAAATAGTCTACCTGCCTTTTGAGAACTGAAACCTGAGGAGAATTTCCCCTAAGTGCCTCTCTTGATGTGTGCAGAGAAGCTTCAACATTATACATTAACGTAGGGAACAACTGTAGGTTTTTGTATTACTTAATCCATTGCTGTGTTTGATTTCTGTTTTTAGATTCAGTAATATAGAGAGTTCTACAGTGCTAATTCCAAATCTGAATCTGAGTGTCACCATTTGAGTCATCGCCACCACAAATGCCTTCATCGTTGCAGTCACTCAGTGTGCAGTGTAAGGTTCTGATTCACTAGCCACAAATTTGGCAAGACCCCAGTCCTAGAGGGGCATGTAGTGAGAGAAAGGGAGCAGCCACGCAGGGGAAGAATTTGCTCAGTTTCAACAACTCCTGCTCACAGGAACTTCTCTGAGTAGCGTGACAAACTTTAGGCTTACCTGTCACCAGCTTGCCTGCAGGAAGTCCACCAGAGTGCCTCTGTTGTGTTAGGGTAACAGCAAGAGTGAAACGGGATGCTCATCATTACATAAGCATCCCATGTGACATATCCTAGAAGCAGAAGAATACAAATAAGATGGTAATAAATGAGCAGAACTGTCTCAGATGGCAATGTATTTCCAAAGATGTCTGTGGGGAGTCAGTAAGGATGTCAAAGTCACTGCCTAATTTGTGTGGCTTTCTGTAATCATTTCCATTTATCTGCAATCTAGTTAAAAGCTGCTAGCTAGTTCATCCATTTCTACATGGGGATCCATTATAAGAAAGCACTTCTCTTCGCAAAGTAAGATCCATTCTTCCCTATTCCCCTGAGTGAACTATCAAAGGTTAAATTATTTTCTAGGCAGGCGCTCCACGCCACTGAACAGCTCAATCTGTGTTCTTTCATCTCTGCATCTCTTAACTTGATGCAATTCCTCTGCTACTTCATTAGCGGCTTGCAATCAGGTCTCCTTCCACCTTTTCTAGCCTGCTAGAAAAGCCACACAATGGTCTTGGCTTGGGCTCCTTTCTTTTCTTGACTTAGTTTTTTGTTTACTTTGTAAATAGCCAGGGGGGGAAAAGGAGAAACCTCATCTTTATCTATAAACTAAACTGCATTTTGCAATTCTTATGTGTGTGTGTGTGTGTGTGTGTGTGTGTGTTGTTGGGGGGAGGCTACGCTCAGATTTTAGAGGCCAGTACACTAGACCTGTTTAAATTAAAATTAATTAAAATAAAATGATACTAAAAGTTTCATTCCTCAGTTACATTGGCCACATTTCAAGTGCTCATTTGCTGCATGCAACTAATTGCTACCTAAATGGACAGTGCAGATTATAAAACACTTCCTACACAAAACACATCCCACGGAAAGTTCTATTGAATGGTGCTGCTCTGCTGGAGAGTCAAATCCTTTTGAATAAGAGTCCCCTTTTTAGGCACCCTTATAGCCTAGACTATGGTAGGAACTTTGTGAAAAAGCAAACCTACTTTAACAAAACTTCGTCTGACGCATGGATGGCAAAGGATTGAAATTAATATCCTGGCAATACTGAATCAAAACTCACCGGGATTTTCTAGTTAAGAAACATCTACCTATAGAGGTCTGAGAAAAGTATGTGTGAGTAGCAAAATAATATAAGAAAATAAGAGTATGACCTGGTTACTGACAAATGAGAATTAAAACATTTGCAAATAACATGTCAATAACTAAATGAACCTTGAAGCTAGTGAAATTAATGCTATCAGGAAGCACACGAGCAACTGCTGGGTAAATTATAAGAGTTATACAGAATGTCTGAGGAATGAGAGCGTAGATGGGTAGTAATCAGCAAAAAACCTCTTAGAGGAACAAAAGCCATGTATGTCCTTTCTTTTCGAGTGGCATCTCTGACACCTTCTGCTGTGGTGAGATGCATGGCTGGTGGCCGGGCGACATCATCAGTATCCCTTTGTTCACTACGCATGATTTCAGGCTGGATAGAAGTCTTTTCCTCCTTCCTGCATACTTCCTAGAATCGAATGCTATGTCAGAAAGGAAACTGTCTCCTGATGGAGAAATCCCATCATCTCCAAAAGATTATGGCAACTCTGCTCTCCTGTTGGGATCAATGAACCAACCAGATTTTTTGCACTGGGCTCTCTGATGGTCTCCACCATAGAAGCCCACGCCTGCTTCCCACACACATCATGGAGACTGCCCACTCCCATGGATGATTTAATTAGCTCTGGCACAGGAAGGAGGGAGGATTAAGGGCTGATTAAAGAGCTTATAGAAAATAGATATGATTTAGGAGAATAATCCTCTGGAAACCCAGGTCTGCCTGTGACAAATCCTCCTGGGCAGACTGTACTCTGGCAGAAATCACCGCTCCTACAGGACTAGCACAAGAGATCACCCTGGAAAGTCAGGTTAAAGAATTGCTCGTGATGGAAACAATTTGAGGAGTGGACAGAAACACACATGATAGATCTTCTAGTCGGAAAAAAAAAAAAAGGAAGTGATTTCTCCTCCTTGTTTCATGAAGAGACAATGTAGGAAGTTAGGAAGTATTTATGAAACATGATTTATGCAACACACTCTTTTCTGGGTAATATTTTATTAATTAACGTTTATTTACCAACAAAGTAAAGCAACCACTATGACAAGCACCTTATTCAAATGTTAATGTTAATGTTAGAATTGGAATTAGCAGAAACTGCACAGAAGGCAAGGTGTCATCTTATCCCCATCTTTAACGTTTCTATAAATATTTGAGATGGCTCCAGGAGGCAAGCGAGTACGATAATTCCTAGCTGGGACAGAACCCGCCACTGAGAAATTTCTCCCTTTCCAAGACTTGAGCACAACCCCAGAAGCAGTAGCGATGGAGAAACGGTGCTTGCCACCTTGAGTTGTCAAAAATAGAAGGAAGCAGAGGGCAAAGGATGACAGAACTCCAATCAACTGTGAGACCCCTGGCTGCCTGGTTTTCTTTAAGGTGCTATAGTTCAATCTCAATCAGGTTCTATTACACAGGGCAGGATCTTGGTGAGCTCATAACCCTATAAACAGGTGAGATGTGGTAAACTTATTTGAATATAATTCATCCAGACAACACACTGGCACATCACGTAGCCCACAAATCTCCCTGTCGGCCAGGCTACCAAAACAGGCAAAGGGCTCCCCTTTGCAGAAATCTTCCTCTAAACTGTGCTAATTGTGTGGAAAATCCAGAGTCCTTTAAGAGAAAGCTAATAATTAAAAAATTACAATTTCTTTCACAAAGTCTCCCAATAATTCTGCACGTTAGGAGTCATTTGCATGTGATATATGAAGGATATAGAAATTCTGAGATGTCCATACAATTTCCAAGGTATAAAATGGATCTGATAAATTCAGAAAGCTGTGCTCAAATTTATGTCTTTGTTGTCTGAAAGGGGTGGTTCCTTCCATGAGACCATGTGGTTTCCTTATCTTCTGCCGTGAAAACCATGTTGTAAGCAATACGAAGTTCAAGAAAGAAACTTCCAGTTTTGATGATGGGAGGAAGTTGACTTAATGGTTTGAGAGTTTTTGAACACAGATTAATTGATCATCTACTTGCTTGACACTAGGCATCTTAGGGAGAAAATATCTTCATTTCTGATCTAAAGAACAACAAATTCCCCTGTCATAGTTTCAGTTTAGGATTCTTAAACTGCTGTGGCATTCTGGGATCCTGGCATGGGTAGCAGTGGGAATAGGATGTGATCACCACCCTATACACCAATATAAGACTGTGCTTGGAGGCAACAACAAAATCAAAAGCCAGACAGGAAGACCAGCTGTATCTACGCAAGGGGCAAGAGAGAAAAAAAAAAATTAGGTATTGGCAGCACGAAGGGCTTCTTTGTGAAAATCCGAGGATTTTACAGTTCTCATATTTCTCGAAGTAATTCTTTTCTTTGGTGGTTGGGTATAAACAAGGTGAGTGTATTCAGTAAAGTGGTAGTACATTAGGCTTTTGAATTGTTACAGAAAAATCTAGATGGCTGACAAATTGAGTCAAAAGAAAAAGAGACTTCATTTTTAGTGAAGACTGAAATTATTAGAGAGATTGCTTAGGAATAGAATTAAAGAAAAATAATTAAAAGTATTAGTAAGTATCTACAAATCAATGTGATATACCACATTAATACACAAAGAATAAGAACCATATGATCCTGTCAATAGATGCAGAAAAAACATTTGACAAAATACAGCATCCATTCTTGATAAAAAACCCTCAATAAATTAAGGATAGATGGAACTCAACATCATAAAGGCCATATATGGAAGACCCACAGCTAATATCATCCTCATTGGGGAAAAACAGAGCTTTTCTTCTATGGTCAGGAACAAGACAGGAATGTCCACTTTCACCATTACTATTTAACATAGAACTGGAAGTCTTAGCCTCCAGAATCAGATAACAAAAGAAATAAAAGGCATCCAAATTGGCAAGGGAGAAGTCAAACCTCCACTTTTTGCAGACGCCATGATACTCTATGCAGAAAACCCAAAAAGCTTTCCCCCCAAATTGCTGGAACTAAAACAGAATTCAACAAAGTCACAGGATACAAAATCAACATACAGAAATCTGTTGCATTTGTATACACCAATAATGAAGCAGCAGAGAAGGAAATCAAGGAATCGATCCTATTTGCAACTGCACCAAAACCAATTAGATGCCCTAGGAATAAACCTAACCAAAGAGGTGAAAGGCCTTTTTTCTGAAAGCTATGGAACACTTATGAGAAAAGTTGAAAAGGACACAAAGAAATGGAAAAATATTCCATTCTCATGGATTGTAAGAATAAACATTGTTAAAATGTCTATACTCCCCAAAGCAATCTATAGATTTAATACAATCCCTATCAAAACACCAACAGCATTTTTTTTTTTGCAGAGCTAGAACAAACAATCCTAAAATTTATATGGAAACTTAAAAGACCCCAAATAGCCAAAGCAACCCTGAAAAAGAAAAAGCAAAGCTGGAGGAATTATGAGTCCAGGCTTCAAGCTATATTACAAAGCTGTAGACATCAGGACAGTATGGTACTGACACAAAAAATGATACATGAACCAATAGAACAGAATAGAAAACCCAGAAACAGACCCACAACTGTATGGCAAACTAATCTTTGACAAAATAGGAAAGAATATCCAATAAGGGGAGAAAGACGGTCTTTTCAACAAATGGTGTTGGGAAAACTAGAGAGCAACATGCAGAAGAATGAACCTGGATCACTTTCTTACACTTTGCACAAAAATAAGTTCAAAATGGATGAAAAACCTCAATTTGAGATCTGAAACCATAAAATATCTAGAGGAGAACATGGGCATGGACAACAACCTCTTTGACCTTGGCCACAACAACTTCTTACTGGGCACAACTCCAGTTGTGTCTGGGGTGGGGGGTGGGAGGGAATGGAGAAACACACATACATAGAATTCCAAGCAGGCTCCATACTGCCAGCTCAGAGACTGGTGTGGGGCTTGAACTCACAGACCAAGAGCTAATGACCCAGGCTGAAGTCAAGAGTTGAACACTTGACTGACTGAGCCATCCAGTTGCCCCGAGAATGTATTATGTTAAGAGAAATCATCAGAGAAAGACAAATACTATATGATTTCATGCATATTGGAATTTAATAAACAAAACAGATAAACATATGGGAAGGAGGAAAAAAAAGAAAGGGAAACAAACCATAAGAGACCCTTAATTATAGAGAATAAACTGAGAGTTGATGGAGAGGGGAGGTGGGGGATGGGCTAAATGAGTGGCAGGTTTTAAGGAGGGCACTTGTTATGATGAGCACTAGGTGTTATATGTAAGTGTAGAATCACTAATTCTATTCCTAATTCTACTCCTAAAACCAATGTTACACTATGTGTTAGCCAACTAGAATTTAAATGAAAATTTGAAATAAAAGAATTCACTTATCAATTTTAAATCAAAAAATCATTATCAGGCACACCTTGGTGGCTCAGTCATTTTAGTGATCAACTTGGGCTCAGGTCATGATCTCGCTGTTTCCGGGTTTGAGCCCCGTGTCAGGCTCTGTGCTGACAGCTCAGAGCCTGGAGCCTACTTCAGATTCTGTGTCTCTCTCTCTTTCTGCCCCTCCCCTGCTCACAGTCTCTCTCTCTCTCAAAAATTAAAAAAAAAAAAAAGCATTAGAAAAAATTTTCAAGAAATCATTATCATAATGATGATGCAAGCTAATTTAAAGTTGTATACTTAAATATATGAAGTCTGTGAAGATTCTGCTCTTTACTTCTATATATTTTGTTGTTGCAACCATAATTTCCAGTATTTAATTTCCAACAACTTTGATCATTGCTCTTTCATGGTATCTCCATCCTTCCTTTTTCTGTCTTCTCTTCTTTTCCTCTCTCCCTTTTATACTTCTTTCTTGCTTTCATTTTCCTCCCTATTACATTATTCATATCTAAGAGTTAAAATTATACTTAGTTTCCCAAGAATTTTCTTTTCTTCTAATTGTGTCTGCAGGTGATGATGGATGTTAATTGCACCTTTCTGTAGTGATCATTTCACAATGTATGTAAATCAAACCATCATGGTATATACCTTAAACATATATGGTAAAGTATATCAATTATTTCTTAATAAAACTGGAAAGAAATTGTACCTAGTTTCTCTTTATGTTTCTTGTGTTAAATCTGTTCCTTTAATGACCGATTCTTATGGGTTGACTTCTAAGCTTAGTTTTATAACAACTTTTCTTTCAACCATTTGTGTGTGTGTGTGTGTGTGTGTGTGTGTGTGTGTGTGTGTGTGTGTGTGTGTGTAAGGTTCTATATTTGACTAATTTTTATCCCTGGAGAGGATTTCTTTAGCTCTGGGAACAATCTATTTTCCTGGTAGTCAACAAGGATTCCAGTTATGTGGCCTTGCCCCAGGCATAACGTAGGGCAGTCAGGAGGAGACCTGTGGCCAGGAAGGCTGCCCTTGCAAAACCTGAGAGACAGCTTTGCCTTTAGAGACCAAGTAGGTAAAGCAAATGTTTGAAGCTGGTGGGGTTTTAAGGACTGTTGGCTACTGTGGAGATGGAGAACCAGAGAGTGTATCAATGTCTACCTTCTTCCAAATAAAATGAAACAATGTCAAATGAAACAAGTCTTTTGTTGTGATAAGGACTGATTCTCCCTTATCTTGTCACATTGATGAATCCTGCTTTGTGGCTTGCATGGATCCTCTGCAGGTACCATTTCCCTGCCCTTTTTCGGGAAACATAAGTTATGCAGGACAGTGCCCTACTTCTACAATACTAGCACCTGCTTTGAGAGTCCCTGGTCAGAATTTCCAAATTACTTTGTGAGATGTAAACCTGACTTGTAGTTTTATCCTGAAGGCAAATACGGATGCCTATTTATATGAAAATGCATACCTGACACAATTTTTCAACAACGGCTACTGATTACAGCCTGGTTATGGCAAACTGCATTATTATTTAGTACATATTCATTTGTTTTACCCCATCTATGGGAGGATTATATTCCTCTGCCCTAGTAATGTTGATTTTAGCCATGTCTTACTTAGGCCATCACAAGGACATGCTGAATTGGCACAGAGGCCCTTTAAATTGTACTTGTGCTGGTTGCTTATCCTCTTTTACTCTTTCATTCAAGCATGAGAAGAGAATTTCCCAGGTAACTGCTGCTTCTTTAGCCTGGATCCTGGAAAACCAGAAGTTACAACAGGCCTGAACACCTCCACCCTCATCCAAAAGCCTAGAATAAAGCTACCACAGATCTGAGAGCATGAAGTAATGTTTGGTTATTATACGGCATTGAGACAGAATATGATACCAGGAATGGGGTGATGCTGTTAAAACAAAACAAAAACAACAATAAAGAGAAACTAAACTATATATCATTAACTTTGGGGCAGAGCAATGAATGGCAAGGGAGTAGTTATGGAAGGTTGACTAAAAGGCAATCCATATATTATATAGGTGGGGCAACTGATTAAACTTCCTCTTGCAATATCTAGAAAGTAGTCAAAATATTTGAAAATCCATGCCTTTGGCTAATGCACTAGTTTGTAGTTGAGTTGATTGTTATGGGTAGTGTTTGAGAAGGTTCTACGAGAAAATGACATCAACTTAAAGAAAAACAAATGAGAAGATGAAATTAGGAATGAGAGGAAAACAGAAAATCCAGAATTTTCCTTATGCAGGGTTGAATGATGCAATTCTTTCTCTCTGCCAACCAAAGATAAAATTGACAACTTTGAGTGAGATCCAGTTCAAGTCTCAACCTCAGGCACAGATCTAAAACGGACATGATGATTACTCTTTTTGTTAGATCCACTGATGAATTAATCTGTCCCAGATTATCCTTTCGAGTAATCACAATGACTCATAACAGATACTAAGGACAAGCTCCCACAGGTACATAAGAAATTCAAAGTTATGTATGAACTGAGCATCCCATCTTGCCAAGAATTATGGATGATGACATTGGCATACAAAGCTGATGTAATTAATGGATAAAGATAAACCAGACCCCAAACATATATATACATATGGAAAACAAACCCCAAATATATATATATATTTATATATAGAAACAAAAGCCACAAAAATCTTGACAAATTTCTTTCCAATCCAGACTAAAAGGTACTGTGACTCTTTGAGATGCAAAGACCTGGAAACCCAAATTTAGACAGAAAGCAGCCTGGGAATGCCTCTCAGCCACCCTAGAGACAATATTTTCTAATGATTTTTGGGGACGTGTCTAAGGAGAAAAATGGAAAGGGAAGAGTTTATAAGGGCAGAGTTAAGAGTCAATGGAGCAGCAGTGAATAGGGGTTAATCCCAGGGGGTAAGTCTGGGGCCTAATCAGTTTCTTACCACCTGGATGGGAGACATGGCAAAGTCTGTCCTGCTGGATTTCAGAATTGCTGTGAATCAGTGACTGCCATGGGTCTCCCATTCTCACCCTTTCTGAATGTGTGTGTTCTATGTTGGGTGTCATGGGAGGAGATAACCTGTCACTCTAAGTCCAACTTCTCTGGATCAAGAGGACTTATGTCTACAACCAATAAAAGGATTTGGGGTCTGATGCCATGTTTGAAAGAGACGTTGGGGCTTCTCTATTGTGGATAAGGGGACTGTATTTTATATTTTGGATCAAGTCAACACTTATGATTAAAAAGCAAGACTGGTAGATTTTATTACTTAAATAATTACACGGTCCTCCCCCACCCTCTGAGGATTGGATGACATTTTCTATCCCACTCATTTTGGGGTTGATCATATGATTTACTTTGACAAAAGGAATGTGCCCTGGTGTTAGAAATATCATATGCCTTCACCCACCTTAGTGTGCTCCGGTCTTTGACAACGATGAAAACAGGACATTCCAGAAAGGATGTGTTTCTTTAGCCTGGGTCCCAGAATGAACCATTTGGAAAGAAGCTGAATGTAGCTCACACCTCAAGCAAAACCTCCACAGACAACCTTCATATACAAGAGCAAGAAATTAACATAAGCCAGTGAGATTTTAGATGCATGAGTTACCACAGCAAATCTGATTAATATACCAGCCTACTAGCCCATGGCCCATTTTTTGAATTCACTGAGTCCTTATTATACAATTCTGTCAGAAAGATACACCCTTTTTTGGAGAATTTGCTGTTCATTTGTATATGTTTGTTAGCTCCTCTGTTCTGTTGGCTTTCATGCCATATATTTATATCTCTTAGAAATCACTGCTTCAGTCTGGAAACAGCATTTTCCCTCATTTTCCAATATTTCCATGAATTTATTCTTAGATTTTATTTTTTATGCCTTTTGAATGGAATTTTCAAGAGGAAGAAATAGCTTTTAAATTTAGTGTGTCAACTTGACTGGGACAATATGGTGAGATTCTCTTTAATCCCATTGGTATTAGAAATGTGTACCTATAAGAAGATTGGTTATATAAGAATATCCCTTGTTCGTGTGACGGTTTTCAAGTGTGAAACAATCGTATTTCAATTGGGGAAGGGGGAGAATAAGTGATACAAAACTATCTGAGGAGATGTACATATCTTTTGGGGGCTTCATGGTCCACTGAACTTCTTTAGTAACTCCATTGTTTTCCACTAACCCCAAACAAAGTTCTCTAGATATTCTAAAATCCAAGTGATTTGATTCAATTGATGAAACTAAGAGAATCTAACCAAATGTAATAGCTATTATCTACTAGTTAAGGCACGAGAATCCTGTTTTAATTAGGAATTGATGAAACAATTTATGATATAAAAGAAGGATTATTTCTGAATAAATTGAGGCAAAAATATGCAAGGAGAGGTAGGAGCCACAGAGAAATTCTCAAAGGAGCCTAATGGCATGGAAGACCAAAATTGTTCTCTAGCTTAAAACCACGTGCCATTAAAAACTGCTATAAGTACACTATGATTTTCAGTAGCTATTGCTACTGGGACCTTTTACTCTGAGTTGAAAATATTCATATTATTCTGAAAGTTCTTTGAAAATTAGACAACTGTCTACCAGAGCTTTCTATAGGTATCATACAGTTTGGAGCTACTAAAATCACAGGCTGAAAATGGCCTCTCCATTTCCATCCAGCAATCCCCATGTCAGAAGTTCTAGTGCTCTCCTTTTACCTCCTGCTCCACACTGTTGGGCTAGGAGCACTTAGTTAGCATGCTTTCAGCTTAGCATGTTTTAGGAAGCATTATCCTATCTTTGCCCAATGTACATGTATGGGCATGTGCAAGGATACCTGCATGGTTTGAATTATCCTACCATTCTTTCAGACAGGTCCAGATGAATGGCACCAGATTATTAACTCTATTGTCATCAAAACAAAAAAAGTAAACCAGATGATTCTAAATCTTTTATCCTGTTAGGACACAGAGCAGTTATTTAGTGTCTAAAGAGAAATTTCTTCTTGAATCTATGAGTAGAATTGGCACTCTAGAACCAGCTTTGTCACCAGTCATGGTGACACTGCATGGTGACACTAACTGCAGTAACCATTCTCCAAGATGGCCTCAGGGGTCTCGCCTCTTGGCAATCATCCACTTGTATCATCCTTTCCCACATTCTATCAGGTTTGGTCTGTGTGATCAGTGCAATATGGAAAAAGTGATGGTATTTTATTCCTGAGATTATAAAAGATACCATAGCGTCTGTTTTGCTCTTGCTCTCTCACTCACTTGTTCTGGGGGGAATTCTACTGTGAGCAGTCTCCTGGAGTCTCTTGTCCTTGGGGGAGAGAACTGACACCTTTTTCTAACAGTCACATAGCCATGTGAGTGAGCTTGAAAGTGAATTGTATACTCTCAGTCAAGCCTTCAGAGATTGTAATCTTGGCCACCAGCTTGGCTACAACTTCATGACAGACTCTGAAGCAGAAACACCTAGGTATGCCCCTCTTGGATCCCTGACCCTCAGAAACTCTGGAAGATAATGTTTTAAGGTGGCATATTTTGGGATAATTTGTTATGTAATAGATAACTAATATAAGCACAAAGCCATTGTACAACTCTGTGCCTCCTTTCTTACCTGTAAAATAATATGACATATTTTTACCTACCTTATAGAAATAGGTTCTAAATAATGTATAATAACCACTTGCAGTGGGAATACGTAATGACTTAGAAAGAAAAATAGCATTTAAAGCTACATTTTTATCATTCGTTATAGAAATCATTTATGTTAATTTTAAATTACCACATCTGATGGTATCATAACAACTTTTGTTTGTTAAAAAAAAGAGAGAGAGAAAGAAATTCTATTTTTTTAAAAATACAACTAGCAAAAATAGTATGCAATTATACTTCACTTTTTCCACAGGTGCATAACAAACTTTTGTCTCAGATGTCTGTATTTGGAGTTTATTTTTAAATCACGTTTCATCTTCTGCAAGAAAGTATAGTATTGATAGGATACTTTGCTTATCATACTCCTTGACTTGAGGCCATCTTTTAGTCATGATGAGATACTTTAAGACTTAGTGTCACATTAGTTTTGTTTTTGCCTTGATGGAATTAGAGACCTATAGAATTTAAACAGACTCTGTTGAAAGTGGGATGGAAAGCATTTGAAACTAGATGTTCAGCAGTTGAGCAATAATTTTTCATGAGTCATGGCTTGTTCATATAACCTCTCCTGACTTTGAAAGTCTATAATCTATTCCAAGATATTTGGCAATTTCTACAGCTTTTAATTGCTTTGCATGATGTGTGACAGACAGTCTTTCTGCATGTGTCTCAATGACAAGGACACAGAGCTTTTCTTACTTGTGGGTGTCTTTCTTTTCATGTCTTGTCAAGTACATTTTTATATTATGAATTTATACTATGAAGATCTGTTTCTCTGCTCCTCTGCATACACAATGACTTTTCCTTTTAATGCAACATCATATGCATTTTTTTTGAAAAAAAAAAAAAAACACATTTCACACTAAATGTGGAAATCCAAATGTAAAACCCAATCAGTTTTTGATACCATTAATGCATGCATTACAATAAGAAGATAAGTAGATATATTCTACCACTGCAACATTATGAATACAAATAACAATTTTCTCACAATGTATATCTTTCAAGACTGTTAAAACCTGAATGAAGTATATCATTCAATGTCATAAATTGACAGAGTAATGTAGTGACTGCCTACCCTGTAGGAAGCACTTCATATGCTTCATACATTGCTTTATTTAAGTTTACCAATAGCCCTTCTGGGTTCCAGATGAGGAGATCAATACTTACGAAGGTTAAGTAACTTGTTCAGGTATATCAGATATAAGGGACCAAGTCAGAATTTAATTCTCATCTTTCCCCTCCAAATATTGTGCCCATTCTAGCATTTACTACTGTTTCTCAAATGATAGTATTGATTTTACTGTAGTCTTCAGTCTATTCCTACTAAAGCAAGATCAGTGAGAAAAAATTCTGTGAGCTTTTAGCTTGGGAGATGGAAAGAGATCTCGTACTCATGCTTGCTATCTTGATAATCTCTGTAACTGAGCCCACAATGTAAGTGTAAGCCTTTCCTAGAAAAAAAAAATCACACTTCTTCATGTAAAAGCTGTTCTAGCTTTGGTTTAAGAGAGCAGAGAAAAAAAAATTAAAAAGATTAAAAATAACAAAGTCAAAGTGATCACAGCAGAGAAATCTAAGCATTTTCTAAAAAACAATTAATTTTACCCATTATAACTAACAAAAGTCAAGAGCTCAAAATGCATGTTGTTAATATTAGATATTTTCTCTGAGCTTTTTTCCAGATGAGCCACTATTTTGCCTAAAAAAAATCTACATAGATAAACGAGGAAGTGCTAGGTGTGCATGCATTTGCTCACAGAAACACATGTGTAAGGAGAAAAGAATTTTAATTTTATTTCCTGCATCCCCAGGATCTCTCTCTTGTTACTTGAACAAAATAGTTTTTAATTATAGGGACTCCCTGCAGAGAGACCGCATGATTCAAATAAGGACAAAATTCCAGAGAGACATTTTAGCAATTTGGGGTTTATATGCTGACTGTAGTTATAAAAACCATTTTTCTGACCAGCTAGCTGCTATTTTTTTTCTACTTTCTGGTCAACCTAC
Organism: Crocuta crocuta; assembly: GCF_008692635.1. Lineage (NCBI taxonomy): Eukaryota > Metazoa > Chordata > Mammalia > Carnivora > Hyaenidae > Crocuta > Crocuta crocuta. Next base: position 1,080,110 of record NW_027527441.1, read on the forward strand.
AACCTATTACAATACCTAATTATATATCTATTTTGTATATGTTAAATTTACTCATAGAAAATAAGATGGAGAAGAAACGAATCTTTTGGAGAATTATTAAAGTTATATCCTCCCAGATACAGTGGGAACCTTTTATAATTCTGGCATTTAATTTGAAATTTAATGATGAAGGCGATCCCTCCTTGTTTTAGACTAAAATCTTATTTTGTGTCCATATATTGTATAATTCCCCCCAAAGTGAAGAATATGCAACAAAAAGAAAATAGTTTCAGGAGGCTCCATGACCATCTTGGAGCCCAATATGGGGCTTGAACACATAACCCTGAGATCAGGACCTGAGCTGAGATCCAGAGTCAGATGCTTAACCAATTAAGTCACCCAGGTGCCCCAAAAAGATGAAATAATTTTTACATAAATTATTTGGATAGTGAGTTACCCATACTTAAATCAGACTGCAACACATTAAAATTTGTAGAAATCATGGTGACTAGCTTCTGTTCCAGTTGAGGAAATCAAGCACAGTCTTAGTAACAAACCATGCAACCACTATCTATTTTTTAATGCTGAACTTATTTACTGTTAGCACTCACTTATCTGGTGATTTCACTAAACCTCATGGCTTTAAATGCTCTATGTATGCTACTACCACCCAATTTCACATTTCCAGGCCGTACCCGTTTCTTTCATTTCAGACTCATATGTCCACCTGCCTACTTGGCATCTTCTTTTTCATGTATATTAGTTTTCTCTACATGATTATGTCCAATATGGAGACCCGACCTTTTCCACCAAAGGCTACTCCTCTCTCATCTCCCCCATTTTACTGAATGACAGTTGATTCTTCTAGTTCTTTGGGCCAGAAAACATAGAGTCATTCTTGACACCCTGGGATCTCTCTCTTTCAACAGCAAATACTGTCAGCTCTTCCTTCAGAACAGATATAGTCATTACTTCTTACCACATCCATTGCTCTTACCCTTGTTCATGTAAACATCATTTATCACATAAATAGTTTCAGTATCCTCCTAATATATCTCCTTACTTACACCTCTGTCTTTCTAAAATCTGGTTTTGACACAACCACTTAAGTGATTGTGTTAAACCCTAAGTCCGCACATATATCCTACCTCAAAGAAAAGCCCTCCAAAGGCCTTCCCTTCCACCCAGAGTAAAAGCCAGAATGCCACACAGGCCCTAGGATGGGTCCCCACCCTCTTCTAGCTTTTCCCCATCCCTACTTTTAAGGACCTCTTCCGCTGACTCCCACTATTTACATGTTTACTTACTCTGCTCTGCTCTCACTCACTGGTTCTTGCAGTGAGTTCCTCACATGTGCCAGGCAGGTCCCCCATCACATGCATTTGCCTCATCCTGGAACATTGTCTTCTCAGCGTTCATGCGGCTAGCTCTCTCACTGTTTTCAAATTAATGCTCAGAAGCCACGTTCTCCACGAAGTCTTCTCAGACCACTCTCTTGAAAAGTGCAATCCCCGTTCCAACATTCTCCACCCCCCTTTCCTGCCTTATCTACTTCTCTGATTTGAGCTTAAACTCTATAGAAGCAAAGATGGTAGCTCTTTTGTTCAGTAATGTGTACACAGTACAAACGGTATTGAATAGAACAGAACATGTGTTTACTCAATAATTGAATGAGCAAGTGAAAGAATGATCTGTTAATGTCTAGTAATTAATCAATTTGTTAAAGTTTTGGGAAAATATTGAGCAAGATGCCCTCACTTGTAATGTGTCTGTAAAATCATACCCATTAGGAAATATGGTTTTTTAGACATAAATACTGTATTAAACATTTTTTTTTCCATTCATTTGAAATGCCAGAGTGATCTCAAGAGCTAATGCCACTCTGGGCCATATGAATTTGTAGTTCCTATCATTGAAAGAAGACTATCAGGAATTACCTCATTTGATATCATTTAAAATGATATTGTAGATAGTAGGTGGGGTGAGGTGGTGGGTATCTCATTGACATTCCAAGTTTTGCACTATAGGAATTTTAGCTGGTATTTTTTTTAAAGGTATGTTTAGGTCTAATAAAGGATGCTTGTAGAAATCCACTCAACATTCCCAAGACCAGTCAAACTCTAGCCTCCACAGAAACTATTTATTCATGTGGCTTTTAATGTATGATGTCACAGCATTTATATAAGCATCTGGCTTTTATTTATACATATAGGAATTTAAGCATGTGTAAGTTGTGAGGTCTCTTATGTGAGGAGTAGTTTCTATATTTCTCTGAACCTGTCATAAGAATGGTAACTCAATATGCAAATGAGAGTTGACTTGATTGAAAGCCAACCAAAGTAAAGAGTGTGAATATTTGCTTAAGAAAAGTGTGTCAACTCTTTGTCTATATGAGCACAATGTAAAAGTTTTCCTTAATTTTATCAATTCAGCGCAACACTGCATTAGTGCTTTCAGTATTTTAGCATCAATTCCTGGCAGGCAGGACTTGTGACTATTGAACTTTTCTCTGAATAGCAGTCTGTGCAAGGGGATGCTTAATAAATGCCATTAGACAGTGATTGCCTGTGTTTAATATTTATTGAGCACCTATAGGGGCCTTGAGACCTTGGTCCAGGATGAAAAGCTTTAAAAAACCCTGTACTTAATTAAGAAAAACATGGTCCCTGCTCCCAAGAAGCTTATCTGCTAAAGCAGACAACACGGATGTGGGTGCACAGAGAAAATTAAGTTTTTTAGCTAAGTACAGAAAACCACCACCACTTTTATGAAACTGCAGAATTTCTCTTCTTCCCTCTCAAACTTGTTTTCTTTGTGAAGGCTTCATGTTAAACGTCTGGCAAGGAACAAAGGTAGAAGAGCCTGGAACAAGGACAAGGGGATGAGGCAATGAAGAGGAGGGGTGCTAACAGATGGCCAAGCGGTGAGTTGTATGGCCTGAGGGAAGGAGCCGTTGGGAGGAGAAATGGAATTTCTGTAGGTGGCTGCCGTGGTTTCTGTATTTTTTAAATAATTATAATGTACCCTCATGATCATGATTAATTAATATTTAAGTTCAGGTTGCAAAGAATACCAAATACCAATGAATCAGATGTTGATTTCCTTCCTTTAAGGCGTGCTAAAAAGCACAGCTGTGATAGAAGGCAGAATTGGCATGGATTTAAAACATATCACAGTTTATTAGGAATGGCTTCACAATGCGTTCATGTTCATGCTGCCAGAGACGAGAGAAGTGAGAATAGGGTGGGAACTAATTACAAACTGTGTTTCTGTTTATATTTCCATTGTAAAGATGAATATTTTCAGGTGTACTCTCATTCCATATCTTGAGTATAATAGGGTCAGCACAGGAAAGATTTGGTTATGCACGAAAGACATATCTACCTGAATCCTAAAACTGTCTTATACAGATTTTATTAAATCAATAAAAGAGATTTAGTTCCCAATTCCCGTGTTCCAAAACTTGTCTTTGCCATATTTGCTGGTATCTGATCGTTAACTGCGTGAGAGTTACACTCCTGGTTTCCCAGGTTAGGATGATAGTGGATCAAGGAGAGAAGATCAAGAGTCCAAATCTGAAGGAAAAGCTGGAAGTGAAGTCTGGGAACAAGCCAGTGTTAGTCTCCACATCACAGAGAAGTTCAGAGGCAGAGGAAACAATGGCAGCAAGTCAAAGCAAAGGAAAATATCAGGGTAGAGAGGGTGAGACCCAGCCCATGAGGCGAAGGCCCAGGGAATGTTCTTGAAGCCAAGGATTTCTGGGCAGGCCCAGATGTAGATTAAAACCATAAAAGGCATTGCAGTGCGGCTAATACACACATTCCTCACAGTCTCAGGGTGAATTAAAGCAAGTACTATCTGAATAAAGTGGAGGAAAGACCACAGATTCAAGTATATTAAATAAATTGACAAGATTCCTTTGCCGCAAAACTTCTTTGGAATGACAAAAGTCTTTTCTCTATGTGCTTCATTTCTTGGGGGCCGGTCCTTTTGTTAACTATTCTCTACTTCCAATCACTCTGGTTTGTAGACAAATTCTTCCCTATAACAAGGTCTCTTCAGATATCACCTAGTCTTCTACCTGATTCATAAACAGACAGGAGTTCTCCTGTCTCTGACCCCTCTTAACATGTTAAGTCCTTCATATGACATTATACCCTGTTGTGCATTGCAATTATTTTTTGTTTCATTCCCTGTAAATAGACTGGAAGATACTATAGGTGGAGTTCTCCAACCCTGCATATCCTGAAATGTCTAGCATCTAATGCCTGAATCTAGCTAGGAGACAGCGACATTCTTTTTAATGTTTATTTTTCAGGGAGAGAGAGAGAGAGAGAGAGAAAGAGAGAGACAGAGTGTGAGTGGGGGATGGATAGAGAGGGAGATACAGAATCCAAAGCAGCCTCTTGGCTCTGAGCTGTCAGCACAGAGACTGACACAGGGCTCAAATCCACAAACTGCAAGATCATAACCTGAGCTGAAGTTGGATACTTAACTGACTGAGCCACCCAGGCTCCCCGTAACATTTTTGTGTGATGTTTGTAAATGTGGAGAAAAAGGTCTGGCTTCAAACAAATACCTGGAAGGCCATGTGAACCTCCATGATATCTCACACCCGTGTCTTATTTTATCCTCGTGCTAATCTTTGGGTGCGACTGTAGTCAAAATCCTTGTCTATTACTAACAATCTATAGAATTGGACTTATAGGAAATTTGCATAAATGAGGGAGAGACAAAAATAAACATTTCTGTATATATGTTGATACTTAAATATTTCACTGTAGAAATTTATAACTTTGCTCTTTTGAAGAGAATGCATTCACATAGTGAAGATGAAATAAAATTCCATTTGAATTTCATGTGCATCCTAGAACTGTCTTTCAAGTTTACTTTTTATCCTGTGATAAATCTGCATTCTGGAGTTGATTGTTCACTCTCATTTCAAGCAGTATTGCTGACGAGTTTCAGTCAGCTCAAAATATTTATTAGGCTTTTAATTTGTGGTAATCACTAGGAGGTATACAGAACTGAATCATAATGAATCAAATCTTTTCCTGGAAGCTTCCTAATATGGGGGGGGGGGATTCAAATCCACTCAAGGAAGGAGAGAAGTACCATGAAATTTGCAAGAAAGGTGGGGGAAGAAAGTAGAGGAGGTGTTTGCCTTTAGGTCTTGAAGGATGAGCACAATTTTAATGAGAGACTGGGGTGAAGAACAGTCCATAGAAGAAATTGCAGCTGTCACAGGAAACAGACCATCACATTTGTCTCCCAGGCAGAAACACACCTACAAATGTCTGGGAGGATGCTTGCTGTCCAAAAATGTACCCAGGGTCTTTTCTCTATGGAAGGTGGACTATAAACCATTGCTTCATAGACTTCATTCTCCTAGCAAATGGGAACCTTCGGTGTTAACTAAACCCATGATGACAGAGTAACTGGAACTCTTAGAGGAAAAAAAATGCACAGTGCAACAGAATTTCAGTGAAGTGAAATGATCTTTCTGTCTCTAATCTTTCCAGCCTTTCAGACTTTGAGCAGTCAAAATGCAGAAAATTTTTTTCTTTCTTTCTTTCTTTTAGTCTTTTTTTGGGGAAGGGGGATGGGCTGTTGAGAGCAGTAAGCAATAAAAAGCTATTCTGTGTTGCCCTGGGAGGTCCCTGCTCAATAGTTAGTAGCACATGGCTGGCACTTGAGATAGAAGGTTTGGGGAGTTAACCAGAGTGCAGTAAAGCTTGTAGGAAAGGCTCCCTTGGGGAATTAGATATTTTAGTGGGACAATGAAATTGCATTGACTGCAAAGGGCTAAACAAAACCTTTCCCACAGGTTCCTGGGGAGTGGGAAAAGCATATGGGGAGCTTTGATGTGGGAGGCACCCTACAAAGCACCACATACTCTAGTGTGCTTGGAGGCTTTGCTCTTCTGCCCTGGTCTGCCCAAAGCTGCACCAAGCACCTCTGCCCAGCATCTAGGGATGGGCCCATGCTCCCTGCCTGGGGTCCCAGCTATTGGCATTTGCTGTTGAGATCCTGGCCGGGACCTCTGTTGTCACAGCTACTCAAGGCTTCAAGTTGCCAGGACACTGCTCTTGGTGGAATGGCCCCCTTCTTCTGGAGACAGACCCCCACTGTGTTCTAATTGAGAATTAGATACACTGGGAACAATTTGGGGGCTTTGGCTTAATTACAGATCGCTACATGCCACCTGCAGGAACTTCCCTCTTTTCTCAAGGAATAGAGCCTTTGAAGAGCATCTCTAATACGGAGTGTATTGCTCACCTCTGATGATAATGGTGGTAATAACAGCATTGATGGTGATGATGATATAATAATAAACTCTTATAGCACTTACTATGTTCCAGGCATCATTGTAAGCGGATTACATTAATTAGGGCAATGATCTATCAGGAAGAAATGATGTGTCAGATAAAGTCTTACAACGCTACCAGTATAGTTCCTGTGGTAGAGGCTGGTGAGATGCTCCAAACCTAAAATTTCTCCTCTTCGTGGGCATACAGAGAGAGTTCATTTTCTAGACTTCTTGCAAATAGACAGGCACTTCCCGGCCAATGGACAGTGGGTGAAAGCATTTCACTTTACTCCCTAGCTGAGCCACAAATGTCACAAGCAATTCTCCACGTTCTTCTCTCTGGGATGGCAGGATACAGATGACCTAGTGCAAGACTCCAAGGAGACCTTCATACCGCCTTTCATGCCTGAGGTTCTGTGAGCAAGTTAAGGCCACAGAAAATGATTTGTGCCAGCATTTCCTGAGTTCTTCCCAGGACGGTACATGGTTACTCGATGCATACTAGACACATAAGAGAGAATTTAATTCCTTATATTCATGGATGCCTCAGGCCGTTAGATTTTTCCTGGACTCTGGACAAGGCTTTCCTGGGTGATAATGCTGCCATAAAGGAGCAAAAGCCTAGATCCCTGAGTCATTGCTTGGCAGGGAATTGCCAAGGACTTGCACACTTAACTTCACAGAAGGGAAAAATCAGCTCTTTGGGGGTATACTCACTAAGGTTTGAGAGTTTAGGTATTACAACAGGAGAGTCCAGCTTATCCTAATTCATCTCCCACTCAGATTTACCAGGAAGAACTCTCTCCCATCTTCTCTGATATGTAGCCACATTTAAGTATCTGTTGTGAGAAGACCACTCATGTAACTTTCCTGTTCTTTCACGGTCTAGCACACAGTCCTTGTCCCCACTCTCGTTCAAGGACATAATTATATCATGGATAGGATGGCTCAGACTGGCTTGAACTAAGAGGTATCTACATACACAATACTAGGAAATCTGTTCCAGATGGAAGACAAGATGAAAACATAAAGCCAAATGCCTTAGAAAGAACACCTAGAAATACTTAACATTCCTTGAAAAGAAGGGAAGATTCAGAATTGTATCTATTGTTCCAAGAGACTCTGAATTCTTTTCAATTGTTTTAATAGATATAGGAAATAAGGTGAGATTGTTATGACTCATACATAAACTAGCTGAAAGACTAACTCTAAATGGAGGTGAAGTTTATGGTTTGAATCTGGTGTGGGTTAGGGAGGGCATTGTAGACTGCAGTATTTTATAGTCCCACGGGCATGCTAAACCCTGCCGGTCACTTCACATTAGCAGTAAAGGCAATGAAGAGGTAGAGGAGGGGTCAATGTACCATATCTTCCAAAAGCTGATTCAAAGTCAGCTTCTCTTCTCTAGGAAAGAAGTTAGGCTAAAGATCTCTAAAGCTTCTGATTGGTTTCAAACTCTGATAGTAAGAAACAGAAAAGGGTATTGGCAATGGTTATACAGCTCTGATCCCCTCAAACCTCTAAGAGAAACCGAACAAGGCAACATTTCATGAAAGCCTAGACATTCTTCTCTCAGTGTCTGCTTTCAGTAGGTTTGCAGGGTGGGTGGGTGTAGGGGTTGGAACACAGCCCTGCTCTGCAAAGAGAAGAGGCACCACTGCCTCACTTGTCTTGTGTTTTCCCAACCAAACTATCTGTTCCTTGAACAGAACCCCATTTCATATTCTTTCTTTGCCATCTCCCCATCCTTATCCAGTAGTACCCAGGAAAGGTCTCAGAATTTAATAGGTCCTGAGATTGATTTGTTGATTTCCATATATGACAAACTGCATGCTCTCATTATATGTGGCTCATATTTATGAATTATTAGAAAAATAACGACTAATTGTATTTTTGAAGACTAACATGAGACTTGATGCTCTTGATTTAAAGACATTTATACAAAACTTCATTACGAAGACAGTCTTTATTGTGAGAGCAATCATGCACTACTTAAAGCCTCCAAGTTATAGTAACAAGAACATTAAGTTTATAGCATGGATATTAAAATACTTGAATTTTTTAATAAAGTAAAGTGGTAAACACTTCTGAGTTTAACTCTTTCCTTCTTCATCTCTCCTGCTTCATTTGAATAAGCCATTACGTAGGATGCATGTCCATAGTATTTCGTCTTCAGTACCAAACACCCACATAGGGAGCATGCCAGAATTTCAGACTCATGTAGTACCCTATAGTGTCATTCATATCTAGAGATTTAATGAAATTGTATTTGCTGAAATAAAAGTGAATTTTCAATCACAAACACTCATTGAATACCTAGTAGTTTTCAGGAAATGTGCCAAATACGTTTGGTCATGAGAAAATAGGAAGAAATAGGAAATTCATACTAACATTCAGGAACAATTAGGGGAAATAACATTGTTAGTTCTAAAAGAGAAATTGGGCAACATTTATTTTGTACATTAATGCACTAGAAGGGTCAGCTCCCTTCAGCCCGGCATGGAAGAAGTCCTAATTTCACCTCTAAGGGATACTTCCATCTGTTAATTTCTCGATCAGGGGGGTATATGAACTGATGAATTTAGCTGATTAGAAAACACAGACCTCTGAGTTCATGACATCAGAATTGACCTTGCTGCATAGCAGCTGACTTCACTCATTTCTGTGACACAAAATGTGTCCAACACCCATCAGCCACCTAAGCCTAAGGCAGTGCTACTCTAAGTGTTGGCTGGGAGACCACTCATAGACCATGGACCACAAAGAAATAAGAGTCAGCACTGACAAAGCATTTAGAAACTTACAGCAACTTATAGAGCAATTTTATGCACGTTGAGTCTCATAATTTAAAAGTTGGAATTCTATTTTAGATATCATTTCATTTTTCCACTAACTGATTTTTAGTGTAGCTTATAAAAGTATTTGCACACAGCCTATAAAACGAGTCTTTGACCATAGATTGTTCGAGAAGAACTGGCATGGGGTATAACATCCTGGATGCAAGAATGCACTCTGGAGCTAGACAACATGCCAACACCATCATTTTCCAGCTGTGTGATACTAAGAAAATTGCCTAACTTCTCCGTGTTTTACTCTCATAATGTTGTTCTGGGGATGACACTAGTACTACCCCCTTTGGTGAGTTGTGAGGATGTAAAGCACTTAAAACAGAGTCTGGGACATCGTGAGGGATATTATCCTTGGTTGTAAGGGGACAGGCTTTAATATGGCAACATAATCAGGATAAGAATTCAGAAGGGGGGAATGTAAGAAGTCATTTCTGTTAGCCCACTGTATCCTGCTGTAATTCTCTCCAGAAATAGTCATGTTGATATTCTGAGAGAGTTTAACTCCTCAGAAAATATATCCTAAGAGTTTAATAGTCTCATTAGAGCTTGTCTTCTACCAACTTGTCAATGGATGGTAACACGGCTGCACAAAAGCTAACTAGATCTAAGGTACAGGTATGCAAGTAATTATTCCTAATCCTTTTTTAATTTACCTTTTTCTTCCTACTGATTTACATAGCTGAACCACATATCATGCCCATATGCATGATGGGCAGATGCATTTAGGTTTTTTTTTTTTTGTTTTTTTTATACTCGTTTTCTCAATCAAGAGCTGTTTCTCTATTAATTTATCTTGAGCTATTCTACTTTCTGCAGTAAGTTAGGTGAATTTTATTCCTATGGCCTGGTCCCCAGGTTTTCTTTCTGCTACAATTCAAGACCAATTACAGCACCATTCTCTAATGTACACCTTTAACAGTAAGCACATGTCATCAAGAACTAAAATCTTAAGCAACTCGGGGGCGGGGGAAGCTAAAGTAAAGAACGGCAGCCTTTTTAATTTCTGGTTATGTTTCTAGTTTCTGAGTTTCCACAATGACAGAAGTAATTGTTTATATATTTGAGTGATACGTTTGGGTCATGGCTTTTTTTCTTTCTTTTAGCTCTCTGATACTGGGAAAATTGCTAAAATCTGAGCCTCAATGTTCTCATTGCTAAACTGATAATCATCCTGAATCACATGGCTTTTGTGATAAGTACTAATAGCCACCATTTAACGAGAGAGGCTCTATATTCCATAAAGTGTGTGAATTATATATAACTCTTAAATTATATATAGATTTTAATTCAAACAATAGCTTAGGAAGGTAGGCATGATTACCCTCCAATTTATTGATAGAGAAAGTTGAGTTTAAAGAGCATGAATAATTTGTTTTGGTTATCACAACTAGTAAGGAGCAGAGCTGGGATTTGAACAGAGGTCTCTCACTGAAAACCTGTATTTCTGGCTTTAGATCATCAAAGGAGTTAATAGAAGTGCATTCATTTTTGTAAACCAAGTTTTTAATGCATACCTGGCATTCTCCTCACCCATTCCCACTTCTAGAAAACTCCAACCCCACCAATAGCAGGTCAGGAGTGTGAGCTTCAAAAGCTGCTAACAATTACTTTCAATTACTCTAGTAACCAAGAGGAGACAACTTGAAGTTGCTGTTTTCTGAGGCAGCCAGAACAATTTGCCATTTTCAAGGTTTATTTAGGTTTATTTTATTTATTTATTTTGAGAGAGAAAGAGAGCATGAGCAGGGGAGGGGCAGAGAGTGAGGGCAAGAACCATCTCACAAACTGTGAGATCATGACCCAAGAAATCAAGAGTCAGATGCTGAACTGACTGAGCCACTCAGGCACCCCTAGTTTGCCATTTTTAGTCCCTGATACCAATTTCTTTTCCTACAGGCATCCTCACTGGTGGACCAGTTGTCAGAGCTGATCCATCTTTCAGAGACTTGCTTTTTTCTCACACTCTATGGGGTCATTTGATGAAAAGACTGACTCCAAACCAGGCTGAAGCTTTTGCTTCAAGGGGCTGTGTTTTGGAGCTGGCTCACAAACTGCTCCTCTAGAGCAGTTGACTGAAAAGTGACACTAAAGGGAGAATTATGGACTGTGAAGCCTTGCCCGACAAGCTGTCTTTCCCAGAATTAGTAGGAAAGTGAAAACGCATGTTGTAAGAGGGCAAGTCCCTGGTATTGCAGGTCTTGATGAGATCTCTCATTGGGAAGACTCCTTAATGGCTGAGCTTGGAAGGATGGCACAATAGCTATGCCCAGAGATAGCACACATTGAGTGCGATTAGGATGTTTTTTTCATTGCTTAAGCAAAAGAAGAGATCTGGGCAAATGCATCAGGCTTTCATCTTGGGCACAGGGCCGCAGGAGGATGCCAGATGGCTACAAAATGGCCGTCAGTCTGATTCAGATATAATTGAGTTGTTTAGCCCATGGAAAACAGGGAAGAGAAAAATATGCATAATCTCCTCTTATAAAACAATTTAAAAAAATTCCTGGAGCAACGTATACAGAAATCATGGGAAAAGCATGGATCTACACAGGACTCATGGAAAATGTACAGTATTGTGGTATAAAAGTTAGAAAGTCTAATCCCTTTCCAGATCTGGCTCTCAATTTTTTTTGTGCACATTAGGAAAGCCGTGATTCTGAACTGTACCTCAAGATTTTTTCATCTATGAACTAGAGATAAGACACGTATTATATCAACAGCAGAGACATTTTATAAGGTTCAAATACATTAATGTATCTAAAAGTATTCTGAAATACAACTATATATTATTGTATTCATATTAGGTATTTGATGGTGAGGTATATTCAGTATCTAATTGCATAAAATAGAAAATATGGGGGAAATATCAGAAAGTGTGTGTATTATGTCAGTTTAAAAATAAGCTCTTGAAAATCACACTTCACTAACCACTACTAAAGTCTTCTTACTTTTTGTTTGTTTTGATTTTTACCTGTTCAGCTTCTCTTAAAAAATTGCTAATTACATACAATGCTTTTCACAAAATCAGACATATTCTCTACCTGTCTTTTAGAACTCAGGACTTTTCCCAAGAAAAGCAAACTTTCTCCAAGACTATTCTAAAGGCAGATAAATCCTAGATTCCACTTTATGTTTGCCTCATTTGCTGGTAGAGAAATAACTAAGAAAACTTGCAAGTGTCAGTTTTGAAACACACACATATTTCTTTGGTAATACAAAACCTTCCACATATGTGCCTAAGCCTGAGGAGGGGCAAAAGGCTTACCCTGTGTTTCCTTTCTACTCTTGATAAAAACCAGCTGTATTCCATACCTATTTGGTCTTCTGTGTAACCTAAACTTACTTTTGGATTTCTCTTCTTGGACCTCCTTATCATTTTCAAAGACACCTGACTTAAGGACCTCAAATAAATATTCTTACATTATTATAATAAGCCCATTTTTTCCAAAAGGAAATAACACTGAAGAGCCACATTCACTTAAATTCTATATATTTGTTATAATGTTGGTCTCTTTACTTCTCGTCACTATGATGATTAATTTTATGTATCTTGAATGTGTGGGCCACAGAGTACCCAGATATTTGGTCAAAAATCATTTCTGAAGGGAGTTTTTGGATGAGATTAGCATTTACATTGGTCTAAGAAAAAGAGATTGGCCACTTCAACATGGGTGGGCTTCATCAAATCAGTTGAAGACATGAATAGAATGAAAAGGTTGAGCTTTTCCTAAGTAGCTGAATTAGTTCTTCTCATCCCCAAGCCTGCTAGCCTTCAAAGTGCAACTAAGCCATCAACCCTTGAGCTTATCAATTCACCTTGCAGGTCTTAGGATGTGCCAGCTTCTACAGTTACATAAGCCAGTAAGCCAATTCCTCACAATAAAGCAATTATCTCTCTCCATATATAGGTGTGTGTGTGTGTGTATACACATAACACACACACACACACAGAATACATGCATACATTCTATTGGCTCTGTTTCTCCGCAAAACTCTAACAATCACAGTTTGTATTTTTAAATTCCTTATGAAAAAAGATTGGCCATTCCTCAATATGCCATCCTTTTTCTACAATGAGTTTCCATTTTCATAAAACTTACCATGTATGCGCATAACTGTAAGTATACGTAAGCAGTTCATATACAGAAAATTGTTTCCAGTGTGAGAGGTCTTTATCATATTTAAACCCACAATCCTTTTCTACGTGCATCTAAATATCCCTGTACCTTATTTTTCTTCACTTTTGATCAGTAATTCTTTTCTTGTATAGTTTGCTGATGTTTTCCATCTATACACTACAAGATTGATGGCCTCCAACCTTCAACTTCAGCTTTCCTTCTTTTGCAAGTTAGGATTGAGTTTGGGTCAACTCTGGGTCAGAAAGATATTAGGTTAGTCTTTTCAGATTGTGTTTAGATCCATATATCAAGAACACACTAAAATTGAGATGGCTTCCCTTGACCGCCCTCTCAATCCAGTTGACCTTTTAAGATTCTTTTTCCAATGTGGTTTCCTCTTTGCATTCTGTCTATACAGGCTATATTCAAAGTGCTGCGGAAAAATCTTGTCCTAAAATCTCAAAGCAGCTCTCCACATATTTATTTCTTTTTCAGTCCAGAAGACAAAGTGCCCCCAAATTATTTGGAGGCAATTAGGTAGTGCCCTGTTAGGAAGAACACCATTCTGGGAGTCAAACCACCCTTTAGGTGCTGGATTCCTAACATCGGTCTGTGTATGTTTCAGTAAATCACTGAACCTCTCTGATGGAGAAAGCACTACCTCCCTGGCAGAAATTGGGGACAGAGGATATAGGATTTGGAAAATTAATGTGTAAGCTATCAATTAATATCAAAACGTTTTAAATTTATCTTCATGTTGTAAATAAATGATACTTGGTTTGTGGTCCCATATCTCCCGCTTCTCATTTTATATTAAATCAAAATTTACCATCTCTTATATTCTTGGTATTGGAGAATGAATAGACATACTGAAATCTCTCAAGTATATCTGCATGAGTTATTCTCTGAAGTCTTGATGTATGTGAAAATGTATGATGTAATTTCACCAAAAATTGCAGTGAAAAGATGACCTGAAAGTTTCATGCCAAGGCTTCTCATGTTCTCTTCATTTCACATTTTTCTCCTGGTGGGGCTGGTTTGACTTCGTCATCTCAGAGTCATTCATAGTGATAAACTCATACTCACAGGCCCTACATTTTCATAGGATTGATAAGGTATGCAACATTTGGAAGGGTAAGACATATAAAGTAAAGCTACAAGACTGTGAATAATTTAACTGGGAAATGCTAGACCTAGAAAGCAACTGAATAGGGGCCCTTGGTTGACTCAGTCAGTTAAGCGTCAGACCTCAGCTCAGGTCATGATCTCACGGTTCGTGGGTTTGAGCCCTGCATTAGGCTCAGTGCCGACAGCTCAGAGCCTGAAGCCTGCTTTGGATTCTGTATCTCCCTCTCTCTCTCTCTCTCTGCTCCTCCCCTGCTCATACTCTCTCTCTCACTCAAAAATAAATAAAACCATTAACAATTTTTATAAACAAAATAAAGCAATTGAGTAATAGACAAAACTGTAAAAATGACTTGGAAGAACGATTTAATTGAAAGAACAATGGGGGATCTTGAGATCTGGGTTCTAGTTATAGATAGAAATAGCAGTGGGATTTTAGGTACGTCTTTTAGCTCAGGTTCAGTTTTCATTGGTTACAAAAAAAAAAGTTTGTACTAGAAGTTTTCTGCACTAACCTGTCTGATTCTACCCCTCTCCTCAAGCTTCTAGTTCCTAATACAGCTGCCATGCTTTCCATTTGCAGGAGATAGCAGTAACTCCATCTTCCTCTTGGTCTCTCATATTCCAGATTCCAGCTAAGTTTATGGGAAAGCTGAAAGAACTGTTGCCTGTAGTGTGTTATAATGTATTCACCAATCATCCACAACAAAAAAATATGGCGCTTACCTTAACAAAGCTTATCCTATTGACACCTTTTAAAGGTCTTTGGCTCTAATCCAGGAATCTATTTGGACATAAATTGGCTCTTACTGGAAATAAAAATACACTTATTAAGATCAATAATAAATTCAATTTATTAAATGCTTATTATACTTAGCATTTTGCATGCTCATCCACAACAACATTATAAGTATTGTCTCCATGTTGGCAATGAGAGCCTGGAATGTCAACCCCACAGTCAAATCACACAGGTGGTAAGCAGTAAAACTGGGAAATAGGTCTCATTCTAGACAGCTGTCTTGATGGATTATCCTGTGATCAAATAGTCATCTAAATCCAACATTGACATTCACATGAAAGCCAGTGTAGTCATGTTTCATTCTTGAAACATGCACGGTACATCTTCTTCTCTTTAGTGCCTCTCCCTTTGAAACAGGGACACTACGGCTCACGTACACCTCACGTGGACATTGTGAAGGGAGAGTGTTAGCACAATAATCAGACCAACATTAAAATCAGAGATATTGCCAAGTTCTCTTTATTGTATCATTATCCTAAGCTTGATTCTGAGTGAATTTCCAATCATCTTTTAGAAGTTATTTTAAATATCTTTGAAGGTCAAACAGCAGAAAAGAGATACAATTTCAATTACTCTTAGGGTGATCCTGCGTGTGCAAAGGAGGCTCAATAACTTTCAATTCTTGACAACTGGAAAATAAATTAATCTAAAAAAATATCAAAAAGCATTAATTTAATCCTACTGAGCCATTCTATGATATACCTTTTCATGGTTTTAATGTTTACCATCCTACCGAGGAATCACCTTCTTAAAAGATACACAGGTTCTAAATAGTGAAAAAAATTACCCTGGAAAAGAGGTTATTTCCAAAAGAAGAGGAAATTTTTAAAAAAAACGACCTATTAATAAGCCCTTTAGAGGCACCTGGGTGGCTTAGTCGGTTAAGGGTCCGACTTTAGCTCAGGTCATGATCTCACAGTTTGTGGGTTCGAACCCTTCATCGGGCTCTGTGCTGACAGCCAGCTCAGACTCTGGAGCTTGTTTCAGATTCTGTGTCTCCCTCTCTCTCTGATCCTCCTCTGCTCATGCTGTTTCTCTCTCTCTCTCAGAAATAAATGAAACATTTAAAAATTTTAAAAAACTATGTCCTTTAATCATTCAAACCCTTGTTGTCAGACATCTGTACTCTGTGCCTGGAATGTTCTCTCTTTCCTTACTCACAGACTCTCACTTGCCTTTATTCTCTTGAAATCCTTCTTGATCACAAAAGCATTTTAACTTTATTTCAAAGAAATAGGCAATATCTTGATCAATTTACTAAGAATGTACCAATGCCATTTTCATTGAACACTTATCTTCATTACTATTATATTACTATTTGTGAAAGTGTGTGTTGAATATATCTATACATATATGTTTATATATAGACATATACAGATATACATATTAGAGATCTACAGAGATATCTATGATATAGGTACAGATATAGATATAATATCCCAAGACTTATTTGGATTATAGGACAAATCCTGATTTGATTTTAGTCAGTATGCTGCTTGGAGAAACATTGTATTTATCTACCTGATCTTTTATGATAAATTGCATTTCTTAAGCCACTGCAATGTGGAGGAGTGAGTGGGTATGAGTCATCCTAGCTTTAGTCTCTAGCTCATTGGCTTTCTTGCTTGAACTAACCTATCTAGTCACCTCTTTATAGTGGTGGTTCCTAACCCTGTTGCCCATTATAACTCTAATCACTAGTGACAAGGTTTCATGCTAGGCCAAATGAATCTGAATCCCTGAGGGTAGGGCTCAGAGATCAGCATGTTTTAAAAAGCTCCTTGGATGATTCTACTGTATATCTAGGGTTGAGAAACATGTGTCACTGTGGTCAGTGATGATCTGTTCAGAAGCATTCTTTGCCTGGTGGTTTCCACTCTTACTAACTCTGTAATGCTACTCCTGCCATCTGCAGTAGGGTCTGTTACTCTCAGCTGATCCTTAAGTTGACTTTGGGGGTTTTGGTGTTACTCCATGGATCATCTCTTTCAGGTATCTAATTTCACTTCACCAATCACCATGCTGGAATGGAGAAGGCCTCTGCCCCCTCTGTCTTAGGATTATTTATTAAACCATGAACAGTGGGGCTTGGATTTCCATTTCCTGATTCCTTTTATTTTTAATCACTCATGGTATTACTTCTCTGTTATGTAAAGCTATTTGTTTAGCTTATTTAGACAGCAGTTGTGTATGTCTTCCCTGAAGGACTAGGTCACAAAATGCTTTAATTAATACCATACAACATTCCACTCAAATCGTTCCTCATACTGATAGCCAATGGATGTGTCTGTAACAAGATGCATACCAACTTAATTTTCCCTTGAAGTGATTTTCTCAGCTAATAAATTTCACAAGAATAAAGGACCATTACTGCCCATACCTCTTCTCATTCGATTGTTCCAGTCGTGGTTCTGGTTGTTTACCACAATATACCCCTTAACCATCTCTCCCACTAGGTTTGTCTGGTATTCATGTGATCAGAACCTCCAACAATTCACCCCAACAACGCCCTGTTCCAGCAGACTAAGCCCTTTCCCAGTCCCCTGGGAATCCTAGATATATGCATTGATAGGAATATGTTCAGTTCAGTTTTCATGTTCGTAAGAGTCAAGGCTTTGGAGGACAGCTGCTGGAGCTTTATAAACAATCGCAGTAAGTATTTAATGAATGATTGGATAAGTCAATGAGCAGTACCCAATATAGGGTGATCAGCAAGCAAAAGCCTTAGATACTATTTATCATCATGTTCATAAAAGTGGTGCTGAGATTTCTGAAGAATAGGAACAAGAGTTCATATCCCCTTTGCTTTCTTTCCAAGTTCATACTATTTTCTTATCAAGTCAAGAAGACACTGACTCCCTAAAAGACCCTAAAAGACCCTGTTTCTCCCTAAAAGACCCAGGATCTTTTAGGGAGAAACAGTCCCTGCTGGCCAAATCAGGTGAAACAGGACCACATGCTCACCCAGTATCCCTGCCGTGATGATAATCAATGCTGCCGTGACAAGTAAGCAACAAATTAGACATCAATGCCACGGCTCAGTGAACAGCAGTAGATATTCGCCCTCAAATGTG
This sequence comes from Crocuta crocuta, assembly GCF_008692635.1. Lineage (NCBI taxonomy): Eukaryota > Metazoa > Chordata > Mammalia > Carnivora > Hyaenidae > Crocuta > Crocuta crocuta. Next base: position 1,098,364 of record NW_027527441.1, read on the forward strand.
TAAATCCATTTAGCTGTAATATCTAGCTGCCTCAGCTATAGTTAAGTCCCTGACAAGTTAAAAGGATGCCTGACAGGTGTGCCTGTTCCTCCTTGGGGAGGTGATAAGATGGGGGCAGGTGTGAAAGATAAGGAACCGGGGGAGGGAAAATTGGGTCCTTTGGGATTTCATGTGCAAGCTGTTTACTAAAAAATTTAACATGTGAACATGCTGTGCTGAGTGGCATTATCTTCCATTTATGTTCAGTATCTGCCCAACCTCCCTCCCCTTTGCCCACCAACCCCCATCTTCATTGCTGTCTGACTTCACTTGGGAAATAACTATCTTCCTTCCAGAGGCCCGTTCAAATCGGTAATGCAAGGGAGCAGTCCGGCTAGCCTACCAGCCACTCATTCCTTATGAATCATCTGACAATTTTTAGTTTGACAATTGCACCTCATATATTTTAATATTGGTTTTGAAAGAAGAAAGCGGAGGACTTCTATTTCTTTACAGCTCCCTGTAATTTCAACTTGCTCTTTACTTATGTATGAAGTCGACTTGGGTGGAAAGGTTAGAGGCAGATGAATTTCTACTTTCAGAGCCTAGGAAAGGCCAATAAAATGTGCAATAATCTTAATGCTAAGGTTTCATGGAACTGAAAGTATGTTTTATATTCATGGATGACACTCCTTGGAAATGATGACAGGGACCTCTTATTTTAAGGACTTTTTTTTCTTTGATTTTTGTCTATATCCTACCCCCTGCTTACAATTTTTTAGAGATAAAACAAAAAAACAAAAAACAAAAACACAAAACAAGAACCCATCATGGTTTAAAAGGTTTTCTGATACTTTCAGATCCAACAAGCAAGGGATATGTTGGTTTGATTTTAATCTTTTCTGGTCCAATCAGAACTCCAAATATTTACCAGCCTTCCTACCTATAAACTCTGCTTTCCTTAATTTTTATTCATGAATCTGTTAGCTTTTTATGACTGCTATGCACAATTAAAGGATTAGATTAGAAACAGTGGCAGATATAATAGAGGATTAGGTATCTCTGTTGTCATATGTGAAAATTAAACATCCTCTGACAATACTTATTTAAATTCTTAGATTTATCATGATAATGGGATGAAACTTTGATTACCCCTTCATTTCTTCCTATTGCCCCTCAGGCAAAGAGAGAGGATCAGGAAGAAAGGGCAGGGAAAAAGTGAAGAGATAGGGTAGATTACAAACATGAATTTTGGTAACATGATATCATGTCTACCCTAAAGGTTTGGTACCATTTTATTCTAGAAGTTTACATTCTTTTTAGTACCAACAATTGTACTCATCATCACACTAGAAAGCATCATAATAATAGCATATTTTTATGGAGATTCATACTTTTCTAAGTACTCTATTTTATTTTCACAACATCCTTGAATCATAAAATTCTATAGTTAGAAGGGCCCTCCTATACCATTACCTCTAAAATAGTTTCCAAAATTATGACCTACTCTTTAATTTTGGAGAATTTAAAATATTATAAGATAAGCAATTCCACTAAATTTTTCTTCTTTATAATGAAAAGGTAGCACTAACCATTTTTGAAAGTTTAGAATTCATAGATTAAATATTAAAAGTAAAATCACATTTAAATTTACCACCATGAATTAAATGCTGTTGTTTTGGTTTACTCCCATGCTGTCTTTCAGCTATGCAAATGCATGTGATTAGTTGGGAATGAATTATTACTGTAAGAGCTAACATACACATAACTATACTTGTTGATCTGTGAGGTAGAGATTGATCCCTAGGAAGGGCCTGGTTTTCAAATGGCAGCCAGGCAACAAGAGAGAGGCAGTGAGGACTAGAGATGAGAAGAGGGGGCCCGGGTGGAGGGCAAGAACTGTGGAGGCCAAGATAGGTGGGGGAAGGTCAAGTGCACTACAGTATAATTTCCTCTCTGTAACAGTATCATTCTCCACCCCTTCACTCCCACACATGCTGCCTTATCTTCAGTGATTTCAGTAAACACTCATAAATTGCTGGGTATGAGTGGATATTTTATGGAAACTGATTAAAGGATGGAACATTTTACCTGGGGTGATGAAGCCTGAAAATGACATAATCCATAAATTTAGGTGCTGCATCAGGAGTGCCTGAGCCCTTGGAATGACCAGAAATTTGGGGAAATAGTTTTGAAGTTCCATAAATCACTCCACTAAAGAGTGGAGATCAAGCTGTAACTAGTTCTCTGACAAAGTAATCTGGGATGACTTCAGAGAAATCTATGTAATTATGATAAGGCTTTATAAAGACGTTGTTCAAATGATCTTATATTTTGCTTTGTGTCTTTCAGTTTTGCACACTGTTTCTTTTGTAATTACATGCTGTTTACAACATGATTTTTAAAATGTGTTGCATTTGACATTTCTTTTTGCATTTCTTTCAAGTTTTTATTTAAATCTCAGTTAGTTAATATGCAGTGTAATATTAGTCTTAGGTATAATGTACTGATTCAACACTTCCAAACAACACCCGGTGCTCATCAGAAAAAGTGCACTCCTTAATCTCTATCACCGATTTTACCCATTCCACCCCTTACCCCTACCTTCCCTCTGGTAACATAACCATCAGTTTGTAATTAAGAGTCTGTTTCTTAGTTTCTCCCTCTCGCTCTTGCTTTTTCTCTTTGCTCATTTATTTTGCTTCTTAAATTTCATACGTGAGTGCAATCATATGGTATTTGTCTTTCTCTGACTTGTTTTGCTTAGCATAATACTCTAGCTCCATCCATGTCATCACCAATGGAAGATTTCATTATTTTTTATGGCTGAGTAATAACCCACTGCATGTATGTATGTTTGTGTGTGTATATATACATCACCTTTCCTTTATCCATTCATCAGTCGGTTGACACTTGGTCTGTTTCCATAATTTGGCTATTGTAGACAATGCTGCTATAAATATCAGGGTGCATGTATCCCTTTGAATTAGTATTTCTGCATTCTTTGGGTAAATACCTAATAGTGCCATTGATGGGTCATAAGGTAGTTCTATCTTTACTTTTTTGAGGAACATCCATACTGTTTTCCATAGTGATTGCACTGGTTTGCATTCCCACGAACAGTGCAAGAGAGTTCCCATTTTTCCACATCCTCACCAGCATCTGTTGTTTGTCTTGTTGGGTTTAGCTACTCTGACAGGTGTGAGATGATAGCTCATTATAGTTTTGACTTGTATTTCTGTAATAATCAGTGATGTTGGGTATCTTTCCATCTGCCTGTTGGCCATCTGTATTTCTTCTTTGGAAAAATGTCTATTCATTTCTTATGACTATTTTTAATTAGTTTATTTTTTGAGTGTTGAGTCTGATAAGTTCTTTATAGATTTGGGATATTAACCCTTCATCAGATCTGTCATTTGCAAATATCTTCTCCCATTCTGTAGTCTGCCTTTTAGTTCTATTGATTGTTTCCTTTGCTGTATAGAAGCTTTTAATTCTGATGAAGTCTCAATAATTTATTTTTGCTTTTGTTTCCCTTGCCTCCAGAGTCATATCTAGGAAGAAGTTGCTGTGGTTGGGGTCAAAGAGGTTACTGCCTGGGTTCTCCTCTGTGATTTTTATGATTTCAGGCCTCATATTTAGGTCTTTAATCCATTTGGATTATTTTTGTGTATGGTATAAGAAATGTTCCAGTTTCATTCTTTTGCATGTTGCTGTCCTTGTTTCCCAAACTATTTGTTGAAAAAGCTGTCTTTTTCCCATTGGATAGTCTTTCCTGCTTTGTCAATTATTTGGCTATATAGTTCTGGGTCCATTTCTTCGTTTTCTATTCTGTTCCATTACTTGATGTATCTCTATTTTGTGTAGGTACCACACTGTTTTGATCACTGCAGCTTTGTAATATTACTTAAAGTCTGGAATTGTGATACCTCCAGTTTTGATTTTCTTTCTCAAGGTTGCTTTGGCCGTTGGCTTTTTTTTTTTTTTTTTTTTTTTTTGTGTGGCTCCATACAAATTTTAGGAATGTTTGTTCTAGGTCTGTAAAAAATGCTGGTGATATATTGACAGAGATTATATTAAATCTGTAGATTGCTTCGGGTAGTATAGATATTTTAACAATATATGTTTTTCCAATCCATGATCATTGAATGTCTTTTCTGTCATCTTCAATGATAGAAATTTATTTCATCATTGTGTTATAGTTTTCAGAGTACAGGTCTTTCACCTCTTTGTTTAGGTTTATTCTTAGGTATCTTACTTTTTTTCGTACAGTTGTAAATGGTATTGATTCCTTGATTTCTTTTTTTTTTTTTTGCTTCATTATTGGTATACAGAAATGCAATAGATTTCTCAGTGTTGATTTTTTATCCTGTGAATTTACTGAATTTATCAGTTTCTAGCAGGTTTTTGGTGGACTCTAGGTTTTCTATATAAAGTATTAGGTCATCTGGAAATCATGGTGTCATTTCCCATTTCAAATAATGTAAATGACACTTATGTATACAACATACAAAAATTAAACAGCATATCTGAATATTTCTTTGAAAACATCCTTAGATGTGAAATGTTTGGTTCAAAGATTATGCATATATACGTGTGTATATATGTGTGTGTGTGTGTGTGCGTGCCTATTGCCAAGTTTTCAAAAACAAATATATCAGTGAGTTTACAATTCCATCACCAATTTAATCAGAGTACCCAGTACCCATTCCCCATTCCACAAGTTAAATTTCATCCGTCTATCCAGTCTGTGGAAGCATGCTTGAATTTTGATCTTGTTATCCACTGTATTAGTCTTAATGGGTTTGGTGAATCAAAATGTGCATGCCATTTGTCTCATTCAAGACAAAAAAAAAAAAAAGTTAAGTGAGGTAAAGTATAGTTAAAGTCTTTTGGAAACCCAAATGAAAATTCCACCCAGAAAAATACTCATTGACTTAACACCACGTTTTGAATTTGACCCAACAGTCGTTACCTCATCTATATTTGTACTGTATTTTTACCATTATCATAATCTATTGTAATTACTACAATATGTATCTACCTTACTATACTGTGATCTACCTATTCACTTGTACATTCTCCAACACCACCACCATGCCCTGTGAAATAACAGAAGTTGGTACAACATTCTGAAGGGAAGACGATTTACTCTGCCAACAGAAACACAGACCGGTACTATAGAAAATGTTTCAGAGAGGAAGTAACATCTAATGTTGGCTTTGGCAAATCAGTTGTAGCTCTCTACACAAGAATGGGGCTAAAGGGAATTCCAGAAATGGAAAACATTACCTTTAAAAAGCACAGAGATATAAAGTAGGTTGATACATAACAAAAACATTAGAAATGTTTTGGTATAACTAAAACAGAGTTAGGGATAGAAATGGATCCAGAAAAATAAAACAATACAATCTCCTCAGTGACTTCAGGACAGAAATTGACTTAACTTTTGCTAAACTTAGTAGGCTTCTCAGGTTGATATTAATTATTAATTTAGACTGCAGAAGGCTCAAAAGAGATGCATGACTTCTAATGGACAATAATTAAATAGAAATGAAAAGAGATGAAAAGAAAACTGAGCTTCCCTTATCTGATCTGCTACTTATCTAGGCTTTATAATCATTGTTTGGGATATCTTGGACCTTTGTTCCCCGTGGCTCTCTTCTTCTTTTGAAAAATGGGTTTTTACCTTCCTCTTCCAGCTGTGTGAACTGCTAGACAGAATATGTCCTGGGACAATATTTGGGGTGTGCTAAGATTGAGGGTACTGAGCTGTCTCATAAGACAGATCCAGTGATCCAAGGACAGGCAGAATGAACCTTATCTTTCTTACATAGGTGTAGTTAGCCAGAGGTCAGGGTCAAGATGAGAAGTAAGAAAGAGGTGGCTCCAGTTTTGGCTCAGGACATAATCTCAGTTTGTGGGTTCGGGCCCTGTGTGGAGCTCTGTGCTCATAGTGCAGAGCTTGGAGCCTGGTTTGGGTTTTGTGTCTTCCTCTCTCTCTGCCCCACCCCCAATCATGCTTGCCCTCACTCTCTCTCCCCCTCTCTAAAAAAGAAGTAGACATTAAAAGGAACAGGAGATGGAAATTAGGATGGAATCTAAATGGGGTATAAATAACATTGAGAATGTCTAGATAGTCACAGGGTTGGGCAACTGCATTTCAGGAAGCTGTGTAATTTCAGGTGGAGCTCAATTCATCCTCTAAGACTATAGGGCCCAAATCTAGAACATGGGGCATTGGAAGCTAGCATGAACTAGGTGGCAAAAAATGAGCGGGAAGTGTACTTCCTCAATGAACTAATCTGCAGTTTAGTGCAAGGTTTCAGTCTTGGTAGGAAACTAAATTCTCCCCTGAAACTATGTAAGAGGACCTTAACAAAACAGTTGGATTCTCACATGGGTGGTGCCTGGAAATAGAGGCTTAAAGTTAAGAACTCACCCACTCACAAGAAAGGCTCTCTTGATCTCTGTCCAGGCTCGGGCATCACTGTTTGGAGGGCTGAGTACAATCACGTTAGTTGTGGGGTAATTGGAGATATCGGTGTGCTGACATCCATTAGATCTGGGGCAAGTGTAGGTTGGATTCCTTGATGAAGCTCTGCTCCCTACTATTGTGAATTCTTTTGTGACAGCATCTGAGGTGAAACACTGCCAAACATTTTGCCAAGAGGCCTTTCAATGGGTCATAAAAATGCTATAAAAACATGAAAATTGCTGCCATAAAAAAAGAGTTATAGCAAAACAGGGAACCTACTAAATTCAGAAGCTAAGAAATACTGAGAAATGAAAACTGGTCCACATATTCCAAGGAGTTTGTGGGCATAGCACCCCCACACCCATTTATGTAGCCAAGGATTATTCTGTTTATAATATACTTTTAAATGTCTCAGCATTTAAATGTCTCTGTCATTAAGCATGTGGTGACAGGGCTTTCCCTAACATTCACTCTTCACTTGAGTCCCTTCTCAGTTTTTCTGGCTACATTAAAGAGTGTGAATTGGTGCGCCTGGGTGGCTTAGTCGGTTGGGCGTCCGACTTTCACTTAGGTCATGATCTCGCAGTTCGTGGGTTCGGGCCCCGCGTCGGGCTCTGTGCTGACTGCCAGCTCAGAGCCTGGAGCCTGTTTCAGAGTCTGTGACTCCCTCTCTCTCTGACCCTCCCTGCTCACGCTGTCTCTCTCTCTCTCCTAGAAATAAATAAAAAAACATTTAAAAAATTTAAAAAAAAGTGAATTTCTTCTGCTTGGTTTCAACTTTGAAAGGACCTACAAAAGCCCACTTAATGGGACAGAGTGTTCACATCACTGTGATGCTTGGAAAAAAGCATATTTCCTGATGAAGTCATCAACTTGCAATTAAAAAAATTAAAAAGCTTGTTTGAAATATCCATGACTAATAAATCTGAGAATCAAACTTTCTTCCAGACAACTACACCTTTGCTTTCATTTCCAGTGTTTGTTTTTCCAATAAAATTCTTGGGTATCTATTAACACTAGTAATTTGGGGTAAAGTGTGCAGAGGGAATTCATTTTCCATATGCTTTTCATGCAGATGTGACTATATTGAGATACAGTAAGTACTATTCATATCTCTGTTATAAAATTCGAAACATGCTTAAGGAATAGTCATAAATACATTAAATAACACCATCCCCAGCACTAAGAGCCTCTGTCTGCCAGCTGGGTGAGTCCTTTCTATATGTCATTTTGATGTAATGCACTCCCATTTCTGCTGTTATTAGATGCAAACTATTTGAAAAGATGTTAGATTGAATTGAAATCTGATAACATCTGGGTTTGGGTTTTTGAGATATTGCCCATTTTCCTAAGATACAGTGTTCTGTTTTCTTTTTAATCTTACAAATATGTACACACATACACACCCTTTCATTTATATCTTCTCTATGTTCGTGGATCACATGGGATTTCCGATTCTTATCTTAAAATGTAATCAACATATAGAAATGATGAAGCAGTATATCATAGATTCCAATGTAGATAAAGCAAAAAAAACAGAGAGAAAGGAAGGGGGAAAACGAGGAACACAAGAAAAATAAAGAAATGTTTATGGGGTGCCTGGGTGGCTTAGGTGGTTAAGCGTCCGACTTTCGCTTAGGTCATGATCTCACGGTTCGTGGGTTCAAGCCCCGCGTCAGGCTCTGTGCTGACTGCCAGCTCAGAGCCTGGAGCCTGTTTCAGTCTGTGACTCCCTCTCTCTCTGACCCTCCCCTGCTCACGCTGTCTCTCTCTCTGTCTCCTAGAAATAAATAAACATTTAAAAAAAAAAGAAATGTTTGGCCTTCGATATATCATAGATTAATGATCTGCTGCACAATGGATAGCACTCCATAGTGTTTATTTGTACATCATTAAGTTATAAAACTATAAGTCATTTAAGAACATCTCTATAAGCATAAATTACTTATTATATTTGTTTTCCTTATACAAGCACCTTTCATGAGGGAAACTTAAATCAACAGAAACACATTTGATTACCTCTCACAATTGCTTTATAGTTTGCAAGACAGAGAAAATGTGGTGGGTCAGTGTTGGTCACATTAAGACTGTGTGGACTGAGGCCATAGGATTCTTTTTTAGTTACTGTCTTACATTTTCTCCTTGAAAAGTCACATCTATTTATGACAACTGTATCATAATCAAAATGTGAACATTTGTCAGGATATTTTCTATTTTATCTTCTAAAAGTATCAAATCATATCATTTATGCAAAATTTTTACTTCTCAAATAACCCTTCAAGAAAAAAACAAAGGGGGTGCCTGGGTGGCTCAGTTGACTGAACATCCAACTGCAGCTCAGGTCATGATCTCATGGTTTGTGAGTTTGAGCCCTGTGGAGGGCTCTCAGAGCCTGGAGGCTCCTTCAGATTCTGTGTCTCCCTCTATCTCTGCCCCTCCCTTGCTCATACTTGCTCGCTTGCTCTTTCTCTCTCTCTCTCAAAAATAAACATTAGGAAAAAAAAGAAAACAGAGAAGCTACATTTTAGCCAGTAGAGACCTGGTTTCCTCTTCGCAGACAGGTACAGTTTGAAGGGTACAACACAATGAAATGGGTACCACACAAGGACACAACTAGTGTAATCAGCACCAAGACAGAACCAAATAAGAAGCATTACCTTGGTTAATTAGGCACAGTTCAGAGCTGGTCTCAGAACCTAGCCTCATCTAAGCCCCAAAGTTAACTGGACCCAATGAAATACATTCAGCTAGTCAAATTTATAGGAATCGTATGTGTAAACAAGAATGCCAAAGACTTATTTACAATATTGCTGCAGAGGAGAAATTTTACTCTACCCTTCAAGATTCTTCTATCTGGTCTAGGAATTAAATTGGCATGAAACAGACTAAAACAAGAAAAAAAAACCAATTAATTACATGCATAGGGTGGCCTAATAATAAAATTAAGATCCAAAGAAATGACCAAGGCATGTAGCTTTTATATGTTTTAGGCAAAGAAATACAAATCTTTGAGGAATTTACAGGACAAAGAAAACTTATGTTTAGGAGCTTCAAAGAGTAAGGGATTCTAAACAGAATTTGAGATGTTAGTAAATTAGTAAAAATAAAAGGTATGTTTATACAGCCTTCTTGGCTCTGAATTCCTCTCTCTTGTGAGAAAGTTTTTACCTCCTGGTATAGGAAAGGTACCTTTTGCATAGGAGATTTAGTTCCTGCTTTCTGGAGGAAAAGGTAGGTCAGCGTATTTTTCAGTGGTTGTTTCTTACGTAGCTTCAATTCAAAATAATCAATATGCCAAATGGCATATTTTGGGGTGGCCTGCCCTTGTCTCCTACAATAGGGATAGTACTTTCTGAAGATTAGTATTCATGATTTTCAGCAGGTACATTTTGGCATATATAGATATGTAGATACATAAATAAAATAATTAGAAATTTGCCTGGTAAGCTTGGATCCAGAATAAAGTGAGGTAGATAATGTTTTAAAGATTTGAATATAATGGGGCACCTGGGTAGCTCAGTTGGTTAAGCATCCGACTTCAGCTCAGGTCATAATCTCACAGTTCATGAGTTTGAGCCCCATGTCAGGCTCTGTGCTGACAGCTCAGAACCTGGGGCCTGCTTCAAGTTCTTTGTCTCCCTCTCTTTCTGACCCACCCCTGCTTGTGCTCTGTCTTTGTCTCTCAAAAAAATGAATAAATGATAAAAGATAATTTAAAGAGTTGAGTATCCCAAAACACAGGTTGCACATTTTTAGTCTCTTGGTTTACATCCACAGATAGTCAATATCTTTCTGAATATTGAAATGTACTACATTAAGTCTCTCCTTCTCTCAAACTCTTTTGAAGTACTTGGAGGACACAACATCATGTCTATACAGTATCTCTACCTGCTAAATGCTTCTATCCTTCTTCACATACTCATTAAGTTGTATGGTCATCAAGTCCTATCTTATCTTTTGAAAATGTAAATTCCTATACCCCCCCCCCAACTTCTGCCTTTTAGTATCTCATGCTGGAAAATTTTAATAATATCCTATAAGATTTCCCTGTATTCAATCTCTTTTCTGTGACTCTTCCATTTCTCAAAAATTCTGCACATGGATACCCAATCAATTTTCTAAAACAGCAGACTTCACCAAGCTATTGATCTCTTTCAAATTTTGATAGTTCCCCATTTTTTGAAGTCCAGATTCCTCAATTCAGCCTTGAAAATCTACACCCAACCTACCTGTCAAAAATCGTTTGCCACAGTACTCCAACAAACACAAACCCTTTTTTTCTCAGTACCCTATCATACCATTCCCATTCTGTTTTTCACTTTACCCTTTCCTGATAATGAATCTTATTTTGTTCTCTTTTTTTAACCACTATATATCTAATCTTACTCAGTATTTGAAGACTAGATTAAGTCTGATTGTTAGTTATCACCATTGTCTGACTTCTTCTGTCATGTTCTAGGCATTCATGCTTGTTCAGAATTTTTATTCATGAATGTCTGCTCCCAAAACTAGAACACAATTCCTAGGTGATTTACAATCTAGTTAATTTATGCCAAATTAGTATAGCCACAGCAATGAATACATGTTATTGATAAACTCATGATGAATATACTTTAAATATCCTCCTCTCATCGGCTTTAGCCAGTTCTGACTGTCCCATGTGATAAAAGTTCAGGGAAAAATAAGTGACTTTGTCACTTTATGTCATGTCACATATATTTAATAGTTTACTAAGTGATTTTCAATAACAGATATAATGAGAACAACTTCTCCCTGACTTAAAAAACAAAAAAAGCCTCTCCAAAACTGGAAGCAATTTTGAAAATAAAGGTGGCAGCAATTCATTTATCTATTTTCTGACCAATAATGAGTCACTCAGCATTTCTCAAGATATACCTGCATTGAGCTGTAACCTATGTGACTCAGTGTTAGTTTTTCCATTATGCTCCCAACAGTTCTACACTATGACTTGCCCCAGACCATTGTCCCGTTGTGCACGAACAAAGTGATTTAAGATTTCCCCTCCAACTTCTTCATCCAGCTTCAGTCTGATGACTGAGTACCAGGAAAGAAAAGAGCTGACTGTTTCTGAATTTCAATAAACTGACTCATGGGTGCTTCTTGCCTTTCCCATGTTTGGAAATTTTCTGGTGAGTACACAACACTGGGTAACTAGCCTTTAAGAGCAGAAGTTAGGAAGAGCATAAAAATGTGTGGGTCTCAAAATCATTCAGAAGAACTTCAGAGCTTAGATCCATCACTTTTGTGACCTTGAACAAGTTGTTCAGATTATCTGATCTTGAATATTCCTATAGGGAGGCAAGGAAATGGATTTACTAAATGTCACTATAAATCCAGCATACTATAGGGGTTAAGGTTACAGTTTTGAAAGCAAAGAGCAGTGTATAGATTATAGCTCCCCTACTAACTAGAGTCCTGAAAGCTTTCCTCAACAGTAAAATGAGGAATAATAGCACTTGTCTCATATGGGTGTTATGAGGATTGAATGAGTTAAGGCCCATAAAATGCTTAGAATAGTACCTGCCATATGGAAGTGGGTAAAAGCTCAATAATAGACAGATATTATTATTGACAGGACTAAAAGGAGTTAACAGATATATCAAGTCTATCACAGAATTCAGAAAGCTGTGATGCTCTATAAATACCACTCCCCTACACACAGCACCACATATGCACTCTTTCCTCCAATGGTCCTGTTGTCGGAATATGAGAATTTACAAAGTTAGGCTTCCATTTCCTATAGTAAATCACCAGGCTCCCTATCTCTCATTCCTCCTGTTCTCAAATTTGGAGTCTTTTGACATGTAACTGCACACCCAGTCCCCAGAACACAGGGGATTTTTGTGTGACCTGAAATTTATACAATTTTGGTAGCCCTTTTGTAGAAGATTATAAAATTACTTAGATGAAGTTGAGTGCAAAAAATAAATTTTTATAAAGAGAAAGCTACTGTATTAAATTATGTATTTAAAATATGATATTAGACATTCTGACAGGTGTGAGATGATAGGTCATTGTAGTTTTGATTAGCATTTTCCTGATGATAAGTGAGGATGAGCATTTTTTTTCTGTGTCTGTTGGTTATACGGATATCTTCTTTGGGGGAAAAAAGTCTATTCATGTTTCCTTCCCATTTTTTAGTTGGATCATTTGTTTTTGGGGTGTTGAGTTTGGTAAGTCCTTTATATATTTTGGATACTAACCCTTTATCAGGTATGTCATTTGCAAATATCTCCTCCCATTCCATAGGTTGCCTTTTAGTTTTGTTGATTGTTTTCTTTGCTGTGCAGAAGCTTTCCATTTTGATGAAGTCTCAATAGTTTGTTTTTGCTTTTGTTTCCCTTGCTTCCAGAGTCATATTTAGAAAGAAGTTGCTTCAGCCTATGTCAAGGAGTTTACTGCCTATGTTCTTCAGTAGGATTTTTATGGTTTCAAGTCTCACATTTAGGTCTTTAATCCATTTGGGATTTAATTTGGTGTATCAGAAAGTGGTCCAGTTTCATTCTTTTGCATGTTGCTGTCCAGTTTTCCCAACATCATTTGTTGAAGAGACTGTCTTTTTCCCATTGCATATTCTTGCCTCTTGTCAAAAATAAATTGACCATATAATAGATTTGTTTCTAGGCTCTCTATCCTCCTCTATTGATCTATGTGTCTATTGTGCCGCTATCATACTGCTTTGATTATTACAGCTTTGTAGTATAACTTGAAATCTGAAATTGTGATACCTCAAGCTTCGTTTTTCTTTTTCAATATTGCTTTGGCTATTTGGAATCTTTTGTGATTCCATACAAATATTAGGTTAGTCACAGTTGTGTGAAATATCCTGTTGGTGTTTTATAGGGGTTGCATTGAATCTGAAGATTGCTTTGGGTAGTATGAACATTTTAATGAAATTTATCCTTCCAGTCCATGAGCATGGAATATCTTTCCATTTCTTTGTGTTGTGTTCAACTTCTTTGATCAATGTCTTATAGTTTTCAGAGTATAGGTCTTTCACCTCCTAGGTTAAGTTTATTCCAAGGCATTTTATTATTTTTGGTGCAGCTGCAAATGGGATTGCTTTCTTTTCTTTCTTTCTGTTGCTTCTTTGTTAGTGTATAGAAATACAAGAAACAGCAAGTGTTGGCGAGGATGTAGAGAAAAAGTAACCATCGTACACTGTTGGTGGGAATGCAAACTGGTGCAGCCCCTGTGGAAAACAGTATGGAGGTTCCTCATAAAATTAAAAATAGAGCTACCCTACAATCCAGGAATCACACTCCTGGTAGTTACCCAATACAAAAAAAATCCCACTAATTAGAAAATATATGCACCCCTATGTTTATCACAGCATTATTTACAATAGCCCAGATACGGAAGCAGCCCAAGGGTTCATCAAAAGATGAATGGATGAAGAATAGGTGGTATATATACAATGAAATATTATTCAGCCATAAAAAGAAAAAAAAAGAATGAAATCTTGCCATTGCAATGACATGGGTGGAGCTAGAGAGTACAATGCTAAGCAAAGTAAGTCAGAAAAAGATAAATACCATATGATTTATCTCATATGTGGAATGACTTTAAGAAAAAAGCCAAATAAATAAAAGGGGAGAAAGAGAGAGACAAACCAGAAAACAGACTCTAACTATGGAAACAAACTGGTGATTACCAGAGTGGATGCAGGGGAAGAAGGGATGGGTTAGATAAATATTGAAGATTAGGGGGTGCACTTGTGATAAGAACTGAGTGATGTATGGAAGTGTTGAATCACTTATACTGTACATCTGAAACTAATATAAAACTGTATGTTAGCTGCACTAAAATTAAAATAAAAACTTAAATGAAAAATAGCATAATCATCTGAAAAGTCAGGAAAATAGCAGAGTTTTTATTAACTGCTTGACATGTCTAAATTCTTTTTAGCCTACATATTTAGCTACACACTATATGGAAAGTCCTCTTTATAATGATTTTCAAATTCAGTTTTCTATAGAAAAATAATTATGATTGACTAAGCTTGTTATGTTTAAATTATTGATACCTCTTAAAACTACCTTTCAAGTTTACAACTCATTGATAAAGTCAGGAAGGTTTAGAATGTTGTCCATTTTGGGGAACTTTTCCAAGCTTCTTTTTTCATATAGGAGTTGTAAAATTTGGAGGATTTTCCCAAAGATTGTCTTCTGGCTTCATGCATTTCATATCTTATTTCTGCTCAATCACCCACATACTTTGATATCAGGTACCACATGGGTACCTTCAAGGCATCAGACAACCTGGTCATAAGTCAGAGAAAGATAAATACCATATAATTTCTCTCATGTGTAGAATTTTCTCTCATGTGGCACTTCAGTGCTGTGGCTCCTGGTGAGTAAACAAGTGGGTGGTAGAACATATTCCTATGCCAAAATGATGGTTATTTATCTATAATGACCTATACATATACCTATACCTTATCTACACCTATAAGCTACGCATGTCCCACTAAAGCTAAAATAATCTATTCTAAATTACATTCCACTTAGATTTCCATAATGCCCATAGCCATTTTTTGACCACCAGACACAAGGAGAAGCCTGAATGAAATGAAGCTGGAGTGGAAATATAGAGTTGTCTTCACCAACTGTTTGTAAAATAGCATGTGTGTTTGAGATTGTATAAACATGTGTGAACAAGTAAAGATTATTAGAGGCCCTCTTGGTGCCTTGAATGGGAGAGTCTATACAAGTAAAATTTCTTGAAAGTAAGATTCACCATAAATCTCCTCTCTTTGGAGTCAATTTCCTTAGTCACTTGTAATCTAAATAGCCAAAGACCTGCTTCAACATTTTAGGTAAAATAAATAGAACCAGCTAGCTTCCCTTCGCATGACAATTTTTTGCCATTTTTCTAGCACTGATTTATCCCGTTTTTCTTTGTTCTTCATTAAAAAATTTTAAAATATTTATTTACTTTTGAGAGAGAGAGAGAGAACCAGAGCACGAGCAAGGGAGGGGCAGAGAGAGAGAGGGAGACACAGAATCTGAAGCAAGCCCCAGGATCTGAGCTGTCAGAACAGAGCCCCACACGGGCCTCAAACTCACAAACCGTGAAATCATGACCGGAGCCGAAGCTGGAAGCTTAGCCAACTGAGCCACCCAGGCGCCCCCTCTTTGTTCTACAGACTGTTGTTTTACTGGCCCTTTTCCCTTCCTTAAAACTAGAAATTGGTTCAAGAATTACCTGTTACAAAAATGGTGTTAAAACTGACCTCTCTACTGTTACCTTACTCATAATCCAAACATAGTCTTCTCTCTCCTTGCCTTCAACACTACAATTCTTCTAAGAGCAATTACAGCTAAGAGCACACTCTTCTGCTTTCCTTCTTACCTCAACCTACTGAAAACAGGCCTCTTCCTCTGCAGTCTATTGAAAATACCTTTGTTGTGATCACTTGTGTCCTTTAAATTCAAATGCCCTTTAGTGTCTCAATCTCTAAGACATCAACATGGCCTCTTGATTTCTCGTGACATTTGGATTTCTGAAACTTTGTAATTATACTCATCTTCTCTGGCTAAATATACGCACATCACCTATAGGAAAGTTCACCGCTGAGCATGGGACCCGTTGCCATTGTAAATATGAAGTCATTGAATCCCAGCTCATCCCAGTCTGGCATACCCTGCTGCCTGCTGAGATTTAAGTTCCTGTTGTGCCATTTCCCTCACCAAGAGGCTGTAAATAACATTTTCAGACCACATATGGAGCACTGTGAGAACTGATGCTCATTAAGTGTGTTAAGTGAAAGTCATGAGTGGAGTACCAAACATTAGCTATAAATCAAAATTAACAAATGTGACTCGGGTTCTCAGGAGGTAAAACACTTCGAATCTTAAATAATATGGCTGTCAGGAATCACACGAAAAGATACATTTCTCTTCAAATATGTGCACAGATGAAATGCAAAGAAGGAAGCTGTCAAGATAGACAAGGAGAAAGAAATCTGTTGCTTGGCCCTTGAAACGAGTTAATTTAGCATTATAAACCATTGGAGTTTCCTTTTCAAATGGATCCATGTGGAAAATCCAGATGGTCGAATGCTCAGCTCATAAATGTGAAAACTATGCTCCAGAGCTCGAACATAGGCAAAGCTTTTTACTTACTGCTGAACATTTTTATCATTTCTATTTAAAAAAGAAACATAAATTATTCCTTAAGGAAACAATATTAGCTCATGGTTTGTCAATGGGAATCAGTTTGCAGGGTTGGTGAGAGAGGAGGGCAGCGTAAGAGGAAGTTGGATAATTTAGAAATCAACTTTAAAATTATCAAGCATCAACTCTGTACTAAACACTTGGCTGCAAAATCTTGTGGTTACAAAACCTTAGCTTTGTTTTGGATTTCCCTAACTCACTGTGTTGCTAAAACCAGAAAAATAATCCAATTCCCATTGATTATTTGTAGGTGGAGACCATCTTCTACTACACCTTCTCCTTTATCCTCCTTCCTGCCACCCAGGAAATCAGTAAGTGATACTGGCTTCATGTTTTGAAAGTCTCTCCCACATTTTCATCCCTCTTATCCAGGTTGCTGCTACCTGCCTCTGGCTTTCATGATCTCTTAGCTGGAAGACTGCAACTACCTCTTACTTCCAGTTTGCCTTTCTCAAGGCCACCTTCCCACAACACTTTCCTACTAGAAAATCAGTTAATGTTGGTCTCCTGCTTAAAACCTCTTAATGGCTACCTCTAGTGCATGTGATATATTTTAAATTCTTAGCAGAGCCCAAAGACCCCATTACTGCAGGTGCCATGCCAGTCCTCATTGTTATCCTTTGCACAATCCAGTCTTTCTGAGTTACTGGCTCTTCCCCCAAACATGCCAGGTTCTAGCCTGCCTTCATGCCTTGGTACCTTTGTTCCTTCTGCCCAAGAGGACCTCATCTATTTTGTCTGCTTGGAATTCTGCTGGTAAATCCTCAGATGTCACTTCTGTTACCACAGTTCCTTTAAGTCTTCAGTGATTACCAGGCAGAGTTTAATATCCCTTACTTTTTATTTCTTCTGCTATATGCCCCCCCCAACACGCACACTAAATTGTAACTTTTTAAAGAAAAGGATCCTGTTTATATGTCTTCACAGTCTAAATATCTAATACATGCAGTAGTTTGCATGTAATAGGAATACACTAAATATGTACTAACAGGCAAGAAAAGCCAAACAAGCAATTCCCTGCCTCAGAGAGTATCTTAGCCAGGTCTCTCCAGCAAACTGAGCAAGACACAAAACCAAACCAAACCAAACAAATCAAAAGACTGTGCTCCACTTTAAGAGGAAGTGCAAAATGCACTTGGAAGGTATGGGAAGGGGAGTAGGGGCTGTGAAATAGGACAGGAAGAAGCCAATATAACTGTTATTTCATCGAACTGGCCACTACGATTGATGGCACAAAAGAAGAGCAATCAGTCTGTCTCCTACAATAGTGGCCTCCAGTTTTGGAAAAATGACTTCACTTTTTCCTTAAGAAGGATGGTACGCATTTGAACAGTTGGCCATTCAGACTCAGAAAAGTCTTAATGCAGAAGGTTTGTTTGGACACAAACTATACTTGCTGCTCTTGCAGCTGGTCCTGAGGACAGAGCTTATTTTCATTATCTTCACCCTATAGCCTTCAAGTAAAGGGACTTCATCTTCACCAGCACTTTGTGCTTTGGCTGGCCTGGTAGCTCACCTAATAGGGTGAGGAAATACACATTCCTGAAGGTCTTAGCCCTTCCTGCCTTATTTTTGTTGGGTCATGGTTCCAGTTATTCTCTACTGTTATCACTGGGCTGGGAAACATCATAAGAGATTTCTCACTGAATGCGAAGTTCCAAATATACTCATTTTTTTACATTGCTTAGCATTAATTCTTAGAAAAAATATCTATAGAATAATATATATATATTTTTTGGGTTCATGAGCCCATGAGTACATTAGCCACTATTCTCTCCTATTGCTCTGCTGGTATGAAAAGTCCACAAAGGCCTTATGGCAGAAATAGACTCTACTTCATCGGAAGAGTTACGCTACTCTAATTAGAATTATTCCTCTTTATGTAAAGAGAAACCACAACCCAGAAGAAGCCAAGTTTGTTGGGATAACATGCAAAACTCTGGGAGTAGGTCACTGAGATGATGGTGAAAAGCCAACACTACTTCCAATGGTTCCCAGATCATCATGTGTTAGCAACTTCGAATTCAGCACCAAATCTTGGCCTTTTGTTCAGCACAGGAGACTGATTGATCTTGCAGGAATCTTGACTTGTGAGAAGCCATGCAAATTCCTGAGCCTCAGATCAATCCATGTAAAGGAAAGGAGAAAAATTTCTTGGAGTCCCATACTAGGACACATGGTATGTGAGTCAAGCAGGTTCTCTGGCATCTCATATCTTGGTAAAAACAGAAAAACTCAAGGTGGGAGGTGAGAAGTGTCAGATCTGGGCATAAGGCTAGGCACAACTGCATTGTTTTTTCATATGAAATCAGACACAAAGCAGATGCGCCAAAACAAGTGGCCAAATGCATCAAAAGTGATCCACAAGAAGTATCTGATATGTTATAGACAGAAAGACAGCTTTGCAAATATATTACATTACACACACACACACACACACACACACACACACACACACACACACGAAGTCCAAGCTTTGTACCATTCCAATATGCATACATTTTAGTTACCATGACTCACGGTTTACTTGAACAATACCAGCTTCCCAACAACATGCTTTAAATTTTAGTTTCTGCAGTAAATTAACTGTAATTGCAGAAAGTACAAACTCCCTTGCTAACACTTCCATTTACAAATCATAGTGTAAATAACAGATGTGCATGATGATGAGTGACTAATAT
This sequence comes from Crocuta crocuta, assembly GCF_008692635.1. Lineage (NCBI taxonomy): Eukaryota > Metazoa > Chordata > Mammalia > Carnivora > Hyaenidae > Crocuta > Crocuta crocuta. Next base: position 1,117,701 of record NW_027527441.1, read on the forward strand.
GTCACTTCTTTTAAAGTCTTTCAGTGATCACTCACTGTGCACCTTCGAGCACAAACAACAGAGTGTACATTGTATTGCCTCCTTGTCCATGTCCTGTGCTTGTGACATTTACAAGTATAAATAACAAAAAGAGAGAACTGGCTAAGAAAGGTGAAGTCTCAGCAAAGAAATGAGAAGTGATGACCTTGGAAGTGAAATTGAAATTAAATGTAAATAAAATTATAGACGAAATGGCTGGCTGTGGGGATGCTGATGATGCTGCCAGTCAAGGGACCCTAGATATGCAGCCAGAAGAACTCAGTAAAGATAAACTTATCGACATAAACGAGAAAAGATGACAAAGGATGAAGATGTCCCAAAGAAAGAGATGCTGGCAGAAAATCTTCCTGTTAAAGAAAACCGGGAAGATATTTCATGACATTGAAAGTGCAAAGGACAAAATGTTGGAAGCCAATCCAAACTTAGAAAGGAATATGACAACTTGCCAAGGCAGAGAAAGGATGTCTGCTCTGCCCTACAAGTTACACCATGAGGAGGAGGAGGAAAGCTCTGTTCAAACTAGTCATTACCTTTCCTAAAAAGAAATAAAGTACTTTCATTATTAATGTTTCTAATGTTTTTACTCCCAGTGTACTAAACATTCATTTTATTATTTATGTATACATTTATAACCGACATTAAGAGTTTTTAGTATTTTGACCAAAAAAAAAGTTATTTTTTAAAGTGTGTTTTGAGAGAGTGAGCAAGAGAGAGCTAGCACGCAAGTGGAGGAAGGGCAGAAAGAGAGGGGGATGGAGAGAGAGAGAGAGAGAGAGAATGAATTCCAGGAAGGCTCCATACTGTCAGCACAGAGCCCGATGAGGGGCTTGAACTCATGAGCCGTGAGATCATGACCTGAACTGGAATCAGATGCTTAACTGACTGAGCCACCCAAGCACCCAATATTTTGACAACAATTTAAAGGTCATGGAACAATTATAATTTTTCCCACTGATCAAGATCACTTTGCTTGTACTTGCGCATTTTTATGGTCTTGCACTATTGTGCAAAATGTGTGCATACACATACCCATATATCCATGTATATGTATCACGAGAAGAGATGGTGCTGGAGCTGAGTCTTACAGGAAGGGTAATTGCTCACCAGTAATCAGAGATGAGGAGGAGGGTAGCAATAGTCACTAGAGAACAGCATGTGCAAGGGCTCGATGGGGGGAGGGGGTGAGTTCAGAGAACTAAGGAGGTTTGGTATAGCTAATCCTCAAGTGTGTACGAGGTAAAGAGTAATAGGAGATAAAATTGAAAAGGTCATTTGGTGCAGGTCTAATAGGGATTTCTTTGCTTGACTTCAGATTTTGATCTTTATCCTTCAGGTTACAGAAACCTCTGACGGGTTTTCAGCAGATGAGTGGCATAATCAGACTTTTATTTGAGAATAATCACTATGAGGAGTTTGGAGGTTGAATGGCAGGGAGTCTGCAGCTTGGAGGCAGGAGTTACCAGCTGAGGAGTTACAAGCTAGCTGAGGCAGGTTACAGGGAAGAGTGAGGGAAGATTAAACAGAGGTCCATATCAATACGCAGTCCCCTCATTTTGCCCTTTGTCACCACTAAAAAAAACTGTAGTATACATAAAATCCAGCTTCCCAAATGTGTCTAAGTAACCTTCCATTTAAACAGGAGGAATCACATCTTTACGGACTGAGCTATTGTCATACTCATGGACACCCACACAAATTCCAAGGGAGCACCATCCCTGCTGGTTACCAGCTACTTTCTGACTTAGGCAATCAATGATTCCTTTCCCTCTTCTCCCCTATACAGGCGCTTTGCTGAACATAGCTTTACTTTCCCCAGCCTGATTAGTAAAAACTTGTTCAGGTAGGATGCTTCATTAACAAATAGTACTCTCTTGTTCCTTTCAGGCTCTCTCCTACATTTTAATTTACTGGGCGACACTAATGAACACAACAGGGGACCTAATAGTTTCCCCCCAGGATGGAGAAAATTAGAAAATTTCCAAGTAAACATAGAATAGTAAAGACATAGTGATGCCAATTTCAAATCTTAATGATGCTAAATATTGCCCAGGTAGTAAAGCAAAGAAGCATCACCAAAGTTTGTTTTTTCATACGTTAACATTTTTAAGGATTAACAGTGCTCCAAAAACAACTATACTAGTATCCTTCTACAGACAAAATGATGGAAAAATGAAACAAGTAAAAATATTTTCTTCTATACATTAGAGATTCCATCCCTCCAGCATCATAATCTTAATTTTTCTTTCAGATTTATTTTATCAAAATTTTGCTTCTTGATTCCAGAAGGCTAATCCCCTCTCATAATTTTAAGACTTACTTGAATTCTATTGTTGGGCTTTTGTGGATCTGAGTTTTATTCCATAAGAAGAGAAAGAAACTTATTGTTAGCAGGCACCATTATTTTACAATCCTAGGCTACATCATTTTCTCTAAATATGTCCACAAGCCTTCAATCAGTGCTTTTGTTTTGTCCATATTGACTCTTTATTATTGGTTCTGCCATTGGATGAGATTCCATTCTTTCCCAGAGAACATGTCCTATTGTTTTTCTCTGTTAAGACATTTTCTATTGTGGTGGAGGGCACTTTGTGATTTCACCACACACTTGGCAGATGTCCTTATTCCTCATAATGATCACATCAACATCAGCAATGAATGTCAATGGTAACAATGTCCCCCCTTCAGGCTCTTTCCTAGGCAGATGCATCTGGCCCCTTTGAATGGCACTTGCTGGAGCCCAGGCACCAAGATAAAAATATGCCAAGGCCAATGATGCCAGCTTTTCACTCTTTGATCAATGACTTCCTGGACATTGTTCAAACTGAAACCACAACACCCTGAATAAGTTTACTCATCTTTAGAAGTTATGAAAATACATGAGAAGCTACAAATAAGAGCAGAGCTCTTTCGGGGGGTGATCAAAAGAGACACTTATATAATAGTAAAATTTTCATTTATTACCATTTTTCAGGCACTTCAGAGCAGAGACTGACAATTTTCTATGGACAAAGTGATAATGCATAGAATATTGGATGCAGGGCACATGTTTATTCCTACAACCATAAGATAGTACTATGATCATTAAAGTCCTGAATTCTAGAGAAAATGTAGTAAGAGTTTTATGCATTACAATATAAAGTTATCATTTTAATGATAAATGGCTACATTACTCAGCTGCTTATCACAACATAATTAGGTCAAGAATGCTATGAAAAATAAAGGAGAGTAGTTGGACATGCATGAAGGAAAGGCAATTACTGCTTTTTCAGACTCAGGGAAACACAGTACAACATGGTAACTGGGAAGGAGCCACTGTAAAGAAGCAGAATTATCAGCAACAGCAAAAGTAGGTTGATGATGAGTCAAAGTGTCACAAAATTATAAATGTTTGTGGAAAGCAGCTGTAGTTCCTAATCAAATCATAGGCAACACATTTTGAAATGATGGATTTTCTACATTGACAGATTTTCTGCATTGACATGTATATAAAAATACCATACGGTTGCCATTGAATAAGTATATTTGCATACATGTTGATGCACATATAGAAAGATGTAAGCATAGTTATACATATCAACTCTACATATAAAGCTTAGAACAACTTTAAGTGATTTTAGGCCAAACTATATAATCTTGAATAATTTGACAGTTCAGAGGCTGGAGCCCACTTTGAATTCTGTGTCTCCCTCTCTGTCTCGGCCCCTCCCCCACTCATGTTCTGTCTCTGTCTCTCTCTCAAAAATAAACAAACATTAAAAAAAAAAGAATGAATTCTGGAGTTATTATTTAGAAAGCAATGCAATATAATTTTTGGTAGATATAACAGTATTTAACCAGAATATGTGATTTTTAATACCAGATAATAGAAAGTTAATATTTTTCTATTAGTTATATGTTTGCTTATGTTCACTGATAATCTGCCTTTGCTTTCAATTTACAACCTTGGCAAGAGCTGGATTTTAAAACAAAATCAAACAAACAAACAAACAAAAAACCCAAACCCCTTATTTCTCTATCTTGTTATGGTCTTTAAATATGAACTAAGGGCTTCTTTCAAATGGTACATTTAACATAATATCTCTTCCTAGGTTGTGCTAATTTAGGTACTATCTTGTCTTAGTTATTAGAGGTCAAATAAACAACAGGCCTAAGATGCAGGTCTGCTCACAAGCTGAATGACCAGTGGGCTCTTAAAATGAATTGAATAAGGAACGATCTTATCAACTATGAGCTTGGCATATATGAGGAAGTCATTGTAAATCTTTGTTAAAAAACTGTTTAACTATGATCAAATATACTGTTTAGTCAACAAAATATGCTTGGTTCCTAAAGAGAGGCCAAACAGAAACAAACAAACAAAAACAAAAAATTGTTACAGAACTTTAAAGTCTATTAAAAAAATTTTCTGGGGCACTTGGGTGGCTCAGTTGGTTGGGCATCCAACTTCTGCTCAGGTCATGATCTTGCGGTTCGTGGGTTCTAGTCCTGCGTCGGGCTCTGTGCTGACAGCCAGCTCAAAGCCTGAAGCCTGCTTCAGATTCTGTATCTCCCTCTCTCTCTGACCCTCCCCTGCTCACGTTGTCTGTCTCTCTGTCTGTCTCTCTCTCTCAGAAGTAAATAAAAAAACATTTAAAAATTTGTTTTTAAAAATCTGCCTTGTCTTCCTAAGCTAGGGAGAGGAGTGAAGTATGTTTCCAGAATGTTTTTTCCAAACTGGCTAAGGTGTTAGGGAAATGAGAATGGAAGTTTATACTAATATTTGAAGGATTATTTTCTTCTAGCTACAAAAATTTGTGGACACAGTATAAAAAAGATTAAAGACAAAACAACACTAACAAAATTCTCCCTCCAACCCATTTGAAAAGAAAAATACAGAAGAAATAGATGAACCTTTGGAGGGAATTGGAAATAATTAAAAAATTAATATTTTTCCCCCAAAGATAAAAGCCATTGTCAGGTGCTTACCTTAAGTTTATCCTTACATCTAGAATTTACTAAACTAGATTGGAGAAAGGTGGAAGCAGTCATTCAGAAGCTAAGAATGGACAATGCCCACAGTGGAGTTAAAGGTGTCCCTCAAATGTCAAAAAGGAAAACTTACTACTAGATAGCACTCCACTAAAGTTTACCACAGAAGTGCAAGTGAATAGGTAAGTCTTGGACATTCAAAGAAAAAAATATTCAACTTATGATTCCTAAATCTTGTTCCTTATCCTTGTTCTATGTGTCCATAATGACAAGTTTTACAACTGAGAATCCTTGGGCCAAATTGGAGTTAAAGCATCTCCTCATAGTTTCATAAAGTGAAAGGGTAGCCATATATTCTGGGTGGAACATCCTTGGGGCACCCTGTGTGGAGTAGAGGTCTTCTAAATGGTGGGATTGGAAGGGCACCGAAAATGAGCCCTCCTGTTTGTCTCCCAGCAACCATGAACTTTACAGTCAATTTTGTCCTGTTGATTTCCTTCAAGGCAAGTCTTTTCAGAGAGTATCCTACCCTGTATGTCACTTAACTATTCATTATACCTTATAGCTGAATTTACACGGTTTCATCAACTTACTTCCATTGACATAGCTGTGAGTAAGGATCAGAGGGTATTTGAGATTATGGAAGATGAAGAAAATAGCATTTTGTACATGAAAACTACCTTGGTATTGCTCAAAATCAGGAAACACAGTGAGGGGTCCCTAAGTAGGTGAGGAAAAATAAACACACATGCCATTTACATGAATCTTGGACATTCACAATGCATTTTCCTTAATCTTTCTAGAATCCTCTGAGTCATATAATAATAATCTCTACTCTTGCTTGTGAAGAAGATGAAATTTAGGGAGAATGTATGTGGCTTGTTCAAATTTGGGCAGCTAATAACTAAGACCCACTCAGGTCTTCGGATTCCAAATCCTCTGCTCTTTTCACTAGAACATGAGAGACCTGAGCACTTGAGGACAACAAAATTTTGAAAAAGTGGCATAGAGGTCCACAGGTGACAAAATTTCTCACTTCCACAATTCTGACAAGGATTGTTTTTCAAATACATGTTAGAAAGTTGTACAAGTGGTTTGTAAGATTGACTATATTTCTACGCATGTTGTCCAAAGGACTAGACTGAAGTTAGGTCATACACATTTTTAATGCATTAAAAATCAAATACATGTGGGTATGGGCATGGAGGAGGGCACTTGGGATGAGTTCTGGGTGTTATGTGGAAACTAATTTGACAATAAACTATTTGTAAAAAAAAAAAAAAAGAATTAAAAGTGAAGTTAAAAAAAATCAAATACATGTACTTGGTCAAAAAAAGAGAAGTTATCTAAGCTCACTAGTGACTTGTTCTATCTCAGTGATCAATGTCCACAGATGAACAAGTCATCAGACACAGCACATCTCCCTTAGTCCCTCCCAGCTCCCTCTGCCACCCCTAATGTGAGTGGCTCACCACAATAAATGTGGTTCCTCTGTTTAAATATTTTTTTCATATGAGATTTTCAGTTTAGGTATGGTCTTTGGAACCTAAACCCTCATGATCTCATCAACTTACTGTTCTGTTTGGTTTTCTATAGCAGTGTCTTTGAATGTGTCCATAGTCACATTCATGTACCATTACATAGCACATTAGTTCTATGTAATGTCTAACAAATAAATTAGTGAACTCTTGAGTTGTTTATAGAAAAACAGGTTTCACTATATCAGTTCTCTTGATGTGCAAATTTTGAACATGAATCTCTAAGTTGGTGGCACCAGGGGAGTGCAAGAGTTTTCCAGTGCATGTCATGGGCATTATGTTCTAGGGAACACACTGCATTATACAATATACTGACATGTGTGTATGGAATATTCATATATATGCATGTATATAATATATACATAGAAAATATATATTAATTAGCTTCTTAAAAATGAGAATACACTGTCCATAATGTTAGAAAGGGGAAATAAGTGGTTTTGAGATGACCAAAAGAAAAGAAGCATGTACGTAAGTTTCCCTGGTCTGCTGATAGCGGACTGAGCAGGTAAAACACAAAAAGACTTGAAGTAGAAGGGCCTCTAGACTGATTAAGTCAAAGGGCACCACATGGAAGGATTGCAGACTGAGCACATGCAGCAGGAGAGACCTGTCCCCAGTTATCCCCACTCTCTATCCAAGCCCAACCCAGAGGGGAGTCAGTGCCTCTCTGTGAAGGGGAAACCAAAGCTGTTGCTATTCTGAAGCATCACCTACAGACCTCAGCATAGGCCAGACAAGAGGCTAGGACACCAATAAAAAGAATTTCTGAAATGATAATGATCATAGTAGAGAAAGGGAAGCTGAGATTCTTTCTCTTCTGAGGCCATTTGCGTCTCTCACCTTCAGATCTTCCTGAGGGACTGACCCTTATTGCCGATGATACAATCTAACAGGCCCTTCCTGTGGAGAAGTTTATGGGAAGACTAAGTATATGCCACTGACCATTCCCAGGTGTTCTAAAAGACAGCATAGCCATTCTGGCTGCAGGCCTAGTGCAGATGATATGGCCACACATTAATTATCACAGGAATTTATTTCAGGAAACTTATCACAACAGTTTTGGCCTCCATTTTTCTTGTGAAAATGGGAGTTAATGTGAGATAGGCCCAGCACATTTCTAAGCAATGACAGCAGATGGTGTAGGATCTAATGGGACGCCTCTGGCTCTTAGCTCACAATCCAGGAGGGGCAAGGGAGGGGCAGCGGGCTCTAATTGGCTGGAAGAGGGGCCTGGTCCTGGACCACCCTATGGGCGCCTTGGGGAGGAGGAGGGGACTGGTGTGGCCAGCAAGGGAAGGCTCGGGAGGCAAAGAGACCGGAAAGCAAGGTGCGGGAGAGGTGGGCTGGAACAGCTTGGGGGAAGAGAGGGCTGTAAAGGGCTGCTGGGCTCTAGACTGTGAAGGTCCCTAGGGCAGGGCTTTTGCTGTTCTGTTCACTGCTATATTTCGATACCTATAAGAACTGCTTAGGCATATGGTAAGTCACCCCATCCCACCCCAGTATTTGTCGGATGAATGACAAGGTGAGTAATTTACACTGTCCCAAATATTGGTTTAAGTATGGGTGACATGGTCGGGTTGGTTTAGAAAGATGATTCTGGGGGCGCCTGGGTGGCTGAGTCGGTTGAGCGTATTTCAGACATTTCTAGAAACTACAGAATTGGAATAAAACTAACCTTCAGTCCCCACCTTGTCCCACCTCCACTCAAAAACTATGCTCTTCCACTGTGGAGGAAAGGATGATAACCAAGGGCTAGTGGGAAAAGCAGTGCCAGGAAGGGAACAGAACATAAATACAAGTCTAAGAGCAGCCATGAGATACTCTCTTCAATACAAGCCCATCCATATCCATTCAAATGAAATAATGGCTTAGTAGTAAGATTATAAGATCAACACAGGCACAATCCAAACATACATATTCTTTTAATATGACCATATCCCTTCCTTTAATTGCATCAACATCTAAAAGGACAGTTTGATACTGTGTCTACAACTACATTCAAACTCAGGAACTTAATTAAGTTTCATAATTCTTGGGATGAGGGGAGTAAGTTGAACACTAAATGTCAGAGAATGAATAATAATCTGAAGGAAAAGCAGAGAAATGTGTATCTGGATAAAAATAATATCCATATGTTCTCACACTTGCGTGTACATATATGTACACGTCCACCACATGCCCTATACACAAAGGTTAGCCTCTCATTGGGCTTCACAGCTTCCTCTCAGCTAAAGCAATGACATAGCTTCTGGTTTGCCTCCAATGAGAGATAGATGGGAACAGCTTTTAACCTGGTTCACAATCATCTAAATATCAGAGAAACACTCCTTAGGCTGCTGGAAAATGGTCTTTGGATTTCAGGATGCCTTTTTTTTCCCCCCATGGGAATGCTCTCTCCTTATACTGTCAGGGCTAGTTCTGTGTGGGGGCTGACTATGTGGAGGACACCTACCGGGATCCCATGATTTGAGGGATGCTGACAGAGCCATTCACCAAAAATATATTCATCATATGACTGTCTCACTGACCAAGAGATAAATAAAGCTCCATCAGGGTCACCCATTAATAATTATGACATAGTGCATCATAGATTAGAGGAAGAAAGACTTCGAAAGATCACCTGGTCAAACCCCTTCATTACACAAATGAGAATATACCCAGAGGTAAGGTGATTACTCTACATTTTATTTTCTAGTTAGTCCATGATCACCTTGTGTCAGCAAGTAAAGAGCTAGCATCTTGCATTTAGGTGTTCCTGAAAGGTATCATTAAGGCAAGAGGCTTCTTAAAAGCATGAGGGTTCTGTAACAGAGCAGAAAATATGGCTCCAAAGAAGGCCATCCCTCTTCTGTACATTATACTACCATCTGAAGGTAGCATACTTGTGTGTGTGTGTGTGTATAATATAGCACACTGAACCTAATATTAATAACCATGCTTCTACGTAATCTTAAGACTTCATTAGTAATCAATGGCATGGACATAATCATGACTTACTTAGCCAATACTATTATTTAACACTTAGTATTAAATGACACTCTACATGACACTGGTATTTTACTAATTTTTTTTAAACCTCTACATGACACTGGTATTTTACTAATTTTTTTTTAATTTTTTAAAATTTTATTTATTTATTTTGAGAGAGAGAGAAAGAAAGAGAGAAGGGGAAGGACAGAGACAGAGGGAGACACAGAATCTGAAGACAGGCTCCAGGCTCTGAGCTACCTGTCAGTGCAGAGCCTTACACTGAGCTCGAATTCATGAACCATGAGATCACGACCTGAGACAAAGTCAGACGTTTAACCGACTGAGCCATCCAGGCGCCCCTCTAATTTTTCATTTTAGTTTTTTTTTAAAGTTTACTACTTTTCTTTTTAATGTTTATTTATTTTGAGAGACAGAGCATGAGCAGGGAAGGGGCAGAGAGAGAGGGAGACCTAGGATCTGAAGCAGGCTCCAGGCTCTGAGCTGTCAGCACAGAGCCCGATGCAGGGCTTGAACCCACGAACTGTGAGGTCATGACCTGAGCCAAAGTCAGACGCTTAACCGACTGAGCCATCCAGGTGCCCCTAATTTTTCAATTTTCCCAGAAATAATAGCTCTACATACATCTGTGGTCCTCTTCTAAGAATATGGTTTTGTATGTGATATCTCTTAAGTCAAGGCTAAGTATTAAAGATTTGATACAATTATAATAGTGGTCCTTTCTCAAAATACATACGTATCTACACCCAGCTCCACTCTTAGGAAAAACTGTTCTCAGCGATCTATTGGTGCTTTGATGCACTGTGATTCCCCAATCAGAAGATGGCAAGATCCAGGCTCCCCTTGTCTGTGTCCTGCATGCATTGTTTCTTTCTTTTTGAGCTTGTTTTGAAAAGCCTGCAGGGTGGGGTGGTCAATAGAAGCGGACAGAAATCAGAGAGGAGAGTAAAAGGATTGCAGAACATAAGAGAGAAGAAATAACCAAGGAAGTAACTCTTCATTTGACCAGTTCTAGAATCTAAGCAGCCCCAGTTACTGAAGGGAAAAGGAGACAGTGCTATAAAATGTATTACAGAAGATCAGCCCACTCAGAACAATTGCAAAAATTCCTGCCATGACCACCGGAAACATACAGTTTTTACTGGGACGGAAAGTGAGACGGAGAGAGAGCTATTATGACTGTCTGTGGATTGTCGGATTGTTCAGGAATTTTCCAAGGTCTTTGTAGATTTCAGCCTCTTCCTTTCGAGAAGGATAAACCCTCTTTAAAGCTCAACTAAGCCATAGCTCCAAGGTAACATTTAAACAGCTTACACTGTGCCTTGAGGTGCAAGCAAAGGGAAATTTATCAATGTATTTTCCAGCCATGCCGTTCTTGGGAAGGGTTTGTCTTTTTAATTGCTCAGCTAGGCTTCACTGGACATAATTGAACAGCTACCTGATTAGAGGGCACAAGCTGAGAATGGCAGGAGCCAGCTGTCAGGAGTCTCTGACACTTTGAGGGGGCTCCCTCCGCCTGTTCCCCCCCCCCCCGCTGAGGTGAATGGAACTGAACCATTCCGCTAATGCTCCCTTGACTAGGGAGGAGGACAGGAAGTCCCTTTGACCCAACCAGCCAGTCAGCTGCAGGAAACTATCCTGCCAAGAGTTTCTCTTTCATGACCAGATGTTAACTGGAAGCCTCATTTCAGGGATTTCATTAAATGTGAGAATCACACCTTCTTCTCATTACCTGCAAAGAACTGTAGCCTCCCCCAGGGAGAAAGGAAGCTCCACTGGCTGAGTGCCTCTCGCCTGACTCCCTGCTGACATCTTTGAATAGGGCTGATGCCATGAAAAGGGATCTTATTTCTACTGTAAGAGGCCCCAGGACTGGTGCATTCACATGGAAGGAGGGCACATTTTTCCTGAGCATTCATCTTCCTCCATTGCCACACTTACACTTCTAGCAAATGAAGTTTTTCGGCTTCTGAAATGCAGATGCAAACAGCTGCTCCAGCTTGATTTTGCCGAGAGTTTTCTAAACACCACAGGCAGAAGCTTCTTTTTAGCCCGCCTACAAATTTTTCATTTGTACCTCTAACATCTGCTGAAGCAAATCTCTCACAGTTATCCATAATTTCTCCCACTCCTTCGGTGACAAAAAGATGGAATTCTTAGAGTTTGGAAGGGGTGAAGTGTGCGGAATAGCCTTTACTTTCACAGGATTTATTTACCGATGATAGCGATAATACAAGATGTCATTTAAGATGCAAGAATAAGGCTGAGTGAGCAGGTGTTGAAATTTATTCAGTGAATTATTTCTTTCACATTCTTTTCAGCAACCCTTCATGAGGGTGGAACCTGGTGGCCACGAAGGGTAAGCATTTCAGCTGTAGCGTGAGGGCTCACGGTTGATGGTAGCCTTGTGTTTCTACTAGTGGAATATATTTTGGCATCTAAAGATAGCATAGCATCGTGTTTCTGCAAGTGGTTGGTGAAACATTGCCCCTAGGGCACTCAAAAGGAAGCCATTTGCCCACTGCTTCTCCAGGGAAGCTTTCTTCTTCTAACATCTTGAGAAATTACACCAAGATAGGGAAATTTGTCCTCCAAAGAGTAGCCCTATGAGATAAGGGGGGCAAGATGGCGGAGAAGTAAGGAGCTCCGTACTTGCACTCGCGCCCATACATCACACAGAAAAGATCTGAAGCCATTGGAAACCTTACAAAACCTGAGAGATTGGGAGAAAAAGGACGCAGAATCCACTGAGAGAGCCTTCTAACGTGAGTGCGAACTGGGGAAGATAAAATCGGGAGNACTCAGAACCAGCTACATAATTTTGCAGACCTAGTGAAGAGTGAAAATATAGACCCTTTTTTGTCTGTGCCCTCAAGTACAGCATTCATGGCCCATTGAAATGCACCACTTCTAGTCCCAAGAGTGGGAAGGCATTTTAGAGAACAAGATTAAATAGAATTGACATACACTGAAAGTGTAATTTCATGTTACTACATTAATTTGGCATAAGCTTAATTCACTAACTGCGACTCTTGGCTTCCACTTCTTTCTGTTAGCAGATACCACCTCTAACTGTTTTTGGAGCTATTGGTTTAACTTGCTGGTCTGCCCAACTTAAGCCCCTAAGTTGAAAATAAATCCTGTGTTTTTACTCTGAAAAAACAATATCTTTTCTTCTCTGACACCAGGTTCACCTCCTCTCAATTTTAAGTTGGTTCTTTTAATTGTAATTGCCCTTTCTCTTCTTCAGTTTACTTTAGCCTTTTATCAAAAGTAGTATTTCTGAACCCTTTTTTTGAAATCCCCCCAAGACTGTTCTTAGACAAATTTTTCCGAATTGCACTCTCCATGAAATTTTAGTGCTATTGATATATATAAATATAAAGAATATATAAACATTATATACTAAATATGTTCAGAAAAAATACTATATGTCGTATACTTTAAGAAGCTATATATATACACATACACACACACATATAATTTTTTTCACCATACAGGAATTCATTTTTGTTCCTTTGGGGGTGATATTACCTTTTTTGAGACCATAAGATTTAAATAAACATATCTCAGTATACTCTAGCCACACATCATTTCTCTATTAAAAGAATAATTTTTTTTAATGTTTTGTTTATTTCTAGGAGAGAGAGAGAGAGAGAGAGCGCGTGAGCAGGGGAGGGTCAGAGAGAGAGGGAGTCACAGACTGAAACAAGCTCCAGGCTCTGAGCTGGCAGTCAGCACAGAGCCAGACGTGGGGCTCGAACCCACGAACCGCGAGGTCATGACCTAAGCGAAAGTCGGACGCTTAACCGACTAAGCCACCCAGGCGCCCCTTAAAAGAACAATTTTTAAAAACTCCCAAACACTAGCTTTTACATCCTCAAACATCTTGTCTGTGCTCAGAACTCCACATCATGAATTGGGGAATTCTCCTACCAACATTTGTGTATGGGTGTATGTTGTGAATCTATTTTGTGTACAACTTCATTTTTTTGACTTCTAAGGTCAGTTTTATTCATAGCTGCCATTCAAAGGGGATGATTTTACGTAAGTAGACTTGATGCCCAGTGTGAAGCCCAACACAGGGCTTGAGCTCATAACTCTGAGAGCAAAGCCCTGATATCAAGACCTGAGCTGAGATCAAGAGCTGGACACTTAACTGATTGAGCCACCTCACCACCCCAAAAGTGGATGACTTAGGGGACAGATGTTAACACAAAGGTAGTGATACGGCTCAGGACATGCTACCCCAAAATATGGCACCTTGGTTATAGTGAATATTTTAAGCTAAAGGAGTTTGAGAAAGCAACAAAAACAGGAAGTTCACCCTGAACGTTCCCTCACCCTTTCCCCTAGAAACAGTCCTAAAACCTTATGTGAGAGGTGTTCTTCCTGTATTCAGATGAAAGAAGAATCTTTATCTTTGAAGACAAAGGAACATGGAGAAGAATTTGAATAAACAAGCTTCACTGTGTCCCCCAGTTTACTACACTTACTTTATGCTCTTTAACCTATTTGTTTCTCCAGATGGTCCACTCTTCACCAAACCTTTTCATAAAAATATCAGGCTTAACCATTCTCTCAAGTCTTTTTCTTTTAAAAATTTTATTTTTTTTCTTAGTTTACTGTCAAGTTGGTTTCCATGTAACACCCAGTGCTCANGGTCTTTGGGGATGTCTCAAGTAAGAAACTGCTGTGGTTGAGGTCAAGGAGGTTGTTTCCTGCTTTGTCCTCTAGGGTTTTGATGGTTTCCTGTCTCATTAAGGTCCTTTATCCATTTTGAGTTTATTTTTATGTATGGTGTGAGAAAAGTATCTAGTTTCATTCTTATGCACATTGCTGTCCAAGTCTCCCAAAACCATCTGTTAAAAAGGCTGTCTTCTTTCCATTGGATACTATTTCCCACTTTGTCAAAGATTAGTTGGCCATACATTTGTGGGTCCAATTCTGAGTTCTCTATTCTATTCCATTGGTCTATGTATCTGTTTTTGGGCCGATACCATACTGTCTTGATGATGACAGCCTTGTAGTAGACGCTAAAGTCTGGGATGGTGATACCTCCCATTTTGGTTTCCTCTTCAATATCACTTTGGCTATTCGGGGTCTTTTGTGGTTCCATACAAATTTTTGGATAGTTTGTTCTAGTTTTGAGAAGAATGCTGGTGCAATTTTTATTGGGATTACATTGAATGTGTAGATTGCTTTGGGTAGTAGTGACATTTTAGCAGTATTTATTCTTCCGAGGCATGAGCATGGAATGTTTTTCCATTTCTTTGTGTCTTCTTCAATTTCCTTCATAAGTTTTCTATAGTTTTCATCATACAGATCTCCTATATCTTTGGTTAGGTTTATTTCTAGGTATTTTATGGTTTTTTGTGCAACTGTGAATGGGATCAGTTTCTTGATGTCTCTTTCTGTTGCTTCATTGTTGGTGTATAAAAATGCAACCGATTTCTGTACGTTGATTTTGTACCCTGCAACTTGGCTGAATTCTTGGATCAGTTCTCGTAGGCTTCTGGTGGAGTCTGTTGGGCTTTCTATATAGAGTGTCATGTCATCTGTGAAAAGTGAAAGTTTGACTTCCTCTTTGCCAATTCTGATGCCTTTGATTTCCTTTTATTGTCTGATGGCTAATGCTAGGACTTCCAGCACTATGTTAAACAACAGTGGTGAGAGTGGACATCCCTGCTGTGTTCCTGATCTCAGGGGGAAAGCTCTCAGTTTTTCCCCATTGAGGATGATGTTAGTTCTTATAAAACTATTAAATGTAATTTTTGAGAGAGGGAGGAAGAGAGGGAGAGGGGGAGAGAGAGAGAGAGATCGCACTAGAGCAGCGGATGGAGCAGAGAGAGAGAGACACAGAATCTGAAGCAGGCTCTAGGCTGTAAGCTGTTAGAGTCCAGCCCCAGGTGGGGCTTGAACTCATTAACCTTGAGATCTTGACCTTAACTGAAGTTGGAGCTTAACAGACTGAGCCACTCAGGAGCCCAAGTCTTTTTCTTAAGATTGTTCCTTTGTCATATAAAACTTACACTAAATAGATTTGTATGCTTTTATCCAGTTCATGGGTCTTTGAACCCTTAGAGGGTTGAGAAAAATTTTTTCCTTTCCTCTAATAGCAAATTATTGCCAACAATTGTAAACGAGCAATGATATTTCTAGGCAAACTCTAGAAAGGTAAGCTTCCTTCTAGCTTGTCAGTTTCAAGAGTCAGAGATTGACATTCTCTGGATTTAGAGGGGCATATCACAAAGCCAGCTTCCAGTACAGAATGTCTTTTTTTCCCCCAATAAATGTGACAAAAAAATATTGCTGGAGCAGCTTGTTCATGGATCATGGGAACATTGTCAGTGGGCTGGTGAAATTGTGAGGAGTTATTTGAGGGAAAATAAAAGGGCATGGATAAAGATTCCAACGCTTCAGGTCTAATCTCACGCAGGGGGAAAAAAGGGGGGAGAGCTAAAAGGAGTTGCAAAATATTAATATAAAGTACCACTTTTCCTAAAGAGAAGATAAAACTTTCCTGGATCTTTTTCAATGATATTATTCCATTGCTTGATAAATTATCTCCTCTTTTGCATGAAGACATGGCAAGAAGATTAAACTAACGATAAAATATTTACTTCCATATAGCAGCTAGCTAAGCATGGAATGAAGTTTAACTCAGCTTGAAATAGATAGCATAATATAAAGCAATTTACTCTCGGCATTATATTGCTTGGACCACCTTGAAATTATACTGCTAACGCAGGACAGCTAAAAAATAAAGATCGGTGAAATCATCAACCCTCCATTTTATCTTGTTATGTCAGTGTCTTTTATGTCTAAACCTATTGTAACAATTCTGGGAACAAAGATGCAAGTTTTCTTTTTCCATCTAGGGAGCTGCTATGTAGTAAGCAATGAAACCAGCAAATAGGAGAGGGTAGGAGAAAAACTGAAAACAGAGTCTGTCAAGAACATATGCTGCCTGGATGGAAAATCAGGAAATGATAATTCCCAGTGTAGAGCCATATGATTTTCATCGCTCATTCCTACTTTTATGTCTTCACTCAACAAACGGTCATTGAGCACCTATTATATACAAATGATTATGCTAGATGTTCTGTGAGATTGGATTTAAACTATAGCAGGTTTTTCTCCTAATTCCCAGCTTCTGAAATATTAAATATGTTTGCAAGGTTTTAGCTCTATTGCAACAAAGGGCTTCCTCCATTTCCCCACCTCCTGCCTTCCACATCCACCTCGAATGCTCTTTTGTAATTAGCTGCAAATGGCTGTGAATATGGCACATCCAGGAACATCTCTAATGACTAACCTTCATAGACCTATAAAATATTCAGTGATTCGGTATTATTTCTCCTAGTTATATTAATCTGAGTTTGGAGTGAGAAAGGAAGCAGAGAAGAGGAACCTGGACCTTTTAACAGAGAAGTGTGTGTGTGCTCCTCAAAGAGATCCCAGCCCTCCACCTCAGAATTTTTTATGAGTGTAGTATCTGTGATCTGCTTTTCCATTTGGGGTACAAGTACAGTCACTGTTACTTTCTCCAATTAATTAAACACGGTCTCTTATTATTACAGAGGGAATATTCAGTGCCTTCTTCTTAATGACTACTACCATCACCAAATAATCCAAGAACCTCAGTGGGTTTCCTCGAAGTTTACTATAGTATCTCTGACTGTTGCTTAGCCAGAAAGTGGAAGCATCAAGGTCGAGGCCTTCCTCGACCATCATAATTAACGAAAACTTGGGGGGTGATACCATCTACCTCCACACGGTGTACCATCTTCTTCATGCATTCGCAGGCTATGAGCTGTTGGCCAAATCCAGCTTGTGGCCTCTTTTTAGATAACTCCCAAGTAAAGAATGCTTTATTTTCCATTTAAAAGTTTGTAAACAAAAGGAAAACCTCAACAATGAAATATATGTAACAGAATCCTTATGTGGCACTCAAAGTCTAAAGTATCTGCTATTTTATCCTTTACGGAAAATATTTGTTAATGGCTTGTCTACATTAACATGACTTTACTATTCCATTGTTATTCTTAGCATAACTTTACCATTCTAGGAGACTTTTGGCCAGGAAAAGAAGTTGCAAATAACTTTATTGTTTATTACAAGAAGTTCCAGAAAGTCCTATAAGTTCATCAATAGAAAGCATTGCCTAGAAGTTTATGTCTCAATTTTAGTATATGTACTGTCAAAGTGAGCACTAGAAGTTTGTCTCAAGACCCGTGAACTCCTTGCCTCCGAATCTTCCTCTGGCTGTGCCCGTAAGCCCTCAACTATCAAATTATGATCCTCATACCATACTACTTAACACTCCTTCCCTCTATTGAAGGACCTATCTTAAACCAGACCTCAAAATTTCTATAAATCAGATTTTACCCTTTCTCCCCCAAAATGCTAACAGACTCTGTTGAGGTAGGGGTGGTCTTTAACGTGATAAGCAATAAACTCATCTTTGTCTTACCAATATATTTTTTTCAGGGGATATTTGGGGAATGTTAAAGAAAAAATATTCTGACACTTGTTGAAGTGGTGAGGAAGACGTTATTGAGGACTACTTCAATAGGAGTCAAGACTATCATGATAGGGTAGAGAGATCATGATAAACCCTGAATACAGCAGAGAGCTGGGGATTTATAGGCAATGAGCAGAGTGAGGTGTCAGTGGATGGAGAATTGCCAATAGAAAATATCAAAGTTGTAGGGGTGCTAATTCTTGCTAAGCCAACAACAGGATATTGCTGAAGGTGGGCCATGGTGATCCTATTTCAAGGGGGTTGATGAATTTGATATGATACCAAAAGTGATCCAATATTAAGGGTGTGGATTCTCCCTAAATTGACTTAGCAGAATTCTTCTTAAGACTGGGAGAGGCAGGTCCAGGGAGGATAGGAGCCAAGGTTTGGCCTACTTGAGAGAAGGACATAGAAGCTCAACTAAGGTTTTATGGAGGAGAGTGTCTTTGTGAAGAACAAGCATTCTCCAGCCACTCTCTACACAACTATTCTGCTTTCTCTCATTGTGGATACCTTATCTTAAACTATCTCATTTCTTTAGTCATTTTATGCCTCTGCTACTAGAATTTAAGATATTTATTTTGAAAGAGAGAAACAGAGAGACAGAGAGTGCAAGCTCACATGGTGGGGGAGTGGCAGAGAGAAGAAGAGACAGAATCCCAAGCAGGCTCCACCCTAACAGTGCAGAGTCTGATGTGGAGCTTGAACCCACAAACTGTGAAATCATGACTTGAGCTGAGATCAAGAGTAGGATGCTTGACTGACTGCTCCACCCAGGCACCCCAATTTAAACTCTTTAAAGGCAGAGATTCTGGCTGTCTTATCTGCTACTGTATATGCCTGGATGAGATCTCATGACACTGTAGACACTCAATAGATATTATGTGAGTATTTTAATTGCCTTGAACAAGGCCCTAATGAAAATAAGTCTCACCCAGTCCGAAGCATTCTTGCCCACTGTTGCATTGCTTTTCATTGGTCCTGATTCTTGTATATCTGCAGTGGAACCACACACGGAAGTCTGCCAAGTGGCAACTGTTCTGATTACCTAACTGCATTCTCAGATATTAGTTTTCTTATGTTTGTTTACTTTTGAGAGAGGGAGGGACAGAGAGGGAGAGACAGAGAGGGAGAGACAGAGAGGGAGAGACAGAGAGGGAGAGACAGAGGGAGAGACAGAGCCTGAGCAAGGGAGGGGCAGGGACAGAGGGAGACACAGAATCCAAAGCAGACTCCAGGCTCTGAGCTGTCATCACAGAGTCCTGACGTGGGGCTCAAACCCGCAAACCATGAGATCATTACCTGAACCAAAGTTGGACGCTTAACTGACTAAGCCACTCAGGCACCCCTCTGCTATTGCTCTTATAAGGGAGGACAGTATTTTCCTTCTGTCCTTCCAAATTCTTGGCTGGGGCACCACTAACATGAGACAGATTAACAAGAGAAAAGCATATATACCTCTTCTTGAGCATGACCTTTCAGTTCCCGTGAAAAGCCTAGGTTATCAGGCCACTTTCCTATTTTTGTGCAGCTTAGTTCTCCTTTGGCAGTTCTTGCTGGCCTCTTCCTGCCTGCAGGTCTCTGTGACCATCTTAGCAGATAAAAGTCTCCCTACAGTATTGCATCTCAAAAGGGAAGAGTCAGAGTCTACCTTTTCCCTCCAGAATGACCCTTAGCAAATTTATCCAGTGACTGGTTTTACACATCAAAGTGTATTTAAAAGAGAAGACTTCCAGGTCAAGGAATGCTCTCTAAATGTAGACTTGATCCAATGTGAATTTTTGTGTTCCTCTGAACCAAGGTAGTAGACCCTGTGATGTGTGGGCCTCCTGGAGTCCCTACAGGAGAAGACCTTATTACCTCAGCTTGCTGGGATCATAGCAGACCACGTTTCTCAGGAGTTGGCTCCCTTTGGGGCCTGCCAGTGTGGAAGAGAGCCAAACTTCGAGCCCTTCTTGGGAGGACTGTCCATACTAATGACTGGTCCACATGGGAGGAGAAAGGACTGGCCTCACACCAGTTTGGACACCACTGCAACTTCAGAATTCTCTGTAGATACTGCTTCCCCTTCCCTCAACCCTACATTACAGTTCAACTTCTTCCTTGGACCAATCCTGTTCCCTTCTGTGGTGGTCCATTCCTAAAAGTCCTCCCAAATAAATATTTTGCAAATGAACAGCCTGGTAATAGCTGCATTGAAAAACCCACCCCATTTTAATGGGACATAATGGACAATTTACTTACAATTTATTTACAATTTGAGAACAAAGATACTAAAGTTTCAATAGCAGGGCTGAAGCAACGTCTAAAGGTTTTGTTGGGATAGAATCAAATTAAAAAGAGAGGGGAAAGGGGGCCCCTCGTGGATCAGCTGGTTAAACGTCCTACTTTGGCTCAGGTCATGATCCTGCTGTTTAGGAGTTTGAGCCCCTTGTCAGGCTCTGTGCTGACAGCTAGGAGCCTGGAGCCTGCTTCAGATTCTTTGTCTCCCTCCCTCTCTCTGTTCCTCCCATGCTTGTACTCTGTCTCTCAAAAATAAACACAAAAAAAAGCGGTGAAAAGATGGAAGTGAGAGATAGTCCAAATGACTAGAGAGTATACAAAGTTAAAATTGAAATGTATTAAGGGAAGAGGCAGATAGCTTGCCCCAGATTTTGTATGAAGTGCTGACTGGTGATCCAAATGCTGATTCACATTTACATTTTGTTTTACAATTTCTAAAGAAGTTTTATATACATTGACTTATTTTGATATTTCAGTAGATCTGGGAAATTAAAAAAAAATTAGGTTTGTAAGAATCAGTGAAAGTCCTGGAATACACCCTCTGTCTTCAACTTAAGAATATGCATTAGATTTCCCATTTGTAGGGGTTCTGTGGGAATATAGTAAAATAGTATTTATAAAATATTTAGCATAGCACCCAAATATAGGTACCTGAAGGACATTCATGATCATCATCACCACCATCATCATCCCACCAGCTCCTTCATAACATCCTTCCCAAAGAGAAAGGGTAAAACTCTTTAGTTCACTATTGATTTTCCTATCTTACCAATATTGGAACTATCACTCCAGGAAGGTAAAAACTCTACTCAAGAAAAATGGGATAATATGTCAACAGGGAAGACTAAAACTCTGATCTCCTGAGTCCATGTCCGCAGTCTGTTCCAAGAACTTTCAGGATGTTTTGGAACTATGCATTAGACTTCAGAGAATCTGGCTCCTTCCAGTTGGTAGATAGCCAAACTGAGAAACTGTGAAAAGTGGTATGATCTCAGTGAGAATGTAAGACAAAATCTGTAAGAAATATCATTCCCTGGGTACTCGATCCAATCTCTTCCTAAGCAAAGTGAAAATAAATACCCAGCTTTATGCATTCAATGTCTGCTATGGCGGATGAGGGAGTTGAAGCTGTGGAATGGTTAGGTCTGTAGTAGAAACATAAATAAGGTTCTTAATGTGAATTAACACACATTATTGATGCAATACCCACAACCCCTCCTTGTCCACACTCATGAGTAAACCCTCTCTCTCTCACCCTTTCTCCTCCTTCCCTCTGTTCTTATAAAACAAAAATGATAGATTTTATTGGTTTCCTTAATGCCCTGGAGATGTTGCTCAGTTGGTTATTTTTGTTTATTTATCTATTTACTTTTTGGATTTTAACACGGCGGTTAATTGAGGAGATTTACACAGGCTCATGAGCAGCTCAGGGCATTGGTAAACGATTAGCTTCTGAGATCCTTTATTCCTGACGCTAAGTCACTGCTTCAACACTGCACTATCTCCAGTGAATCACAGCATCCAAGAGAGTCTCCCTTATAGCGCTTAAAATCAGCATCTCCTATTTTCACACTGCTTAAGAAAGTCCAACTTGCCTTCTGACACATTCTTCCTGTTCCATTAGCCCTTTCATTTCCTAAAATTTTTACTCTTATTTTAATACATAAAACCTCCAAGTCTCCACATCTAAGGAGAGGCGACTAAGGGCAAAGCTGAGGACCTGCTAAGCTCTTCTGCGATTTTACATCTGTTAAGAAACAAGAACAAACCTCTGGCATTCAGTTCTCTGAAGGAGGCCAGTGATACTCTTAGGTGCTGCCCAATATTCTACTGTGGTCCTGCTTCATGCCTGCAGAGAATTCTAACCATTATAAAACTGTGATGTATCTGGCATCCCCATTTCTCTTTTTCTTTTGTAGAAATGGATGCCACAGTAAGTAGGGTTGGAGAAAAATATAGGAAGCCCTTATCAAAGTGTAGTACTAAGGGAAAATCACTGAATGTTTGATCCTAAATTATGAAAGCACTTGCAAATCATTACATTCATTTCCTCTCTCCTTATTTAGCATTTCTGGAAAATTGGACCCAACATATAGGGAAATTGTATTTGTTCTTGGTGAAATGGTTTGTCCATGTTAATAGTGAAAATTAGGTGTTGAAACCAAAAGGAGAATCATGAAACAGATCTATGTGAGGACCTGTAGTATTTTGAAATAATCCTTTTTTTATTTTGAGGACACCAATTTCTCTTTCATGTTTGTACCTCCCTCTCCCCAACACCTGGTCCTGAGATCCTGAGAGGTTTCTTGGTAATTATCTCCCAAGCAGGTCTTAAATTTTCAGGTTTCTCACAGAAAACAATAACAACAAAGGTCAAATAGGTATGCTCAAGGTTTATAGAAAAATTAAATATTTTCCAAGGCCAAAGAACTTTATGTAATGTTCATACCAAGAATCAATTTTAGAAACAAATTGTGAGAATGTCCAGGGCAAGCTTCTAAAATGGAAATATTGAAAATATCCCTATAAAAAAATTACCACAGGAAAAGGGAGCCGGCCTGTGAAAGCACTATTTCCTTCTCTCAGATCTTCGCTTAGAACTCAATTGCTTCTTTGCCAACACTCAAATGGGCAGTTTTTGAAAGTTTTGTTGAAAACAGAGCACACAGTTGATGTAAACAATCTGTCAAGAGCGAGGGCATAGAAGCATAATGATTTTGTTATTTAAAAATTTTCTTGTGTGTATGCATTTTTCAAAAAGTTTAAATAAGTTTAAATGTATGGGGAAGTACAAACGTTGTAGGGTAAACACCACCACACTCTCTACTTAGATTTTATAGTTAATCTTTTACTCTATTTCATCTAATGCTATCCACCAACCCATCCTTCTAACCACTCATCAGTCCATCTTATTTTGTTGAAGCATTTCATACAAAGTTATGGAATTGAGTACTTTACACCCCTACACACTCTAGAGTGTGTTTTCTTAGCTTGCTTATTTTAGTTTGTTGACAATTCTGGTTATGAGAAATCTCAGAGAGGAAGCTACGTATCGTGAGGGGTAGATCCAACAAAACTGGTCTTCATGCCCAACCATCATGACCTCATTATTGTCTCCTATTCTATTTTAATACTTGTAAAATAATATATAGTTTCAAATTAAATCATTCCATTTTGTAAAATCTGACAATTCTATCACACATATCAGGAAAGCATGAAATATTTTCAAGTAGTTTAGAATGGAATTAAATGACTATCTGAAGCTTTCTTCCCCTCTTATTTCTAGTCCCATTCTCTAGGGATAAATTATTTCTGCTGCTTTTGTTTTCACTTCTCCTGTTGATGATCACCAGAAGTCTAAATAATATGTTAGAATTCCATTTTGGGAAGTAGCAGATTTAGATCACAGAACTCTGCTGTAACAGGTGAGAAATTCTACCTCCCATTTTCCTTCCTCTGGTGATATTTAAAAATATTTCTTTTAGGGCCCCCTAAGGGGCTCATTTGGTTGAACGTCCAACTCATGGTTTCAGCTCAAGTCATGATCTCATGGTTCATAGGTTCGAGCCCCACGTTGGACTCTGCACTGGCAACTCAGAGTCAGCTTGGGATTCTCTCCCACTTCTCTCTGCCCCTTCCCCATTCTCACTCATTCTCTCTCTCTCTCAAAATCAGTAAATAAACTTTAAAAAATAAAAAAATATTTCTTTTAGTTTTAGATTTTACTTGTATGTGCAACCATAAAGGATATTCCTAAACTCCTGTTTCTTGCTCTATCAACTCTAGCAAATGTTTCTCTGTATACATCATAGGAGAAAACTGGTACAGTTAAGACTACCCTGTACCTCTCTTTAACAAATTATGATTATATAGGTTTGGGCATTGGGCAGATATTTTCTCAAAAATAAGCAAAGTTAACCTGTCACTTCAAGGAAAAACAATTGGTTACTAATGATAAAATTTAAGTTTTGGGTTACAAGTCAGAATTTTAGAAAGCTTATATCCACCACCAGAGCTTAATGGCTCTAGATACTAAAAGACTTTTCTAATCAGCTCAAGTGGTCTTATTTACCAGTATGAGTTTTATTATTACGTAATTGTGTCAACATTTAGAAGATCTGTATGACTACTTGAGCCAATCTTTTCTTTTTAATTTTTTCTTTTATTTTTTTACTGTTTTATTTCTGAGTGTGTGTGTGTGTGTGTGTGTGTGTGTGTGTATGTGTGTGTGAGAGAGAGAGAGAGAGAGAGAGAGCATGAGCAGGGGAGGATCAGAGAGAGAGGCAGACACAGTATCCGAAACAGGCTCCAGGCTCCGAGCTGGCAGTCAGCACAGAGCCGGACGTGGGGCTCGAACCCATGAACTGTGAGATCATGACCTGAGCCTGAAGTCGGACGCCCAAGTGACTGAGCCACCCAGGTGCCCCAAGCCAATATTTTCTAAGTGATTCTTTTATACACCATATAATCATTCATGAGTAAAAGAGCTATTCATATTGCAAGAGAGAACAACAGATTTTCATGTGATGAAGAATGAAAGGTTCACTGGTATCCTTTTAGATTCCACATTGCAACTAAACTTCAAAAAATGATTCTGAGTTTCGGTATGGTAGCAAAGATGAATACAATAATCTAAAAAGGTTATGAAATTGCTCCTTTCTTCAATTACATGCTTGTGTGAGGTCAACTTTCTTCATATATAGCAACCAAAAAACCAAGCCCAAGCCGATTAAACATGGAAGCAAACGGGAGAATCAGTGGTCTATGAAGTCAAACATAAGATATTTGCAAAAATGTAAAACAATGCTACTCTTCATTAAATTTTTGTTTTGAAAATATAGTTTTGAAAATAAAATTTCTGTGTTAATTTAATGGATTCCTACATTAAAATATTAAATTTTTTCATCAGTCTTAGTTTCTGATATATTATAATATGAATTAATAAAAGCTCTTTGCAATCCTCATTAACTCTCTACATTGGTTCCACTGGCTGTCTTAAAAAAAAAAATAGGTCAAGATATCCTGTCCAATGACTCTTTTTCTACTATTTTCAGTGCCCCTGTGGTTTTTTTCCCTTTTAATACTTCTTAGTTATATAAAAGTATTGTTATTACCATCATGATCATTATTGTTATTTCAGTAAGATGTAGGTGAAACCAGCTGC